>NC_083421.1:31300116-31603146 GCF_020745735.1 Hemiscyllium ocellatum | reverse complement strand
GCACGATGTTCTCAAAGAAAAACAGGGACATTATCCCTAGATTCCTGACTATTAGTTTCCCTCAGTCAACATCGCAAAAACAAATTATTTGATCTTTATGAAATTGCATCTATGAGAGTTTGTTGAATGAAACAGGCTATCTCATTTCTTACATTTTATCAGTGATTATATCTCACAAGTACTTCATTAACTAGAAAGCATTTTGGGATATTCAATTCTTGAAAAGCATCATATTATGTAATTTGTATCAATGAAGGTTGGAGCTACAGGGAGACAGGCTGGGCGTTTTCTCACTGGAGCGTCAGATGCTGAGTGGTGATCATATGGAGGTCTATAAAATCATGAGAGGCATGGATAGGGTAAATAGCCAAGGTCTTTTTCTCAGGCCATAGGTTGAAGGTGAAAGGGGAATGATATAAAAGGAAGCTGAGGAGCAGCTTTTTCATGCAGAAAGCGGTGCATGCATGGAACGAGCTGCCAGAGAGATAGTCAAAGTGAATAGAATTAAAAGGCATGGGTACATGAATAGGAAGTGATATGGGCCTAATGCTGTCAAATGGGATGAGATCAGTTGAGGATATGTGGTTGGCGCAGACGAGTTGAATCCAAGGGTTTGTTTCCATGTTGTCTAACTCTATGACTTTATGACTCAAGCTATAGGAATTCAGGACATTGTTCTTCACAAGTTTGGACTTGGGGATTCATAATTCATGAACATTTATCTTTGAACAGGCAGCATGTAAATTATAACCCTCCTCCTCATTGGAATAATTTCACCGTGCAGCTCAGAGCCCAGTAAGGGATCCAACCATGTCCCCTCTTGAAGAGAAGCTGTGTTGAATCATATGAAGCTAATGTGATGTTTCCAAAAGAAAATGTTGCAAAGATCTGTCTGTGATTTTCCAAAGTTTCTTAGATGCTGGCATGGACTCACAGCTCTTCACTGCTGAAGATGAAACATTAATTTTGTTTTTATGTCTGGAAATACCAACCGCCATGCAATCTTGCCCAATGCCTCAGCCATGCAGTGTAAACTCAAACTGATTTGTGAGTTGTATTCAGACTCAAACAGCTGCCAACATGCTTGTGGATCTCACAACAGTCCAGCAATCTATCCTCTAGAGGTCTGAAGTTGAGGAGTGTAAGATAAATTGATACAGCACAAATGCATCAGGTTTCTTTAAAATTATGCATTTGTATTTGGCATGGTGATACATCAAGTGCACATTGACAGATTGCTGGCCTTTGCTGTCCCTTTACTCATTGTCCTGTAAGCCTGCAGAGCCACATGACACAGTAAATGATGCTTGAAGAATCAGAAATCCCACTATCCTGGTGAAACCATGTCATCTTTCATCCTATTTAGCCCTGCTGAGAGAAGGTGAGGGAGCAATCGTCTCCACATCCTACCCCTTGCTCTGATGGACACTGTATTGTAAGGTTGAGCTGACTGGATTCTTGATCAGTAGGGGAATCAAGGTTTCCAGGGAAAGGGCAGGAAAGTGAACTTGAGTAATGTTGGATCAGCCATGATCATACTGAATGGCAAAGCAGAATCAAAGGGCCATACAGCCTATTGTGCCCCTATTTCCTCTTGTCTTGTAGTAATATGTTGAAGATTTTTCATCTCCTGCCAAGGTGGGCCCAGAGACCTGAACAATCAATGCTACTGTGACTTTGATGGGCCATCAGCAAACCTGTCCTTTCTCTGGTGTGAGGCTTTAGGTCACATCCTGCTGAAACCCACGTTAGATCAGGCACTGCTCCTGGGTGAGGTGGAGAGAACACAAATGATCCTGAAAGCACGCGATGGTTAGAGCCTATCTTTTTTGGAGATCTGTCCTTCCCCTTCCTCTTAATTGAGCCCCGCCTTCCAGCCACCTCTGCTCAATTATTCACATGACACACCCATTGGCTCTGCAACCACAGCCTTCCACTCCTTTCGTCACCAAATCCTCTGTGGATTAAACCACCAGTTCTCCACAGGAAAGGAGGCTAATGCATCAATAAATTCAGAGAAGGCAGACTAAGTCAAAACTATCAAGAGAAGTCCAAAACAAAAGTCCCCATTAAATTACATTACTTTGTTCTGGTGTTTTGGAGGCTGTTGAGGGGAAAGTTACTACTGAACATTTTGACACCTGGGAGTGATCAACAGAGCCACTGTTTGAAAACATGCTTTAGACTTTTACCCCCACTTTCCATGATCTGTCAAGTTTACACTGTAAATCTCAGGCAGTTCTAACAACAGGATATATTCAAATTTCTTTATTAAAGCAAAGTAACAAAAACCAAAATAACCTTACACTTGCCATGCTTACAATCGCAGGTGACCTAGTTTATGTGGACTTGTCTGAGCTGATCAATCTGCTCAATCTCAACCTGCATCAGATGGATCCTGAGCAAGCTATCTATTCTCTGAAAAAGATTTTCTTATACTCCTTTATTTTAACAAGCAGACAATGCTATGCATTCAAACTTTGACATCTATTCAGTCTCCAGCAAATGATCAAGTTGACTACTGGCAAACATTACAAATGTGTCATCCACCACAGCCAGTTTGATCAATTGCTCCTTAAAATGTGTTCATTTCTGTTTAAAAAAAGAGATTTATCATGCATTTTTTACAAACATCAACCTCAGCCTGAGCTTACTCATACTGTCTCCATTTTTATGATATTTACACATCACAATTTTCTAATCAAGGACTTTCTATTAAATTGTCCACATTATACCTAATTCACTGTGTCTGTTTCAAAACAAGACTCCAGTTTTTCAGAATTGCTACACTAGTTCAGTCCCTTAGTGCTGAGTTACAACACTTAATCAAACATCCACAATTCCTGCAGATACAGAAGCACATTAAAACCCAGTGACCTTTCTAATCATTCGGTCAACATCAGATCTCACACGCTTTGTTCATCTCATTTCATCTCACCCAGCAAACTTTAGCTTGGTATCTACTGTGCAAAGAAAATTATGAAAATCAATGACAACCTGGCAGGAGTGGCTGTTTAACACTTTGGTAGCCTTGATACTTCCAGAACATGTACGGCATGCCCTCACAAATACCCTTGCCAACTTCATGAGGAAAGGTGCAGGACTGCCCAAAGTGACAAAGTACAGGCAGCATCACAGTCTTGTAATGAGGCTTCTGGAGCTATGGAAGCAGCAGTGCTGCAGAGCTCAAATTCTGCCCTTAGTATTTGAATTTGACCGTTTGGATTTCACATGTACTCAAGTTACACAATAACAGGGGTATAGGGAGTTCTGGGATATTGCGCTTTCCAGCAGCATGATTTGACTTTAATGTCACGGAAGATTTAGGGAATGATATTTTCAAGAACGCTTATTTCTGTTGGTAATAGAGCGATTCCAGTGGGGATCGTTTCACGGGCTTCATTCAGTGCACGTGCTGGTTCTCATGCGGTTATGTGCATGCTGCCGACTGAGCAGCTTTCTGTGAAAGGTACTGCACAGAGAGTAGCTTTCTTACATTTTTAAAATGTACTGTGTTAAATTTAATTTTGTTTTGTTAATAAATATGATTTTGACCTTCATTCAGGCTGTGCTATACTTTGCATTAGACATTTGGGTGATTTTTGAGTGATCGTGAGTGGTTTTGTTTTGCTGGCTTGCCTCAATCCTATTTTTCCCACGGGCCCCATTATTTCTATTAAGCAAGGTTTCACTGGAACACAACTATCACATTATAGAAGAACTACATGTACAGTGGAAACTGTACAATATTGCCAAAACACAGCATCATCTTAGGTACGAAAATAGAGACAATAAAGAAATAGTTTACACTATATTACAAATATACATAGGAGACATATAAGTTAGGGAGTTGAGAAATATAGCTAAAATATAGATAATATTGTTTTTTAATAAGGGCTTTCACGTGGTCTGACTGGGCTCCCCAATCAGTAGCTATCTTTGGCAGAGCCCACCGGCTGTCCCAGCTCCACTCCAAGCCACTGGTCATCACTGCCTCTGGACTGCTGGCAGCAGAGAAAAAAAGAGGGAAAAAACAAAAAAAGACAAAAGAGTGAAAAAATAAGAGTAAAAAGAAAGAAAAGGAAAAGTTGGAGCTGATGAGCTTCGGTTGGAGCATTTTACTCCACCGCCATCTTATATCTATCATAAAAGAATCATAATTTTAAAATTCTGTAAGCTAAGAGAAGCAAAATAAATAGACAATAAAATAGATGAATAATTTCCTGTCAGTATTGACTAAATGAAGTATAACAAGACTGATTGATTCTTTATTCCACTACCAATGCACAGAATGCTGTTCCTAGATGTCATTAGCACAAATTGTGTACCAGTGAGTCTTGATTAGATTAGATTACTTACAGTGTGGAAACAGGCCCTTCGGCCCAACAAGTCCACACCGACCCGCCGAAGCGCAACCCACCCATACCCCTACATTTACCCCTTACCTAACACTACGGGCAATTTAGCATGGCCAATTCACCTGACCCACACATCTTTGGACTGTGGGAGGAAACCGGAGCACCCGGAGGAAACCCACGCAGACACGGGGAGAACGTGCAAACTCCACACAGTCTGTCGCCTGAGTCGGGAATTGAACCCGGGTCTCAGGCGCTGTGAGGCAGCAGTGCTAACCACTGTGCCACCGTGCCGCCCACATTAAAGTGCTCAAGACAACACAAGACTTGTTTTCTGGAGAACCTGAATCGCTTGTCCATTTTGCCATCCAAAGTAAATGAACATGCACAAAGAGCCATCAATTCATTTTTAGCAAAGATTCAAATGATCTCCTCAGTCAAAATTAGTCAGCTGGAAGATCAAATAAATTAACATGCGTAAATTAACAGAATACATTGGCCAACCAGAATTAGCAAACTCTACAGAAGGATAAAGGAACAAATAGTTGAGGGGATTTACATCTAAAAGTATTACCAACCTTGTTAACATTAATGATGTTTTATTGTTGTAAAACTACTTAGTCTAAAATAATGAGAGGTCACACTTTTGAGGTGAGGGGTGGAAAGTTTAAGGGGGATACATGCGGTAAAACTTCACACAGAGGGTGGTGGGCGTTTGGAACGCTTTGCCAGCAGAGGTGGTAGAGGCAGGCAAGGTAGATTCATTTAAGTTGCGTCTGGGCAAATGCACGAGTAGGTGGGGAGCAGGGGGATACAGATGCTCAGGAATTGACCGACAGGTTTAGACAGTACATTTGGATCGGCTCAGGCTTGGAGGGCCAAAGGGCCTGTTCCTGGGCTGTAAATTTTCTTTGTTTAAAAGGAATATTTAATTGGAAATAGTCAGCGAACAATCCATTTGTTCCCAAATGATGTACCGGGGGCTTCTCTTTTATTGAATTTTGGAACATTATGCAGGCCATTCAGCCCTGAACTGCTCTGCAAATATCTTTGAAGTCAGAAGAATGTTTGTAGCACTGCTTCAGTGTGTTTTTGGATCATTCCTATCAAATAACCAATTCTCATGATTGCTTACTTTTTATTTTTACCTTTTCTTTTACTGATTTACTTTTACAATCACACCTTTATACATCCTCTTGACAACACAATGCAGGATTGAGCAAGAATCACCATCATCTAAAGTACTGGACAAGACCTGAATTTTTCTGACATTTAAAATATTGGACAAAATCCTGGGCTCAGGCTGCAAACACACAAGAGAACCAGAAAGATTTTCTGTCTGGGGCTATTTTTCAGCCTGGAGTTCCAATTCACACCAAACACTCTCGACCAAATAAAAATCAAAAGAACTGTGAATGCTGTAAATTAGAAACAAAAGTTGAGATTGCTGGAAAAGCTCAGTGTTCTGGCATTAGACTCTCGAATGAAACTAACCTCTACACCTCAGGCTATGCAGCACAGACAGTATGGGGGCCTACAGTAATACCAGACATTCAATTCAATCCAAATCCCTTCACACATACTCTACTATTGGGAAACCAATTGACTTCAAAAAGGAATGCCAGTAGCATGGCAAGCTGGGATTTGGCGCGAAGGGGCCCACAATTAGTGTAATTGCAAATAAAAAGATCACCCAGCGAGCTTTCCAAAGACTGTGATCCCGCAAGCGTTTCAAAGAGCTACCCTCAGAAACGCTCCGAGGAGCCAACTCCAGCAGCTGTTTCCAAGAGCTATCTCCAGAAGGAGGATCTGCATAGCAACTCTGAGAGCTACTGACATCGACCTGTTCCGAACCGGGGAACCAACAGCAATAAACCATGACAAGCAGGCCTAAGAAGTGACAAACTCCAAAAACCATCAACCCGACCAAGACCATAAGGCCGCAGACATACCCTGAGGTGTAAATTAGGCATGCAAAACCAGCAGACAGTAAAGAAAACCAAGTATACATCCGATAGATCCACTACACCAACTACTGTATCAGCTGACTCAACACATATTGAAGGTCTACGTACTCCGAAGTCTTTATCTCGGCACTGGTGCAGCAAGCGGGAATAGCCAGCTGTACTTCAAAATGGCGTTTCCACCAGTGGTGAGCTTAAACTCCAAAGACCCCAAAATTTCAGACCTAGCTAGCAGGGAGGAGGAAGATGGTGACAGTGCATGGGACCCCAAGGGTACGAAGTCTACTTAAAGTTTATGTGATGAAACCAGTTTAGATTTAGATTAGATTCCCTACAATGTAGAAACAGGCCCTTCGGCCCAACAAGTTCACACTGACCCTCCGAAGAACAACCTGCCCAGACCCATTCCCCTACATTTACGCCTGGCTAATACACCTAATACCATGGGCAAGTTAGCATGGCCAATTCACCTAACCTGCACATTTTTGGATTGTGGGAGGAAACCGGAGCACCCAGAGGAAACCCATGCAGACACAGGGAGAACGTGCAAGCTCCACACAGTCAGTTGCCTGAGGCTGGAATCGAACCTGGGACCTGATGCTGTGAGGCAGCAGTGCAAACCACTGTGCCTGTTTAGTTTCTGATAGTGTTTGATTTTATAGTGTATTAAATCAATGTTGTCTGTCTAATTGATTGTGTTAATTTCACTGTTTTGTGTTTTTCCCTGTTTTCTTGTATTATACTTACCCTTGTATTGTGAATAAACACAGAGATTGTTTTGCCCTGAGACACCTGTCTACTGTCTTTTTCACTTCATATTCCCTAAATAACTCCAGTGTCTAGAACCAGGGATCTGGGGATGATTCGAACCACCTAAAATCAGCAAATGACTGATCTTGAACCTGAACCCTACCCATTAATGCTACTTTCCTCTGTCAGGATTCACCAGACCCATTGAGGATAATGTTCATCATTTTGTGTAATTTTACGGTATTATCAAAATACAGAAAAGGTGAAGACCTCTGGCAGGAAAGAAGATTATTTTGTGCACATTGCTTTCTTTTCCAGTAATGAGCCAAAAGAAAAACCTCTCTTCATAATCCTATATCTTCCTCACCTTTAGGTAATAAACTACTCTTTCCCTTTCAAAGTGTAATGGTCTATGCATCAACCAATCTTTGCGATAGGCAATTCCATGTTATATAATTTTCTGCCACAAGGAATTTCTCTTATCATCCCTCTTCACCCTGGTATTGATCATTTTAAAGTACTCATACCATTTCAATGACAACTCAGCCAGTGAAGTCAACATTAGAAACTTTGATCTTGGAGGTGCTTTGCTGAACAGACATCAGGCAGGACTTTTCTGTGATACTGAGACCACTTATGTAAGAGGGAATGAGTGAAAATGCCAGAACTTCTTCCAGTGGACAGAGCGGGAGGAGAGTTCTTTGTTCTTTGTTTCTTGAGCACACTGCAGATGCAAAACAGGTATTAATTTCTAATTTTCCCTGTTCACATATCAAAAACTCCAGTGAAATGTTTGCTTAATTTCTTTGCTCCCAATGAAAACAATTCCAGTATCTGAAGTCTCTTCAAGTACCTGCATTGCCCTCACTGCTAATAAGAATGTTGCATTTTATTCAGTTAAAGAAAAATTCAGCATCCAATGCTATTAATAAGTGGATCATTAATTTTTGAACTAAAAAAAAGAACATGTGCCAAATAACTAGTAATTGCTCTATTTACACCATGAATCAATATTTTTTTGTGTGTGAATTAGTAAGGAGTGAATGGTCATTTTTAAAAAAAACTTTTTCTAATCAACCTGTTAGGAGGTGTTATTATACACCTCTAGAGCAGATGAGACTTGAACTCATGCCTCCTGATCCAGGTGTAGGGGCATTACCACTGCACCACAAGAGGGCTGCCAAAATGCTCATATTTTCAAATACACAACTACTTTAGAAGTCTAAATTCAATCAAGCCAGACAGCAATTGAACTTATAATCTTTTAATCCGAAGTTAGATGTGTTACCCACTGCATGTTGGCCCTGTTCAATGGTCACCTGTGTAATTTCAATTCAAAGCAATTTCACTTGTGAGCCATTAAGTTACCTGATTGAAGCACACGATTATTGCCAAGTTAATGACAGAACAACTTATTGAGGACCTGAAATCAACAAAGTTTTGATTATAGTGTTAATGGTTGAAACTGCAAGGTAAATACCTTGCTTTTGATTTGTTTATGTTGCAGGTTCTTGTTTGCAGAGATCATGTTACAAGGGATTAAAGAGAGCTGGCATGAACTTCTCAAATCTGGATCAACTTCTGATAGAATGATGTTTTACTTTAGTGCAGTCTGCCTTTCCCTTCACTCTGTGGTAATATTGCACTGATATAATTGATCTGAGTTAGAGCCTGGTCTGAGCTCAGAGCAAGGTGCAGTGCATGTCCTTGGAGTCTCACTCTACTTGAGTTTACCACCTCATAGAGTGAAGATCAAGCACAGTGCCAAATTTAAACTGTGCTGGAGAAACTCTGCATGTCTAGCACCAACTGTGAAGGGAGAAACAGTATGATGATTCCTTGAAACTGCAAGACTTGGTTTATGTAGCGCTCAGTAGGAATGCCTTCCCAGCATCATTCCATTTTAACTGATCTGACCTCACTTTAAATGTTCATAAATCAGGGACTCTACCCACCTGCACTCTCATAAAAGCTTGCACTTTGAAATGTCGAGAGAGAACGCAACACGCACTTGCATCCATTAGTCCACACAGCACTCTGCTGGGCAGGATAATTAAGGGTTCTAGTCAGGCAGACGCCAAGTAATGTGAAAAGGGCACTGAATAGCTGAAATCTGAACTGTACTGAGCAGTCTCAGGATAGTAGCTGTAATGTAAATATGCTACTCTCTGACAGGTTGTAGAAATGATAATGCAGAAAGAAAGGTTATTTTCCAGAAACTTCTTCCTTCAATCCTGGAACACATCAATGACTTTAGCCCACTCACATATTAGAAATGGTTATCAAGCCATGAGTCTGTTAAGCCACAAGGAGATACAGAGATGAATTACATTGTGTCTGACTTACATTGCCAGTGGATAGGTTAATTTACAAACAGTGAAAATACAGCTCCTTCCTTCCACTTCCAAAATGGTAGCTGGAAGGTTAGCAGATAAGAGAGATGAACACATTTTCTTCTCTTTTGAAACAAACTTCACAAATCTAGGACAACTTAAATATGATAGAAATTTAGTTTGAGGATCAGTGATAACAGTGATTGGGGAGATAGAATGAAGGAAAATAGCAAAGGTCACGTATTTTCACTGAAATTAGTTTATATTTTAGTTTTATCAGGTTTGTTTTGCTCTAACAAAGCTTTATCTGCAGTTTACGTTTTACTACTATTATTATTTCAGCACCAGTGCAGCATGAACTGAAAGTAAACAAATCCAGTCAATTTAGGTGATTTAACACTTCCATAGATTTGTTTGTCTGTTTTGAGAAAATAAAATGGGAGTATAAAATTGACTTATACTTGTTAAGCTGCTTACTTTGTTGAGATTACTTAATATTCATTATGGGCCACACAATTTTCAAAGCCATCATTTACATTATATGATCGCTTTAACAGAACACTGAGAATTGCTTGCAACAGTGAATTGACACTTTAAGTGTGCTGCTTAAGGTAGCACCATTTCACAAATGACCCTTTGGAACAAGAACCTCCCCTGCCGCCCCGTAAACACAGTGATTTGAGTCAGGGTTTTGGCACTTTGTGTCACCAAATTATCATGATGCAATGATAATAATGAACGAGCATTGAGTGAGCAGCAGGTTTGCTAGCCCATCCATTTAGACTGAACACACTCTATGACAGGGCAGTGATTTTATTCTCCACTCCCTCTCCCGCCCCCCCCCCCCCCCACACCCCCACCCCCACCCCAACCATATCAATCAGCAGTTCATTTTTCTGGGACAGACTTGGTTCATTCAGTTACATTCTTTCCTCTGAGTCAGAATTTTAAGGCTTTCAGGCCTTCCTCAGAATCAGTGAAATTCTGAAATGTTAGAAGTGCTGTTTTGAATGATGTATGAAAATGCCACAGCCCACTCTGCCAGATTCGATGGTTATAATGGACAGTGTGGCAATATTTGATGAAGAATCAGGGAGTTGTTTTAATACTCTGATTAATGTTTCTTCCTCAACCAAGATCATCAAAATGGATTAATTGGTCCTCCCGTCTCATCTGCTGCTTGTGGTAGCATGAAAAAGGTGCAATTAAACTGCTCTGCATGTTTCAAAATAACCTGCAACTATGACATGATCCTTGTTCTTCTATTTTTTTTCTGTCACACTACTGCCCTCTAAGGACCAGTTTTTGAAATGGGGAAAGGTCCATGGGCAGAACTGACAATGAGATACGGTAGAGTGTGCGCAACAAATCTCGAGCATATGCAACCTTTCTGACCAAGTCGAAAAAGAACACAATGGAAACTGGCCCGTGTATTGCCAATTTGATTCTATCAGAAACTGTTTTGCAATGGAAGCTGTTGTAAAGACATAGCATGCTATTTATCTCTCCCAAGCTGTTTTAATTGAGGACTCTTTGCGTGATATTCAGCTGCTGTTTTGCATAATTGCATCTGCAAGTCTGTTTGTGCATTGCAGACGTTAATCTGTTTGTGTTTGTTTATGCATAGTGTAATAAGACTTCATTAAATCACAGACTGTCAATTCACAAAAACCAGACAATCAAATGTCAGTGCTTGGCTCCAGTTTGAATCTAGTGCATTTTGAAATTCGTTGAGGAAGACACTGATCACTATTTGACCTTTTCTTCCCCAGTAATATCTTTTATCAACATTTAAATCTGCCATTCAAACTGTCAGAGTGAAACACTCGCCACTCTTGCTTAATCGCTTGTAAAAATCAGCTGTTGGATGAACTTTCTCCTAACTTCCTCCCTTCCCAATGCCTGACAGCCTCCCAACACCACCCCTGCAGCTCTCACACCATAGTTTGGCTCTCTTCACTGTTTTATGATCCACAGCCTCCTTTTCCCATCCTTGTAAAGTGCCCCATCTACTGGTTTTGATTAGAACTGATCAAATGTGTTTAAAAGGCACAGACATCCTCATTTAAGAACCAATCAAATCTCGGATCCAGAGTTAAAAATGCCTGGATAGATCTCAGCTCAGGTCGAAAGTCCAATAGTGGGCTATAAGAAGGCAAAGGTAAACATAGTCAAGTATTCATGGTCCTCCAAAAAGAGATTAAGATCTAGAACTGATATTACAGCATTCAAACATGCTTATCTTTTAATTTCCTTCTTTGCTGTTGCAACGGAGATTCACCAGCAGCACCTTCCAAACCCATAACCACTTTCACATAGAAGGACAAGGGCAGCAGATATATTGGGGGTGGGGAGTGGGGAGTGGGGAGGGATGTCCAGAGGAGTAGGAGAGTCAATGTTTCAGGTCTGGACCTCCTGATGAAAGATCCTGACTTGAAACATCATTCCCCCCACCCCCTTCTCCCCCCACTTGCCCCCCTCCTCCACCCCCCCCCCCCTCCCCCTCACCCCCGGTCCTCTGATGCTGCTTGACCTGCTGTCCTTTTTCCAGCTCCACACTTTTATCGAGTCTGACTTGTCAGCATGTGCAATCCTCATCATCTCCAGCCAGCAGTTACATGGGAATACACCACCTTGAAGTTCCTCTCCAAGCTCCTCATCATCCTGACTTGGAAATATATCACAGTTCCGTAACTGTCGCTGGGTCAAAATCCTTGAATTCCTTCCCTAATGGCATTGTGGGTCAACCCACAGCAAGTGGACTGCAGCAGTTCAAGAAGGGAGCTCACCACCACCTCCTCAAGGGCAACTAAATGCTGGCCCACATCCCACAAATGATTTGAACAAACAGAGGGGATGTTTAGTTTGTTTTTAAAGGTTACCATATTTTCAAAATAGTGGAGAGAGGAATTTTAAATAAGAGACTCAGTAGTTAGAAAAAAAAAGCTCCTTGAAAATGGAGTTGCATGTAGATAGGATAGTGTAGAAGGCATTTGGTATGCTTTCCTTAATTGGTCAGAGTATTGAGTACAGGAGTTGGGAGGTTATGTTGCGGTTGTACAGGACATTGGGTTAAGCCACTGTTGGAATATTACATGTAATTCTGGTCTCCTTCCTATCGGAAAGATGTTGTGAAACTTGAAAGGGTTTGGAAAAGATTTACAAGGATGTTGCCAGGGTTGGAGGATTTGAGCTGTAGAGAGAGGCTGAACAGGTTGGGGCTGTTTTCCCTGAAGCATTGGAGGCTGAGGAGTGACCTCATAGAGGTTTATAAAATCATGAGGGGCATGGATAGGATAAATAGGCAAAGTCTTTTCCCTGGGGTCAGGGAGTCCAGAACTAGAGGGCATAGGGGTGAGAGGGGAAAATTAGGTGAGAGGGGAAACATATAAGTGACCTAAGGGGCAACTTTTTCACGCAGAGGGTGGTGCGTATATGGAATGAGCTGCCAGAGGAAGTGGTGGAGGCTGGTACAATTGCAACATTTAAGAGGCATTTGAATGGGTATATGAATAGGAAGGGTTTGGAGGGATATGGGCCGGGTGCTGGCAGGTAGGACTAGATTGGATTGGGATATCTGGTCGGCACGGACGGGTTGGACTGAAGGGTCTGTTTCCATGCTGTGCATCTCTATGACTCTATGATTGCTGGATGATTTTGTGACTGAAAGACTTTTTGTGGTGTTCCAAGGAATTCATTATTGATCCCCTTGCTGTTCATGTTACCTGTAAATTATTTTGTCTTAAATGTAGGGGCATATTTTTGTCTGGATTAGATTCTTAACAGGGGAAACAGGCCCTTCACCCCAATAAGTCCACACCACCCCACTGAAGAGTAACCCACCCAGACCCATTCCCCTCCCCTATATTTACCCCTGACTAATACGCCTTACACTCCGGCATGGCCAATCCACTTGACCTGCACATCTTTGGATTGTGGGAGGAAACCCACGCAGACACAGGGAGAATGTGCAAACTCCACACAGACAGTTGCCCGAGGTGGGAGTCGAACCCAGGTCTCTGGTTTTGTGAGGCAGCAGTGCTAACCACTGAGGCACTGTGCGACCGCTTATGATGAAAGTGTTTGCAAATCAAATGAAAACTGGCCGGGTGGTTGATAGTGAGGAAGACTGCAATATGCACTAGTCAGGTAAACAAAATAATGGTAAATAGAATCCAGCCTGGAGAAAGGTGATGTAATGCACTTGGGGTGAGCAAGTAATGTGGAGGAATACACAATAAGTGCTAAGAATTAGAGAAGAAGAGGAGTCCTTAACATCAAGTCTGTAGGTTATTGAAGATAATGTTTTGGCAGGGGGATGACCAAAGAAACAAAATTCTGCTACCATGGT
This sequence comes from Hemiscyllium ocellatum, assembly GCF_020745735.1. Lineage (NCBI taxonomy): Eukaryota > Metazoa > Chordata > Chondrichthyes > Orectolobiformes > Hemiscylliidae > Hemiscyllium > Hemiscyllium ocellatum. The sequence goes on along the minus strand of NC_083421.1, from coordinate 31,589,393 downwards.
CCAGTCTGTCTTCCGTATTTGGCTTGGTTTGCCCCATTCCCTTTCATGCTGATTCAGTTGGTAATGCTTTTCTGCTCTACTGTCTCAGTAATCTGGCCATGGGAATAGTCGATTACTCTTTATTCACTTATTATGTACATTACCAGAGCCGAGAATTATTTCTCTCAAATACATAGTGTTGCTTCTCTCTCACTCTTCTTTGCAGATACAATTGCTTAATTCCATCATCAGTTTCATCACTGACCGATTTACATTAAGCGCCTTACTCCATAGATAGATAAATTAGTTGATATTGTTGACAGGATAATTCTTTTTAAAAACCAAAGCATGGAATATAAGAATAGGAATGTTATGGTAGCATTCTTGTTTAATATCCTAGATAGGCCACAGCGAGTACATTGTGTTTCACTTCTGATTACAACAACCCAGGAAGGATCTACTCACAGTAAAGGATGCAGAGGAAACTTATGAAGATGCAGCCAATACTGGAATATTTTAGAGCAGAGGACAGATTGGGCAGACTGTGGCTATTTTATCTGGAATAGAAAAGATATGATTGAATTTTTAAAAATCATGAGAGCCGTAGATAGAATGAATAGGAAGGTCTCATTCCCTATTGCAGAGTCCAATAAACAGGGGGAATATCTTTAGAGTGTTTGATAAAAGGGTTAGCAGGGAGCTGAAGAGAATTGTTTTAACTTGAAATGAAGTGATGACAGTAAGGAAAACTTCCTTTCAAAGGCAGAAACCCTCATCCCATTTTTAAAAAGCACTGTAACCTGCAGAGCTATTGAATAACACTGGGAAAATGAAATTCAGCTGAATACTTATTTATTGGCTAGCAGAGAAATGATGGGCCAAGTGGTCTCCTTTACCACTGAGTTCCATGACTCTGTGAATGTGAGCAAACACTCAGATCTCATGATGTAACTCCAGTGCCAAACTATCCTCAATAGAAATCATAGAGTCCAAGTTGTCTGTGCTGACCAGGTATCCTAAATGAATCTAGTCCCATTTACCAGCATTTGGACCACATCCCTCTAAACCCTTCCTATTCATGTGCTTGTCCAGATGCCTTTAAAATGTTAGGATTGTACTTGCATTCACCACCTTCTCTGGCAGCTCATTCCATACATGCACCACCCTCTGCATGAAAACGTTGCCCCTTAGGTCCCTTTTACATCTCCCCCCCCCCCCTTACCTTAAACCTATGGCCTCTTGTTTTGAACTCCCCCACCCTGTTGAAAAGACCTTGGCTAATCACCCTATCTGTGTTTATAAACCTCTATCTGGTCATACCTCAGCTTTCTGTTTTATCTCCCAGAATCATGAAGTTATGTTGGGTTTGGTTGGAGGTAATTGTTGTCAGGGATAACTTAGAATCTCTTGCTAACTGTCCAGTGACATAACTTGTCCTATTTAACTGATAGACTCACCCATTTGGCTGCAGCTTATCGAGTGCCCAATCCATCTCAATTTCTCCAGCGGGTAAGTGTGTTGTCTTTTCAGTCAGAAATGGCCCAATGAGCTTAAGAATCTGCTTGGGTGTACTTCAAACTCAATAACAGATCTTTAGGACCATCCAAATGTTGAATGCTTTTTATGTTCATTCCCATTAGGTGGCTAAAAATCCAGTTCTTTAGCTAACAGGCCATCAACTAAGGCTGTTTAAAAATATTAATTAAAAATATTAATCAAATATTAATATTAATTAAATAGGTGTGCTATTACTCTGAACATGCCAAAAGTGAATTCTTTAATGGCTACCTTAAAAGCAGCCTGACTGGTTGTACATCATCCTTCTAACAGGTTCAGTTTATGCGTTTAATGAAGGATTGTCTCAAAACCTCTATCTCATTCAAATGCTATGGTTTTTAGAGATCCTCAATTATGTTCGACTTGAAGAAAGTGGGGACTGCAGATGCTGGAGATCAGAGTCGAAAGGCGTGGCACTGGAAAAGCAGAGCCAGTCAGGCAGCATCTGAGAAGCAGGAGAATTGACGTTTCAGGCATAAGCCCTTCATTAGGAATGTATGGGGTTGGGGACGGGAAGGAGGCTGAGGGATAAATGAGAGTATTGGGTGGAGTGGAGCTGATTATAGTAATGCTGAGCAAGCTTAACTAGCACTTCGGTGAAGTGTGGATAGGTGAAGACAGGTGCAACCTGGTTGGTAGCTGGGAAGGCGATAGGTAAATGCAGGTGGAGGGGGGAGGGTGGGTGATGTTCAACTTGACAAATGATAAGCAGTCAAAACTTTTATATCTTTAAAGTATGCTCTCAAACAATGGCAGGACACAAACTGACACAGGGAGGAATTTGTAATGGCATCATTTGTCCTGCAAGACTTGAGTGGATGAGCTGACCCAAGGTTTGCAATTTGCAGGCACAGTAGCAGAAAATCAAAGGGAGACATGCACAATAAAACTGATGATTGGGAAGCAACTAGAGTGAATCAGAGACAAAGAAAAATACAAAACAAAGAAAATTAAAAATGGGCATGATTGAACTGGATAAAATAACTAAGAGACACAATAAAAGAGACAGAATACTGTAATTTTGTCTGTCTTAAGTGCCATGAAGCATAAGGAAATAACCAATTTTAGTTTCAAATAAAGGGCATTGGCCCCCTCAAATTTCATTCTTTAATATTGATAACTCCAATTTCTTTCTCCTGATGAGTTCACCAGTTTCATGTTCTCAGTGGAGAATCAGGCTTAAAAGTTGGAGACAAAATAATATTAGGGTAACAAATATTAAATCTGCACACCCTTTGATGGCAGTGCAGGACTGATTGATATTTCCCACCTTGTAAAATCGACATTTTTGTCTGTCTGTTCAAATCAGTATGAGGTGTGACTTGAAGAAGAATTCAGAGGAAATAGCACCTCAACCCCAACCTCACAGTTCTTACCGTTCCAGATATTAGAACTAATGGGTTTGGGAGTACCCTGCCAACAAACCACAGTGCACCCTGCAGGGAGATCACACTGAAGCCATGGTGACAGAGGAGCTGGATGCTGACGTGAATGGATGAGATATCAACCTCTCCTTGAGTGTCAGTGCAGCTGCCCCTAGAGGAGAATATTCCAGCATGCTGCACTTAACCCTGTTAGGAACTCTTTCCATCGCTTTGACAATTATTGCAATAGGCTAATAGTGATGGTAGGGTTTTGGAAAATGAGGAAAGTGGTTGAATTGGCTGGACTGAATTTGTCGAAGAGTGTGGCGCTGGAAAAGCATAGCCGGTCAGGCAGCATCTGAGGAGGACGAGAACTGGCATTTCAAACATAAGCTCGTCATCAGGAATATGAGGAACTCCTGCCCGAAACATTGATTCTCCTGCTCCTCAGATGCTGCTTGACCTGCTGTGCTTTTCGAGCACCATACTCTTCAAATCTGATCTCCAGCATCTCACTTTCACCTAGATGATTTTAACCTTCCTATGAAGCCTCTTCCAAGGATGCCTACCTTAAAGTTCTCCCTCTCTCTTCAAGGATCTCAGTGAGTGTCTCTCTCACTGCACTCCCCCAGGTCATCCTCTCTGCCCTGAAGCTCCTCAGCCACATCCTGAAGCAGACTATTGCCACAGCCACATCTCCTTCCTCAGCATCTGCCTACAGAATCAACTGATCCCGCATGGTTTCTGGACTACTTTTAGACCAACGCAATTTGGACCTGAGAATTCCTGATGACAACCTCATGCTCAAAACGTCAACTCTCTTGCTCGTTAGATGTTGCCTGACTTGCTGTGCTTTTCCAGCAACACAGTCTTGGTGGTGGGGTGTAGTTGGAGTTGGGCAGAAGTGTTTAAGGATGTCCCATTGGATCCTGAGACTGGTGGGGTGATAGTGAGGACAAGGGGGACTCTGTCTCTATTGCGTTTAGAGCGGGAGTTTAGGGCAGTGGAACAGTGATGGGCTGTCTGGATGACAGAGGGAGGAAAAGCACATTGTTTGAAATAAGACATTTGGGATGCTCGGGAGTGGAATGTCTCCTTGTCTGAGCAGATGTGGTGGAGGCAGAGGAATTGGGAGAATGGGATGGAGTTCTTGGGTGGGAGGCAGTGTAATCCCGGTGGAGTCCTTCCCCTGCAACTGGACAAGATGCAAAACCTGCTGGTACACCACTCCCCTCACCTCCATCCAGGGCCCCAAACAGTCCTTCCAGGGGAGACAGAGGTTCAACTGTCTCTTTTCCAACTTAGTGTACTGCATTAGGTGCTCCCGATGTGGTCTCCTGTACGTCGGTGAGATCAAACGTAAATTTAGGGAACGTTTCACTGAGCATCTCAGCCGAGCCCACAGGGGCTGGCCAGACCTCCCAGTCACTGCCCATTTTAGCTGCCCTTCCCACTCCCTTCCAACATGACCATCTTTGGCCTCGGTGGTTAGCACTGCTGCCACACAGCGGCAGGGGCCCGGGTTCAATTCCAGCCTCGGGCGACTGCCTGTATGGAGTTTGCACATTCTCCCTGTGTCTGCGTGGGTTTCCTCTGGGTGATCTGGTTTCCTCCCACAATCCAAAGATGTTCAGGTCAGGTGAATTGGCCATGCTAAATTGCCTATTGTGTTCAGGACTGCACAGGTTAGGTGCATTAGTCAGGGGTAAATATAGGGTAGGGGAATGGGTCTGGGTGGGTTGCGCTTTGGAGGGTCGGTGTGGACTTGTTGGACCAATGGGCCTGTATCCACACTGCAGTTACACTCCATCTTAGACCTGGGCAGCCTAGAGCCCAAAGGATTCATCATTGAGTTCTCCAAATTCAAATAACCTGACTCCCTTCCCAGCCTCTCCCCCTCCCTTCCACTCCTCTCAGCTACCAACCAGATTCATTCCTTCCATCAAACAATCAAGTTGTACCGTGTATCTATCTTCAACTAGCCCCACTTCACCACCCTCACCCACACTCTCCCCCCCCACCACACACACACACACACACACACACACACACATCCTAGTCCTGAAGAAGGGTTATACTTGAAAAATCGACTTCTCCACCTCCTGATGCTGCCTGGCTTGCTGTGTTCTTCCAGCCTCCTGCTTGTCTACCTTGGATTCCAGCATCTGTAGTCTTTTTTGTCTCTAATTGGCACTTTGGCTAATCACAAACCACAGATTCTTAACACTGCAGCCATAGCCTTTAACTGCAACCAAAAAAAATCAGATGATGACATGCAATAAACTGAAGATGGGGAGCTGTGGGGGGAAACAAGAACAATTGGCAGTACTTCCAGCTCAGTTGTTTGCAAATGTTCCATACCTATTGTGCTCACATGATGGGATATACCATCATTGAGGATTGAGATTTACATGGAACATCTTCCTCTATTGGTTATTTAATTTTCCACTTCCATTCACAAGTGAAAGTGACAGGATTGCAGTTTTATCTCATTCATAGTCATATGATATAGCTTCATTCATAGCATGAGTTTTTTTCATGGTTTGCATGCAAATGTAACACCTTGTTGTTATTAATGAATTGTGTTGAAATAGGGATAGATAAAGTTGAAACAAACCTAGAATGGTTAGATGAATAATGCGCAGTATGTTTAACCAATGCAGAAAACAATTGGTAAAACCAATTTTGTTTGTACTAACTTACAAACTTAGGATTTAGCCATCATTGACCAGGGCAATATTTACTGCCCAACCCTTACAACCCTTGAGAAGTTGGTAGTGAGTTGCCTTATTGATCCACTGCAATCCATGTGATGCAGATAGACTCCGCACTGTTAGGGAGAGAGTTCCAAAATTTTGAGCCAGTGAGAGGCAAGGCACAGTGATATGGTTCCGAGTCAGGATGGAGCTTGGCTTGGCGGTACACTTACAGGAAGTGGTCTTGTCATCTATCTAGTGCCCTTGTCCAGTTGTGGATTTGGAAAGCGCTTTCTTACCCTTTGTGAGTTATTGCTGTGCATCTCCAGTTGGCATTATGTGTTGATGTGGTGGGAGTGAATACTGAAGGTAACAATCAGGTGGGCTGCATTGTCCTAGATGGTGTCAAATATCCTGAACATTGTTGGAACTGCAATCATCAAGGAAAATAGAAAGACTTCCAATATTGTTCTGACTTGTGCCTTGAAGGTGGTGGGTATTCTTTGATGAGCCAGGAGTTGTGTTGCTCACTGTAGAATTCACAATCTCCAACCTGCTTCTGCAGCCACAATATTATTTGGCTGGTCCAGTTCAGGTTCTGGTCAATAGTAGCCCCTGGCATATTGATAATGTCAGATTCACTGATGGCAATGCCCTTTCATGTCAAGGGCCAAGGATTGGATACTCTTTTGATGGTCATTGCCTGGCACTTGCCTGGTAAATTTTATTAGCCATCTACCAGCCCAAACCAGGTTTTGCTGTAAGTGAACGAGGACTGCTTCAGATTTATGGAGTCACAAATATAATTGAACACCATGTCATCCTCAGACCACATCCCATTTCTAAGCTTATAATGGAGTGGCTGAGATGGTTACAATGAGAACATTACCCTGAGGAATCCCTGCAACTATGTCCTGTGATTGAGATGATTGAATCATATAACCAAAACAGTTGGGTATGAATTAGAAAAAGTCACGAACAAATTATCTGATACTTTGTTCAGACTACAGCTCATATACTTTGTTCAGACTACAGCTCATATACTATGTTGAGTTCTGGTCACCAAAACAAAAGGGAGAGGTATGGATGTTAGACACAGTGCAGAGATGAGGTAGATGACTGATTTTCAGTAAGAAGTATCAGATATCTGAGTAATGAGCAGAAAATTAGCTTCTCAGCCTTTGAAGAAGGCATCCTTTCTGTCCAAAAGAGTAAATAATGTTAGTTAGTCAAAAGTATCGACAAGCAAGACATGACAGCAGTAAAACAAACAGTAATCCCAATCAGTAAAGTGGAGGTCCAGGACTGATACACAAATTTTCTTCTCACATGGTAGAATGAGCAGTTGATTTCAGTAGTGGAAGAGCAACATTCCAGCCATTTAAAAGCCAACTGGATGCTGTAATACAGGAAGTAGATTGATTCCGCTTGGATGCACTAAGATGGGATGAACAGTCTGTCTCATCAGTAATTCTCCTGTCATTTGTGCTATATAGCATATAACTATGATGTAAAGTCAGGTTGAAAAATTGCTTAAGGCATTAATTGGATCCCCTCGACAGTTTGTCAGTGGAATCAGCAACAGCCTTAATGCTTCACAAAGCAGGTGCTTGCACTTCTTTCAAAATATTAAAGATTGCTGGTTTGGACTGAGTTCTCAGCAAGATTAGAAATGTGTTGTCTCCTGTAGGCAGACACCTCTTCTCAGAAAGTGTGGATGTATACTTAGTTATTCCTAGCTTTTGACTGTGACTAGCAGCCAGACAACAGAAGGCAGGCTGTGAACTGCACTCTGCAATGACTGGCCTCACATCCAGTACAAGTAAATGGGGTAAAAGTGGATGACCTTGTTTGGGCCCTACTTTGAGTGCTGTGTCTCTCTACAAATGTAAAAAGGAGCAGTGTGATTGCTCTGTATTCACTGAGGAGAGTCACCAGACATGATTTTAATAACAGTGGTAATTCCAAGCTAATGGGAAGAGGTGGGGGAGGGGACTTCTAACTATTTACTGGATTGTAAAATATTAGTTTTACAACAAATTTTATTTTACAGACTTCCGTCAGACTGTTTAATGGGTTTGACTCCATGTTGAGAGGGCAACTCTCTGGAATAGGCTGTGGATGCAGCTAAGGAGCCATGAACTAAGAAAACTGATTGTAGATTCAGTTTCCCATGGGATTGGATGGGATGGACTGTGTTTAATCTCAATGTCCTTCCAATCCCTGATTGATGAAATAATTCTTCAGAGGCCAGCATCTATCACCAATCACCCTTTATTCACAACTGCATAGCTTTTGACAAAAGCACTGAGTCAGGCATTCAAAGTTGCTATGTCCCTTGCATTCATCCTTTTATATCAGCCAGGTCACTGTGATTGGAGCAAAATCACATCTCCAATCAAGGAACTTATATTCTACGAGGTCCTGCTGGCTGACCTCATTGGACTCATTATAATTGGGATCTAATTAACCATCAGAGCAAGGACTATTTGGATGGGAGCTGTATTTCAATGCCAGTGAAGCAAGTTATTTTGAAGAACCAGCAGTTTCCTGAGCCTCAAGCACAGTCCTAAAGGCAGATTGCTACACCTAACACTCCATTGAGGTGCTGAGTATCCTGAAGCCTGAAAAACCCAACTGGCCAGGACTAAGTTTGTAACAGAAATTAGATATAAGCCAAAAAATAATAACTAACCAGGCATCCCACATCCTAAGTGTCCCTGTCTTACCTCAAAAAAGCTGAAATGGATCAGTGAGGGTCATCTATGAAATTTATAACATTCTATGCTTCACCAGACTCTAATGACCATTTTTTGGTGGAAAGTTTGCCACCTTATTTTCACTGATAGTGTGGTCAGATTGACAACAATTGTAGTAAGACTCTGCACCTGGCATGTTAAATAAATTGGCCACATTTGGATTAAAGTATGGAGCCAGTGAATAATAGAAAATACTACATCCTTTATACTCTATTATTTTGTTTTGTTGTAGGTTTATATGATATTATTTTTATTGAGGAAACTTGAATTTTAAAGTAGAGTTAAATAGGTTGGTAACTGTTTCTGTGAAGGTGATTTTTGTTTTAAAAATGTGTCAAAAACTCATTTTGTTTTCATACTGGATCAGAACATCAATTCCAAAAAGCATGTAGCTGAAGTTAAATAACTAGCAAGATACTTAGTGAGATAATTGCTAAAGTTTTTACAAAGTTAAACTTTCACTGTCTACAAGTCAGTATCCAGAAGCGAGTTCATCGAGAAGAAAAGATCTTTGCTCACAGATGTGCTGTTTGGCAGGTTTGAAGTTGTCAAAGTCAGGGAAAATTCAGGTAGTGAGCATGTTTCCATGTCTCATGGAGAGATGGAGAAATTCACACCTGGTCAACATTCAGCAAGTCACCTCTTCAACTGAGTCAGAACAGTTAAGTTGAAAATAGGAAATATTATCTCATTGGGTTCAGAGTCTGTAAAAGATATTAATGTTAAAAAGGGACTGAATCTCCCTTTTTGCTGGTTACTGTCTATTATTTCTGTTAAAATTGTCTTATGGAAATATACATTCTGTTATTTTCTTTTTTTAATAAAAGCTTTGATAGCAAGAAATTTTTTTCCCAGAGTGGAGAACGCAATTACTAGGGGTCACGAGTTCAAACTGTGAGGGGAAAAGTTTAGGGGAGCTATGTGTGGAAAGTTCTTCACGCACAGGGTGGTAGATGCCTGGAACGCATTGCCTGGAGGTAGTAGATGTGGGAATGATAGCATCATTTAAGATGTATCTTGACAAATACGTGAACTGGCAGGGACCAAAAGAATATAGATCCTTAGAAAATAGGCAACAAGTTTACATAGAGGATCTGGACTTGCACATGCTTGAAGGGCTGAAGGGACTGTTCCAGGGCTGTACTGTTCCTTGCTTTTTGTTCTTTGTTCTAAATAAAGTTATGCTCTGCTGTTAAAAGATTATTGACAACCTCATGTGAATATGTTCCAAGACCATAGTACCCAAATTGAAAGTCTGATATATATTCACTATATCAAGCCAAACAAGTCTAGTATAACCTCAGCTGGGATCATAGATGCATGACAGAAAACATTCTATCAGGATGCATCACAGCTTGGTAAGACAACTGCTGTGTTCAGGACTGTAAGGAACTACAGGAAGTTGTGAACGTAGCCCAGACCATCACGCAAACCAACCTACCATTCATTGACTCCATCTACACTTCTTGTTGCCACAGAAAGGCAGCCAGCATCATCAAAGACTCCTCACATCCCAGTTATAATCTCTTCCAACCTCTTCCATCAGGAAGAAGATACAAAAGCTTAAACACACGTACCAACAGGTTCAAGGACAGCTTCTTCCCCACTGTTAATCGACTGCTAAATGGAGTCTCAATTTTCAAATTTAATATTGGTCTTGTTTTTTGGATACCTTTTGTGCAGCTGTAACTTTGCATGTCTTGCTCTGTTCAATCATTGTATGGTGTGTGTGTCCTTGTATATTATGATCTGCCTGTACTGCATGCAAAACAAAGCTTTTCACTGTAGTTAGGTACATGTGACAATAATAAAGCAAATCATAACAAATTTGGAGTTATGGCAAAATATAAATCCATTGAAATTAAAAGGGATCAATGAATCTTTAAAGAAACAAGTATGTGGAGAGATTGGACATTAAAAAGCAGTGTATTTGTGAAGTATATCACACATCTGTACATTACACAGACTGGACTTTCAAAACAGTTTTGACGATGAGACATTTCTCACAATAGAAGATATGACAGTGGATTGTTTAAAATCCTTGTTTAAAGCTACACTGAAAGAATTAGCAGTTAAATTGAAAGTTGAAGTAAAGGTAGAACTTCATAAGGATGTGATGCTTAAAAAGGGATTACTCAACTTTTAAAACAAAAAAGAGAGAAACCTGAACTTGACGTGTTGCAACTTGAATTAACTAAGATTCAATTAAAAATGAAAAACATAACTCAATTGTAAGGACCACAGGAGGGAAAGAAAAAGGGAAAAAGAAAAGAAAAACAAAGAGTAATAGAAAATGTGGAGGAAAAAAAGAAAAGAAAATTGGAAATAAGAAAGCTTGAACTGACTAGTAAGGTGAAATAACAGCAAAGAAAAATGGAAAAAGAGAAGAGGAAAAAGAAAAAGAAAGTGATACGGATTTAAAAAAAATTGAAACCCCAAAGATAGGGAGAGAGAGTGAGTCAGACAACATGATTTGGCTCAAAAAAAGGTTAGAGTAACTGCATAGAGAAGAGGAAGTAGTTTAGAGGATGATTCTGACTCTAATGAGAGATCTAATTTAAACTAGAAATCTTGGTTTACGGCCTAGATTTACAGAGGATGTAGTAGAGTAAGGAATAAGGTAAATGAATTTGTGGTGCAAATCGAAATTGGCAGGTGTGACATGGTGGGCATCACAGAGACGTGGCTGCATTGGGATCAGAATTGGGAACTGAATATTCAAAGATATATATCCTATCGGAAAGACAAACTGATGGGCAGGGGGTCGGGGGGGGGGGGGGGGGGGGGAGGGGAGTGGTTGCTCTATTAGTAAGAAATGAAATTAAATCAATGGTCAAAAATGAAGTAGGGTCAGATGGTGTAGAATCTGTGTGGATAGAATTGAGGAACCACAAAGGTGAAAAAAACCATAGTTGGAGTTATGTACAGGCCTCCAAACAGTAGTCAGGAGCTGGGGCACAAGATACACCAGGAAATAGAAAAGCTGTCTAGGAAAGGCAAAGTTGCAGTGATCATGGGGGATTTCAATATGCAGGTGGACTGGGAAAATCAGGTTGGTTGTGGATTGCAAGAAAAGGAATTTGTGGAATGTCTACGAGATGGCTTTTTGGAGCAGCTTGTGGTGAAACCTCCGAGGGAACAGGCAATACTGGAATTAGTGTTGTGTAATGAGGCAGACGTGATGAGGGAGCTTCAGGTGAAGGAACCCTTAGGAGGCAATAGTCATAATATGATTGAATTTACTCTGCAATTTGAGAGGAAGAATTTCGAATCAGGGGTAACAGTATTTCAGCTGAATAAAGATAAATGTGGAGGCATGAGGGAGGAGCTGGATAGAATTGACTGGGAGGGGAGCCTAGCAGGAAAGATAGTGGAACAGCAATGGCAGGAGTTTCTGGGAGTAATTCAAGAGATACAATGGAGATTCATCCTGAGGAAAAAGAAGCATGGTACAGGGAGGATGAGGCAACCATGGCTGACTAGGGAAGTCAGGAATAGCATAAAAGCAAAAGAGAAAGCATATGAGGAAGCGAAGATAGTAAGAAACCAGAGGATTGGGAAGCAGAGGGAAACAACAAAAAAGGAGGGAGAAGATAAATATAAGGGTAAGCTAGTCATTAATGTAAAGGAAGACAGTAAGAGTTTCTTTAGATATATAAAGGACGAAAGAGAGGCAAAAGTGGATATTGGGCTAGTGGAACATGACTGGAGAAATAGTAGTGGGGAAGAAGAAAATGGCTGAGGAATTGAATAATTACTTTGTGTTAGTCTTCACAGTGAAAGAAATGAGTAATATCCTTAAAATTCAAGAGAGTGAGGGGACTGAGTAGAAAATGGTGGCCCTCAGCAAGGAGAAGGTGTTAGAAAAACAGAATGGCCTGAAGGTGGACAAATCACCTGGTCCAGATGGATTACATCCCAGAGTTCTCAGTGAGATAACTGAAGAGATAGTGGAAGCATGAATGGTAATCTTTCAGGAATCACTAAAATCAAGGAAGGTCCCAGAGGACTGGAAAATTGCTAACATAACACCCTTGTTTTAAAAGGGAGTAGGGCAGAAGACAGAAAATTACAGCCCATTAACCTAACCTCGGTTGTGGGTAAAATCCTGGAATCCACCATGAAGAATGAGATTTCTGAATACTTGGAAGTGTCTGGTAAAATAGAACAAAGTCAGCATGGTTTCATCAAGGAGCGGTCATGCCTGACAAATCTGCCAGAATTCTTTGAGGAAGTAATGAGCAGGTTAGACCAAGGAGAGTCAATGAATGTTATCTACCTGGACTTCAAGAAGGCCTTTGACAAGGTGTCACATGGAGGCTACTTAGTAAGTTAAGAGCCCTTGGCTTTAGAGGCAAGGTACTAACATGGATAGAAGCTTGTCGCTCTGGCAGAAGGCAGAGAGTGGTGGTAAAAGGGTCCTTCTCAGGATAGCAGCTGGTGATAAGTGGTGTTCCCCAAGGCTCAGTGTTGGGACCACAACTTTTCACTTTATACACTTATGATCTAGATGAAGAAACTGAGGTCATTCTGGCTAAGTTTGCAGAAGATACAAAGATTGGTAGAGGGACAGGTGGCATCGAGGAGGTCGGGAGGTTGCAGAAGGCTGTGGTCAGGTTAGGAGAGTGGGCAAAGAAGTGGCAGATGGAGGACAATGTGGTAAAGTGTGAGGTCATGCACTTTGGTAGGAAGAATAGAGGCATGGGCTACTTTCTAAATGGAGAGAAAATTCAGAAGTCTGAACTCCAAAGTGTCTTGGGAATTCTAGCCCAGGATTATTTCAAGGTAAACTTGCAGATTCAGTTAACAGTTAGAAAAGCAAATGCAATGTTGGCATTTATTTTGAGAAGACTTGAATCTAAAAGCAAGGATGTACTTCTGAGGCTCTATAAGGCTCTGGTTAGACCATAGTTGGAGTATTGTACATAGTTTTGGGCCGCATATCTCAGGAAGGATGTACTTGTCCTGGAGCATGTTCAGAGGAGGTTCACGAGAATGGTCCCAGGAATGAACAGCTTAACAGGTGAGGAATGTTTGAGAACTCTAGATCTACACTCGATGGAGTATAGGAGGATGAGGGGCGATCTAACTGAAACTTTAAAAATTCTGAATGGCCTAGACAGAGTGGATGTTGGGAAGATGTTTCCATTGGTAGGAGAGACTAGGACCTGAGGGCACGGCCTCAGAGTAAAGGGAAGACTGTTTAGAACAGAAATAAGGAGAAACTTCTTCAGCCAGAGAGTGATAAATCTATGAAATTCACTGCCACAGAAGGCTGCGGAGGCCAGATCATTAAGTATATTTAAGACTGAGATAGATAGGTGTTTGAGTATCAAGGGGGTCAAGGGTAACAGGGAGAAAGTGGGAGAATAGGGTTGAGAGATTTATCAGCCATGATTGAATAGCAGAGATGACTGGATGGGCTGAATAGCCTAATTTATGCTCCTATGTCTTACGGTCTTATAGTGCAGCTCTGGAAATAGACAAGATTTTGTCAGATGAGTCATCTGCAAACTAAGAAGCTAACAAAAGATCAAGATTCTGTTCTTATGAGCTTATTTCTGAAGCTTGTCAATTAAAATTTAGGTTATTGGGAAAGAAACCTAATCAAGTAACTGTAGAAGTTGCAAGAAACACATCAATCAATGAAAGGAGCAAAAAACATCTGCGAATGTGAAGGAAATCATGGTAATGGAAAAAATCCAGTACAATATGTCAGTAGTCCATAAGATTTCCTTAGATGAGCATTTAAAATTTTGAGAAATAGCTGATAGTTCATATCAGTAAAAACAATGACTGCAGATGTTGGAAACCAGATTTTGGATTAGTGGTGCTGGAAGAGCACAGCAGTTCAGGCAGCATCCGAGGAGGAGCAAAATCGACGTTTCGGGCAAAAGCCCTTCATCAGGAATAAAGGCAGAGAGCCTGAAGCGTGGAGAGATAAGCTAGAGGAGGGTGGGGGTGGGGAGAGAGTAGCATAGAGTACAATAGGTGAGTGGGGGAGGGGATGAAGGTGATAGGTCAGTGAGGAGAGTGGAGTGGATAGGTGGAAAAGAAGATAGGCAGGTAGGACAAGTCATGGGGACAGTGCTGAGCTGGAAGTTTGGAACTAGGGTGAGGTGGGGGAAGGGGAAATGAGGAAACTGTTGAAGTCCACATTCATGCCCTGGGGTTGAAGTGTTCCGAGGTGGAAGATGAGGCATTCTTTCTCCAGGCGTCTGGTGGTGAGGGAGCGGCGGTGAAGGAGGCCCAGGACCTCCATGTCCTCAGCAGAGTGGGAGGGGGAGTTGAAATTTTGGGCCACGGGGCGGTGTGGTTGATTTGTGCGGGTGTCCTGGAGATGTTCCCTAAAGCACTCTGCTAGGAGGCATCCAGTCTCACCAATGTAGAGGAGACTGCATCAGGAGCAATGGATGCAATGAATGATATTGGTGGATGGGTGATAAAACTTTGATGGATGTGGAAGGCTCCTTTAGGGCCTTGGATGGAGGTGAGGGAGGAGGTGTGGGCGCAGATTTTACAGTTCCTGCAGTGGCAGGATATGACAGTTCATATCGATGGTTCCACGTGGGGAAATGATCAAAAAGGAATCAACATCGAAACTGTAAAATAGAAAGTCTTGAGATGGAAAAGATAGTAGTCAAGGGAAGAAACATATGCTTTTGTGGAGAGAAATCAGACTTAATGTTTCAGTTCTGCAGTATCTGCAGCCCTTTCGGTTTTTAAATAGAAGCTTCTGTTTGGCCAAACCTGGAAATAATGTTTACACCACGAATTAAATGCTTGCTCAGTAATTAAGGAGTTGTGGATGGAAGAAAACTATGCAGAGGGTGACTCACTTGTAGTGGACCAATTTAGAATTGAAGTACCACACACAAGCCTTGAGTATTGACTGATTTATTCATGAGCTCACAGGGAGAGCCAAGTCGACTGAATGGTCACAAGATGAGATACAAAGAATTGTGTGATTATATAGGTTTAACAATTAGCAAACTGTTAATTGCAGGATAATGAGCAAGCAAGGCACCTTACTTAGTCAGTAACTTCAGTCACATAATGTCTGGACAGTGTTGGTTAGTAGCGAATAAGCAGGTGTTAGTAGACAATAGGTCCTTGCAAAGAGATGAATAGCCCCATGAAGGAAAAAATTCGTTTATCAGGTATCTATACAGCTGCAAGGCCAACCATCTTAGCTGGACATGGGAAACACAGGCTTTTAGCAAGCAGGTGCTAAGATGAGATTCAAAATGGTTTCCAGGCTTTTCATATGTGACAAAATGGCTGCCATGAATTTAACAATTCTTCCACAATTTCTTCCTTTTCACCAAATCGGGAGGGCAGTTCAGTGGAACTGGCCAAAGGAGGACCATAGCCGGACCCAGGGGAGTTGTCAGATGGTGGGGGCTCAGAGTTATCCAAGTAACTGTCAGAATTAGGGTAACCAGGCTCGAGAGAATAAGGATCAGGAAAGTCATCCATTGGTGGAGGAATGTCGGAAATGGGAATCCAAACAAGTTGGGAAGAGGTTGAGATATTTGGCAGCAGAAGGGAGCCAAAAGTAGCATGACATTGTTTAAGAAAAATGATAATAAGTGCAAGCAGAACGAAAATGAGAACCACAAGATCCTAGAGGAGAGCATTAGCCCAAGAGTCAAGCCACCACCCATCCAGGTCCAAAGGTACCTTCAGGGAGCAATGTCACGGAGGGAGGGGCCCACCGTGTGTGTGTGCGCGGCAATGGTAGTAATGTTCTCACTGGTGTCAGGAATGTAGGTACAACAATCAGAGCCAATAAGGACATAAGTGCCTTCTTTCTTGGCTAATAGGTAGTCAAGGGCCATGTGATATTTAGGCCAACAGTGCGGATAGCAATCACCTCTGTGGTAAGCTGGTCAAAGGCTAAAGGTGTGGCATTGGCAATCTCTTCCAGAGAAGTAACAATTAGCCTAGCCTCGACATTAAGTTGGAGGGTGGCATGGGGAGGGGAGAAGATAGATATAAGTCACTGAAAAGTTGTGAGTGCCCTCTTGCTGCAAGGCACGGAAGTCTCAAAAGGCAAAGAGCGGGAGTGGTAAAGAAAAAGGACAACATAACCTAAATAACAGCTTCCAGTCCAGGAGGTAGGCAGTAAGGTGTAGGCCTTTTGGCCACAAATGAAATAAATGCCATTGAATGTCATCACGTAGTTGCATTGGGTGCCAGTCTAAAAGATTGTACAAGTGGAATTGATGGCAGTCTTGTTGGGAACTCTGAGGTTAAGTAGTCTCCCGTCTGATGTGGAGTGAAATACAGTGGAAGTAAGGATTAAGGAGTGCACACACATACTGAAGCCAGCATGCCATCCTGAGGGATGCTTGCTCTTCCAAGGGGTGTAGTCGTGGCCGTGAAATTCGTGAGGAACAGGGAGGGTAGTGTATGGGAGAGATTGCATTGAGGTTGGAACCAGCCCTTGAATGTATTCATTATATACCCCATTGATTGCCAATGGAACCGGTATTATCCCCGTAAGAGTTTGAGGTGCCCAATCACTTAAGAAAACCAGGAGATTTGATTAGAGTCATCCAAGTAACTGTCAGAATCAGGATAGCCAGGTTCGAGAGAATAAGGATTTGATTAGATTAGATTAGATTCCCTACAGTGTGAAAGCAGGCCCTTTGGCCCACACCGACCCATTTCCCTCTAACTAATGCACCTAATACTATGGGAAATTTAGCATGGCCAATTCACTTGACCTGCACATCTTTGTACTGTGGGAGGAAACCGGAGCACCTGGAAGAAACCCACGCAGACACAGGGAGAATGTGCAAACTCCACACAGATAGTTGCCCGAGGCTGGCGTCATAACTATAGCGGAGCAACCTTGACCCAGCCACCATTCAGCAATGTCAACTTCATTAAAATGGAACAGGCCACAGAGGATCTCTCCCTTGGAGTGGATGGGAATATGGGCACAAACCCAGCAGCTAGAGTGGTTGACCTTCTGTGTATAAAAATATGTCATGGAAAGAAAAGTGTCGAAATGTAATTCCCGTTTACTATAGGTCATCAGGTTGTCCATAGAGCCCCAGTCAAACATAGTTAACATCAGAGAAATGAGCAGAAGCAGCATAATGAGAGGCATAGCAACCAGGCTGAGCCATCTGCGGTCAGTGACTCTACAAGTGTCTTGGCAGTATTCTTCTTGTGTTCCTCTGGGGGCTGCGCTCACTTGCACTGCTGGCGTGAGTCCATTCAAGCCTCTCCACGGCCTTGAGTGCTGTACGGGTCACCAGAAGGATTAGGAATAGGCCTTTCCATCGAGAAGAAAGAGAATTATTTTCAAACAACTTGATCATAACATCGTCTCCAGTTTGGAAAGGATGCATTGGTTAGCTGCTAGGGACAAGAATGGCTGCCTTAACAGGGTCATGATCATGCGTAATGAGCCAAGACAGAGTCTTGGTATAATCAAGGAGAGACTCCTGTGTCAGGAGCTACACTACAACAGCAGGGAGGAATGGGGGTCTAGCCGCAGTAGGCATTGGGGTGCCCATCAAGACCTCAAAAGGAGTGAGGCCTATAGCCTGGTTAATCTGATTCCAAATTATGTACAGAGCCAGGGACCACACATCAGGCCAGAGCAAGGCTGTGTCCTGTGCAATTTTAGTAAGGACAGTTTTGAGAGTGCCATTCATCCTTTCCACCCTGCCCGAGGACTGTGGTTGGTAAGGGATCTGATGTTTCCACGTTATCCCCAGAGTCTTACCAATCTCTGTGACAATACCTGCAGTGAAATGAGTGTCCCTACGTATCAATGGAGCCTGGGACACCAAATCTGGGAATGGTGTTTTTAAATAAGCATTTAACCACTGTTCAAGCATCATCTTTCTTGGTGGCAAAACCCTCAACCTATTTTGAAAACATGTCAACAATCCCCAGCAGGTAGTGAAAACCCTGTCTTGATTGGATGTGAGCAAAATGTGCCTGCAATTGAACAAATGGGCATGCAGGAGCTGGGGAGTGGTCATATTTAGCCACTGGTTTAAAGTTATTTTTCCGCAGGTAAATGAGAGACCGTGATAACAAATTGTAAGCAGCCATTGTAAAACCAGAACGTGCAACAGCATGCTGCATGCCACCCTTTCTAACGTGCCCACCCCATGGGCAGCTAGGGCAAGGGCATGCAGGTGAGATTTAGGACAAATGATGCAGCCAACAGGATGTGTATGAAGACGCAGTGAGCAGGATTCTTAGATTGGGGGGTTAACTGAGGGCATTCAAGCAGCTCAGCAATCAGGAAATTGTCTTATCTTCATGGTATACAAAACCTGCATAGTAGAATTAGTAGCGACCAGATGGGCTGCCCTGTTAACAAAAGCATTAACACGGGTGACAGGATCCTCAGCAGCTGTATGGGCGGTACATTTGATGACCGCTATAGCGGAGGGGGGAAGATGGCTTCCAAAAGATCGTCAATAAGCTGGCCATGTAATAAGGGTTTCCCCGAAGAAGTGATGAAGCCTCTATGTTTCCAGAGGGTGGTGAAATCGTGAACCACTCCAAAGACGTAGTGGAAGTCTGTATCAATATTGACACATTTGTTAGTGGCTAGGATGCAAGTCCGGGTGAGAGTGAACAATTTAGCTGCCTACGTGGAAGTACCGTTAGGGAGTGCAGCAGGCTCAAGGACTTCAGAGGGCGTATATATCGCATAGCCAGCTAGTGTTTGTGATTGGAGGGCCAAAAGGAGAAGCCATTGGTGAAAAGGACCGTATCAGGGTTATCCAAAGGGGTTTCGGAGAGATTGGGGTGAGGGGTCTCGACATGGAAAAGGTCATGGTCAGCCGTCAGAGAGAGGTCAGTGGCAGGGAGTAAGTTTGCAGGATTCAAGGCTGGGGCACCGTGCAGTGTCAGATTACAATAGGAAAGTAGGATGACCTCATATCCTGTACCTCTGGAAGCAGGAAAATGTTGGGTTGCTGTGGAATTTAGCAGCAGGGAAACCGAATGTGGAACAAATGCTGTGCATGGATGATCCAGCTCAAGAGGGGTAGACTTTTCAACTATTACAGAGGCAGCTGCCATGGCTCGCAAACACGCTGGCATTCTCCTCACAATAATCACTAACTGTGCAGAATAAAAGGTTACAGACTGCCGGAGAACCCCATGCATTTGTGTCAGAATGCCTGAAGCATACCCCTCCTTCTCAGTAACACAACGCTGGAACAGCTGTGAGTAATCCAGAAAACCCAGGGTGAGCGCAGAACTCAGTCATGACTTTAACTGTTCAAAAACATACGTCATTTCTGGTATCCACTTTACTTTTGTTGGTTGTTTTGGTGAAGACATCTCCCCAAGAGGTGCATCGATCTCACAAAGGTCAGGACTCCAATGCCTGCAGTAATTCACCATCCCCAGAAAAAAACATTAACTTGGCATGTGTAACAGGGGGAGGGAGAGTGGCCATGGCAGTGAGGCGCTTAGGGGCCAGGGGCTCTGGTACCTTGCGAGAGTGCAAAGCCAAGTAATGTACCTTCGGCTGTCAGAGCTGCATCTTGTCAACAGAGACTTTGTGGCCATCATGTGCCAGACACTGAGGCAGGGCAACAGTATGTTGCACGCAAACATCAGCAAAAGCAGAGGCGACACGTAAGTCAAGGATACTGTTACAAGGCATGTGGAGGATTTCAAGTGTCCACTGCACAGTGGAAGCATAGATAATGGGCCTCTTGCATACCCTTGGGGAAGCCATGTCTTTGTGTACTGGCGGCTGTCAAAAGTAAAGGCAAAAAGGTACTGACTATCAGGGGACAAATTTAATAGAGAAGAAGACAAAGCAGAAGTCAACCCTGAAAAACAAGCAGCGGAAGCGGGACATTAGTGAGAATTGCATTGTTATCATACACCACAGGGGAGCAGGAATCAACAATAGCATTCACAGCACGTAGATCCTACACAAACCTCTACCTGTTCGGTTTTCCAGACTTTGGAACTGGCAAGATGGGAGTGCTGCAGGGGCTCTGCATGGGCACAAGGATGCCCTGCTGTAGGAGGGAAGTAATGACTGGTCAAATCCCTTCTGTAGCAGCGAGTGTTAACACACACGAAAGGTGAGTGTCAGCCTTCAAGGTGATGATATGTGATGGGGCAGAAAGGACTAACCTAGCCTGGTTAGGGTGGCACGCCCAAATAATGGGCGGCAAGCCCTGCAGGAGCCACGGGTGATCATAGGAAGACGTGGCTGAGGTGTCCTGAGTGGTAAAGGTAGTGGTAATGGTAAGGGATAGGAAAATGCACACAGAATCCATTTGGATCAAGCATAGCAGCATGCAATGGTGATGAATCATTAGGGGTAAGGGGCTCGAACGAACAGGGAAGCTCGCGGAGATGCGCATATATGGAGGCTAAATTGCTAAGTTTCCAGAGGGTTTTAAGAATAATGGGAATAAAAGGCTTAGCATTGGGGAGGAAAAGCTGAGATTGCTGAAATGTCAGTGAGACTTCAGCAGAGAGTCCATGGTGTCCAACATAGCAAAGACCTGTAAGGGTAATGTCAGTCTCTTTATTCAAGTGCGAATCCGCAAGCGCAGAATATGACAAGTCGGGTTGGCAGAGTCGAGCAGCTGTACAATGGACATCATGAAGGGGACAGCCAGTCAACAGGACCCAGTGCAGAAAAGAAGCACAAAGGGATGAATGGGCCCTGCGCAAATGTGTAATGAGGGAATCAAACAGTGAGCAAATTCGGGTCGGTGGCACAGTGCCATGTGTAGAGGGCAGTCGCAGATCGTAGTGGTGTGACAGTCAGTGCAGAACACAGCATCGCGTCGCCAAATTCAGGAATCTCCTAGACAAGACCCTGAGGGGAATAGTCGATGGAAGCACTTAATTTACAGAGGGTCTCATGGCCCAGTAAAGCAACAGGACAGGAGGGGGTGATGATAGCCAAGTCAGGAACAGTGACAGGTCCAATGGTAATAGAGATTGTACCATAGAGGGGCGCAACCATTGGTATTCTGGAGATACCACAGTACAACAGATTCAGAACTGAGGGGTAAATCCACAGATGGAAGTGCAGAAGAACGAATGGCCCCGGAATCCACCAAAACCAGAACGGCAAGCCCCCCCATCTCCCTGCCATCATGGGGTTCTCAGATGGGGATTGGGAGAGGCATATCAAAGTGGCCTGCTGAACCTCGCTGTTCCCCCACCCCCTCCACCCCTGTAGCAGCCGTAAGCATCAAGGGAATGGGGAGAAGGGTCATAGAAGTGGGAACGGTGCTGTGGTGTAAATAGTGGCTGTGGTGGTGCCAGCCACCGTGAAGCAACCGTGCGGACGTTATACTCCCAGTGGCCAAACTGACAGTTACAGTTGTCTTTTGAAGACAGTGAGTGACCTCACCAAAGTCCCTCTGCTGTCTAGCACTATTCATGATGGCATCCTTAGCACATCTACCCAGCTAGTCAGACCACTCTTCAGCAGTGGCGCAGTGTGCGGAGGGAAAATCAGTGGAGTCTTTAATGGTAGTCCAATGGGAACTATAAACCAGCTGAAGAAAAGTTTACACATCCTATAGAAGGCAATTGTAGATGCCGCAAATTTGTAAAAACCAATTATAAAAAGCAACAGGGCACTTAATGGGATCTGGAGCATCCAATTTCATTCCTCAGCATGGGCCCAAGGTTTGTCAAGTGAGTATTACCAATCATAACTCTGGGTAACTGCAGCGTGAGATGACTATCAACTTCCGAGGGGACACCTCTCTCGGAATCAGTGCACTACTGTCACCGGTTTAAGTGGGTATCGTAGTGGTGACCGAGGTATTAGAGTCAGGCGCTTGCTGCAGTGAGGCATCAGATGCAGGCAGAGGCGATGTTGTAGCGGCATCACCTTCATGGGGGCGATGTTCGAGAGGCGGAGCTGCAGTGCTGTCTTGTCCTCAGTTGCGAGTGTCAGCGAAGGCAATGATCGCAAACATTAGAGGTTCAGGTTCTGGAGTCAAAGTAGGGACTTTAGAGGATCGAGGAAAATAGGGCTGGAGTGCAATGGGAGCAGGGATGGGAGAGGGAGGATTTCCAGTGGGTTGATGGTGATCCTTAACATTGGGGTGTTGGTGTCCTTTTGCAAGTTCCTTAAACTTTTCTCGGCATCGGAGCATGTAATTTTTATCCCAGGTGGGATGACCATACCCTCCCTCAATGTTAACTAACCAGTAATCAATCTTGGCTAATTTAAATGAACCCGCATAAGGCCAGTTTCCCTGGGACCATATATATATATAAAAGAAACTAAGATTAGCCTCTATTGCCACAGCCCAATCCCACTCACTCTGGCTCATGGCTCAAGGTTCACTTGCCTGCAGTGGTCACTTCTCCTCTCCCGTCTTGTCACAATATCTGCTGACTCAGGGGGCAAAATTTAACAACTTCCAGGAAACTTTATGAAGTAGAGGTCCTACCGACTACGCCGACTGTTGGAGATGGAAGAAAATTATACAGTGGGTGACTCACTTATAGCAGTCCAATTTAGAAGAGAACCACCACACATAAACCTTAAATATTGACTTGTTTATTCATGAGCTCATTGGGAGAGACAAGTTGACCGAATGGTCACAAGTCACTCCAATGAGATACATAGAGTTGCATGATTATACAGGTTACAATCATCTAACAATTAACAAGCTGTTAATTGCAGGATAATGAGCAAGTTAGGCACCTTGCCCAGTCATTAGCTTCAATCAGGTAACGTCTGGATGGTGTTGGTTCGTAGCTGATTATCAGGTATTAGTG
Organism: Hemiscyllium ocellatum; assembly: GCF_020745735.1. Classification (NCBI taxonomy): domain Eukaryota; kingdom Metazoa; phylum Chordata; class Chondrichthyes; order Orectolobiformes; family Hemiscylliidae; genus Hemiscyllium; species Hemiscyllium ocellatum. The sequence goes on along the minus strand of NC_083421.1, from coordinate 31,566,269 downwards.
TACAATAGATCCTTGCAAAGAGAAGAATAGCTCCATGCAAGGAAATAATTTATCAGCTGCAAGGCCAATTGTCTTAGCTGGGCATGAGAAACACAGGCTTTTAACAAGCAGGCACTAAAATGAGATTTAAAATGGTTTCCAGGCTTTTCATGAGTGACAAAATGGCTGCCATGAAGCTAACAATTCTTGCACAAAAGGACAAATTTGGTCTTAAATTTGGCTGTAGTCAATTTGCCAAAGCAATCATGACTGAGTTGAACCACACAGTGGGATCATGCTTTGTAGCAGCTAAGAACCAAAATACAGGATTATTTTGACTTTTTTCACATCTAAAGCAAAATGAAAAATTTTGCAATATATTGACATAAGTGGATTTGCGTTAGAGCCTTCTGCGACAAGTTTATTAAAGAAACATAAGAAATTTGACTGGAGAAAAGAATGTCAGATTATCTTTGATAAATTGAAAGCTATGCTGAGTACTGGAAACAAAATAGGTCAGACAATCTTCCGTAACAGTAACCTCATCCAGTATGTGTCAGAGAGCAAGGAACCTCTGAAACATTAATAGAAAATTGATTTTAACTAGAACCTTTTATGACAGATAGAGTAAACATTAGAGGCCTTTATCTGGGTTTCAGTTTAGAATAATCAAAGTTTTTATTGTTTAGAAAACTGAGTTTGAAAACTTTTAGGACAGGTCTGAGGAGATCTTACTGTATTTATAAGGAAGCATAGTTGCTGTCCCAAAAATTGAACCAGTTTAGCGCAGTTAAGGGAATGCTTTACTTGTGCAATTCCTAGATTAGGGTATTGGTTTAGAAAGCCATTAGAAGCTCACAGGGTCCAATCTCTTAGTTTAATGAGAATTCATGTAAAAACATTTCATAGTTCGCAGGCCAGAAACCTGGGAGAATCATTTAAGGGAAACTTGAAGATTTGTTATAAGTGTATAATTTCTAAGGATTTGAATTGTTGTAAAATGATGGTGTGTGGGCAAAGCATTGAATCTTGTTTTGCTGGTTTTGCTTTATGTTTTATTCTATGTTCTATGTCGCAATAACTTTTTTTTCTTTTTTTGTTATTTCATATGTTGCATCACCAACTTTTGTTCCATTGTGAAAGAAAGTCTGCAACCTTGTGTGAGTATGGTTCTACAATGGCCATCATATTCATTAAAATGAAAATAAAACAAGAAATCTATCAAACCAGGTTCACTCAAGGGTCTGACTTGTCTAATGCTACCATCAGCTAAATTTAAACCAACTGTTAATCCCAATGATGTTGATGTTGGCGCAGTGTCATTACAGAAGGAGTAGTTGGGAATTTAATGCACATTTAGTTATTTTTCAGTAAACTAAGTTCAAGCCAACAAAAATATTCAAAGATGAGAAAAGAGACATTGAGTCCTACTGTTGACTACAGCACATTTTGAAGTCTATATATTCACCAACTCTGCAGTTATTGTTATTTATATAGAACAAACCTTTTTTTTCAAACTGAGTTTCCATAATATAAGTCTGAGACTCATTCATTGGAGTTTATTGCTATAAACATATGATTTGAAAATCAGCAATGCTGCAGGAAAAAATAATCTTAACGCAGATTCTTTATCATGATCAAAAATGGAAGAAATAGATATCATGATCAACATGGGCTCATGTAGGATATAATAGTTGTGAAAATCTTTTTCTATTTAATGTGTCATAGAGTTATAAAGTGATGCAGCGCAGAAACAGACCCTTTTGTGCAACCAGTCTGTGTTGACCATAAACCCAAACTAATCTAGTCCCATCAGTCTACGCTTGGCCTTAATCCCTCCAAACATTTCCTATTCATGAACTTATCTGTGGGATATAGGTAAAGTAGTGTTACTTCTGCAGCAATAATTACTTATGCAAGGTAAATGAACTCATACCAGTGTATAATTGTTTCAGCCAAGAGCTGAGTCAACAAGAATGAAAACTATGTGAAGGAAATACATAATTGTCTTTGTATTAGCTAAAATGAGCATACAAGAATGAAATGTGCCTGCAAACAATGGTAGATGTTACAGACAGGTAAGGTGCTGTGAGGGGAGGGGGTTAAGCTAGATACGCCTGTACAAACAGTAGTTATAAGCATCTGTTTTCTGCTTCTGCAAAAACAAGAATAACCAATCAAGAAGTCATGAGGTCATAAGGTCATACAAGTGAGGGAAACAGATGGTAGTGAAGGAGGATATACCTAACAATGGACCATGGCAGGATGTGGTCAAATGGCCTTGTGAGACCAGAAATAAGCATTTTGTCACAGACAAGGCCAGATAAGGCAAGAGAGGAGCAAGAGTAATGGGTGCTGGTCTTAGAGAAGTTGGAGATGTAAACAGGGGAGGAGCAATGGGAGGAGAGAATAGGAATGAATTACATAAATGTTGTGCACTAGTTGAGTTCAGTATGTGTGTGTCCCTGCCTTGTGGACAGTGGATATCATACACCTCTTGCAAGAGCAAAATAAATGACACTACTGATTCTTGTCTCGGACTGAAATTATTGAGCTTCATTTCTCACATTATTGATTAGATTACTTACAATGTGGAAACTGGCCCTTCGGCCCAACAAGACCACACCCCCTCCGAAGTGCAACCCACCCATACCCCTACATTTACCCCTTACCTAACACTACGGGCAATTTAGCATGGCCAATTCACCTGACCTGCACATCTTTGGACTGTGGGAGGAAACCGGAGCACCTGGAGGAAACCCACACAGACACGGGGAGAACGTGCAAACTCCACACAGTCAGTTGCCTGAGGCGGGAATTGAACCCAGATCTCAGACGTTGTGAGGCAACAGTGCTAACCAGTGTGCCACCGTGCCGTCCATATTATCTAAATATCTTTTTAACATTGTAATTGTACCCATGTCTATTACTCTCACTGGAAGTTCATTCCATACACGAATCACTATGCATAAAAAAAGTCCCCACGTCTTCTTTTAATCTTTCTCCTCTCACCTTAAAAATATGCCTCCTCGTCTTGAAAACCCCCACTCTAAGGAAAAGACACTTGCCGTTCACCTTCACGATTATATAAACTCCTACAAGGTCACCTCTCAACCTCCCTCGCTCCAGTGAAAACATTCCCAACCTATCCAACTTCTCGTTGTAACTGATAACATCCTGGTAAATCTCTCCTGAACCCTCTCCAGCTTAATAATATTAATGTAACTATATTATTGCCGTCAAAATAAAGTACAATTAGCAATGAAAACATTTGAATAGAAAACGAAAACCCCTCTTTAAGATGTTTTCTTTTCATTTTTATAGGGTTCAAGACATGATATAGATTGGTTGAATATTATTTGGAAAATTGGATTATAGTATTAAATGGGTTTTTGATTTTAATTCTTGGAAGGTGACATTTTTTTTTAAAAGGTCAGAAACTCATTGTATTTTAGCACTTGTTCAAAATAGCCTTTCCAAGAAAACATGCGATGTAAGTTAAATGGATAGCAATTTCACCTGATGAGATAATTATTGAATTGTTCACCAATGTCAATACTTATAATCCATATAAAGGTCAGAGGTCGGAGACCAGAAGCAGGTTCAGATAAGCAGAAAACATCTATACCATTAGATGTGCTGGTTAGCAGCCTCAAACTCATCAAATAAAGAGAAAATTCAGCAAGGTAGTGTGTGTTTTTTTTATATCTTGGAAAGAGACAGAGAAAAGCACATGTGATGAATGTACACTAAGAAGAATTGCTCAGCTTAACAGAAAAGTAAGAAATCTTAAAGTGAGAATTGGAGTGATACTTCATTAGGGTTGAATGCTTCGACATGACATTGTTGAGAGAAGTGGTTGAATAATTTTGATGGTATTCAATTTCATATTTTCCAAATTATACTTTCATGTAGTAAACTAATATTACATTGTCAAAGGAATATTGACAGCCTCATTTCATATGGTCAGTCACTGATTACCAGAGCAACCAAACTGTAAAAATAAAACTTATAATCTATCAAGCTTAGTTTCAACTTGGAGTCTTATCTGTCCAGGATCACTATTAATTTGGATCGTAACAATGAAAAATGCTATCTGTGGTGAGTCATTGCTAAAAAGGTGAGACTGATGTCAGGTATTCCTTCAATTTAATTTCTCAGAATACAACTGGGTTGGGAACTGAGGATGGCCTATCTGAAGCATTGGACAGCCATAACATGAAATGAAGGTAAATTCAGTGTATATATTTAATTGCTGTATAATATTCTTGATATATTTGTTGGTTTAAACATAATATTCATTTTTTAAATTCATAATATTTTATATCTCATTTGGTTCAGTATTAGACAGGCTCAGCTCAGCTTATCTAGTTCCCCATTATCTTCTTAGAACCTTCATTGTACTGTTAATTTCCTTCTTGTGATGTTGGATGAACCCATTGCCCACATAATTTATTCTTGTCTTGGGAACTATCAAAATATCCTTTCTAACTTCCTTTTAATAGAATTCACCTTCACTACAATGTAAATCGGCTTTGCAACCTCTTGTGAGAAACAAAGCTCACTCACTTCAATAATTTCAGTCCGAGACAAGATCTGAAACAGAAGTGTCATTTATTTTACTCTTGCAAGAGGCTGTGGTGTCCACTGTCCACAAGGCAGGGACACACACACACACACACACTGAATTCAACTAGTACACAACATTTATGTAATTTGGTTCCTATTCTCTCCTCCCATTGCTCCTCCTCTGTTTATATCTCCCACCTCTCTAAGACCGGCACCCTTTACTCTTGTTCATCTCTTGCCTTATCCAGCCTTGTCTGTGACAAAATGCTCATTTCTAGCCTCACCAGGCCGTTTAACCACATCCTGCTGTGGGCCATTGTTAGATATATCCTCCCTTACTTGTTATGACCTTATGACCTCATGATTTCTTGATTGTGGTTTGTTCTTGTTTTTGCAGAAGCGGGAAATAGATGCTTATAACTACTGTTTGTACAGGCGTATCTAGCTTAACCCCCTCCCCTCACAGCACCTTATCCACTTGTCTGTAACATCTATCATTCTTTACAGGCACATTTCAGCTAATACAAAAACAATTATATATTTCCTTCACATAGTTTCCATTCTTGTTGACTCAGCTCTTGGCTGAAACAATTATACACTGGTGCGAGTTCATTTACCTTGCATAAGTAATTATGATTGTAGTAGTAACACTACTTTACCTATATCCCACAATTTTCCCCTTTTTCTTTAATTATCATTTGTTACCTTCTGCATTTTTCTGATGTCACTTCCAAATTGACAAACATCTTACCCAAAATTTCATTAACTTTGGAAATCTCCCTGAGGTCACTTATTCCTTCATTGTTTAACAGGTAGACCCCTTCTCTCTGAATGCTCTTTAGGGGCATTTGTTTCATTAAGGTTGTCACAATCAATCTCTGGGTTAGCCCTCGTATACAGGGTATGATACAACAGCCAATGGCTACCAATACCCCTGCTACTACTCTCAGGGAAGTAAGGATGGAAATCACTAGCCCCTTCAATTTTCCAAAGCATGATTCAAGCCATCCTTTGAGAGATGTGTCTACTCCTGACTTCTCAGCCAGTTCCTCTGCTAAGGTAGTCAATCCCCTTAAGGCACAAGTAATTGAACCATGAGACACAGTGCTATTAGGAATAAAAGGTACAACAGCTTCTTCCTAATATCACACACACACACACACACACACACACACACACACACACACACACACACACACACACTTTTTCTGCTCGAATTATATCAAGGGCCGTTCTGTTTTCCCATGCCATCCTACTTGTCGTATCAAGTTGTTCTGATATTCCTTTAACTGCATCTCTTGTATAATTTATAAATCACTGTTGATTATAGAAAATGGAATTTATCCAATCTACATTTCTTTTAATTGTCACCCATCAGAAGAGAGCTGACTCAAAGCCTGCTGCAATCTGGTTGCGAACCTTGAACTCATCAGGTAAACTCCCCCCCCAGGGACTCCTACAGAATCGAGATAAATCCTGTCATCGAAAGAAGTGTCTAACAGTGATCTCTTACTCCTTCCCTTTTTCCCTACTATCTTTTCCTTCTCAAATGCCAGGGTAAATGAAATTGCCAATTGTACAATTGCACATATCCCTCTCCAATCTGGAGGTAGGGTGGGTCTCAATATTTTGCCTCCACAGTACCATCATAGATCTGCTCGGGGAACCTTTAGTGCTGAGTAGTTCCCACCCTTGTCCGTTTCGGTGACGTTCTTAATCTCTGTACACAATTTCAGGTTCCCCAGATCTCTAGACCGATTTGTATCTCGTCTATGCACACATGATGTGTGATTCCAACTGTGGCTGAAAACATAGGGGTTGCTTTTAAGTCTTTCTTCTCCAAGGAAGGGAACATCAGAGATAGGGAGGCACAGTTCCTATCATTCCATGCAGCCTCATCCTGGTACAGGGCTATCATACATTTCATGCCCTTCCCATCTCATGCGGAAAGGGAACCACCCTGGGCACTGGCCTACCGGAGGCACATGCATAACAATTGCTCTTATTCAGAATTTTTACAGTATACTTTACCCATTCAACCCAGGCATTTGCATCCCCATATCCAGTTTCTATTTCAATGGTCTTTTTTAAGTCCTTTACCTCTATAATTTTTACTACTTTAAGGTCATCGGGAGGGGTGAAAGATTGGACCTTATTATCCAGTAGTCCTACCCGTTTTCCCTGTCCTACACTAATTCGAAAGCAACAGCCTGAGAAATCATTCCCACTTGCTTTCATTTCTATCCCAAATGTTTCATTTAATTGTATCTCATAGGTGCCCCCCTCCAGAATTGCTTCATGCCATGTGGTTTTCTTTATCGTTAAGTATATTGGATTACACTTTTTATCAGGACAATCGAGGGCTGGTCGGAAGGGGGTCGTTATACTGTGACAAGACCAGTATACCAAGTACCATCCCCAAGGCCATCCCCACAGGACTTAAGGTGTATCTCTGAGCTGCTGTACTGTCTCTGATTATCTACATCCCCACAATTTACTAAGCTGCATGCATCGGCGTCTATTACTTGGGGACTGTCAGACTCGGGAACCGTTAATAACACGTACGAAAATGATATTTGGCAAAATCCCGATATTAAGAGGGCTAGCATCATAACTCTAAACATCCTCAGCATTCTAAAAAAAACGTGCTGAAGCACAAAAAGACTTAATATACAATCCTACGGAAATAATCCCGCACTCACATCGCTACTGTATAATCAGTTACTCAAAGTCTCTTTAGCCTGAGTTCCAGGGGTTCTTGCGTTGATTTGGCTGTCCAGACTTTTTCCTCAACTGGAGATTCCACTGGGCCTTTGATCTGAGTGTAGTGAGTCCAGCCTTTCTCAGCCGTCCTTATTGCCGTTCAGGTAGTCAAAAGAGCCTGGTACAGCCCTTCCCAGTCCAGCAGCAATTTAGTCTCTGTCCATGATTTTACTAAGACCCAATCTCCCAGTCGAATTGGATGAACAGCGGGGCAAAGTCTGCGCCAATAAACTCTGTTTCCTGAGGAAAGAGAAAGAGGAGGACAAGCCCAGAATATACTTCTTTAAGAACAAATCTTTAGTTTCTGGGATTGGCAGTGGCCAGAGATAGGAACTTCCCGAGGACCTGGGATAGTAGGTATTAGGGAATAAACCACGGCTTCCTGTGGATTCAGAGCTGCTTCTTTTGTTACCTCATCAGCCAGTAATATAGCTTTCCATTCTTTAATTAACAATGAATTAATGCAGTCATGTTTTAAATTAACCATGAATCAATATGACAGGTCACTGAGACTTCATGAAGGGATCCTGCCAATTAATACTGATTCAGGCTAGCACAATCGATTAATTATAAATATTAATTATTAATTATATGTTATATAAATATAAAGATCATTATCTGTAATTCAGAGTGGAAACGCAACAAATGACCAAAACATTTTTCAAACTGTAATTGCGCAGTTCTGTTTGTTTACCAGTCACTTGTGCTTTCTCACTCTGTTTTTGTAATTGTTTTGCTCGAGCACATTCATTTTTAAGAACCTCAACAGATTTCATAGCACCATTTGCAGTTAATTCAGCCCCAATTTGGTGGCAGTATTTTGTCATGAGCGCAAAACTGATTCTTCGTGCCTCTCATCACAAAACTGTTACCAAAATCCAATTAACTCTTTCGGTCCCCCTGCCTTGGGCTTAAATTTTAAGGATGACCTTGCTGCCCCTGTACTGACTAGGAAAACTATGTCCTCTTTATAAAGTCCCACCTTTAAATTTATCAAGGGTTCCTGGTGGGTCCCCAGGGGCAGGAACTCTTGACACCACTATTTTCATCAAGGTTCATAAACAGAAGTCTCTACTTCCTTTTCCAAATCTGGACACTCTCTCTTAAAGTGACCCATCCTTTCACAGTCATAACATCCCACCTCTGGGGATTTCCACTTCAATCCTTGTTCCTGTCCACCATACCCCTTAACATCTCCTCCCTGACAATTCCGGTTTCTTTCTCCTTTGAGTTTTGTCCTTTTCTTTATTATCTCATCAATGTGCCCTATCATTATTTTTGCCTTTTGTTTCTACTTCTCATGTTACGTTGACAGATCAGTTGCTGACCCAATTTAACCAACTGAACAGCCTTAGGGCCATCTAATGGCCGTTCTTCATCACCCAATGTTTTATTTAGAACTTGAGAATATTTTAAATAAATATTGCAATATTTCTTGCTCCCCATAACTTCAAATACCAATTCATCAATTTATGCTTGACTAACTTTAAAGCCTGTTCCTAACTTGAAAATATATTTATATATTATACATTCATTTATTCAGTATTCAATATTTAAAATGTAAAATGCATACAGTTCCCAACTTTGAAATGCACTATAATTACCCAGTTTTAGTCCCTTAATTTAAATCCAAAATTAGTTTTCTTAAGTAGTCCTGACCAACCATTGCTCAATTACAATGCTATAGGTTGTGAAATAATCGGAGCTGCCTTAAAAGAATTTGTCTATTCAAGTTAAAAAAAACTAATGCATGAACAATGGCCAAATCCAATGTCACAGATATTAACCATAGAATTTTGTTTTTACTACAATCTAATGTTGAACTGAAACTTCAACTGTCCTCCATAAATCGCTTTTGTGTAAGGATAAAAGAGATTAGTTAGAAACTGATAGTAAGGCAGTCATGACCTGTAAAAAGAACAGGAGTTATCATTTTATTTTCATAATCACTATAGAATCCTTAACCTTAAAAGAAATCATGTTAAGTTTCCATAATAAAAATCAGATTCAAAACAGTCCTGGAACTCAAGCTCCAGGGAATAAAGCTCAAACATTCAATCACCAACAAACAAATGTACAATCAGACCAAATCACAAAGGGTTAAACTTTCTACCAGCTGTACAGCTCTTTTCGTTCTCTCTCTCTCACACACCATATCTCACAGACACTTTCTGAGCTTCCTGCAACAACACCTCCGGGTGCTCCTTGCTTCAGCCCTCTATCTTTTGAATATTTTTCTGGATGTCTGGCCATGATTTAGTTACAAAGTGTACCCTCAGTAGCCCTTCAGCCACTAGCCCTTCTGACCTGAAGCATAATCTGATTCCTCCTGACTGTAAGGCTGTTTTTCATTGACATATAAATTCAAATATTTACAAACCCAGTCTTCGTCTGACGCGATCTTTGGCCAAAAGATGGCAGGATGAAGAATGTATTCCTTAGGCCATACAAAGCAACAATACTTAATCATCTTTTTCCCTTGGACAAGTATTATTTTTCCAATTCCACAACATCCAGCCCAACGGACTTTCTGGAGGTATGTTGTAAGGGACCCCGCCTCCATTTCCATTGCCTTTTTCTTCTTTTATTCTCCTGGAGGCTTTTTCCTTACCCATGGCACAGCCCACATTGAGTTCTTTTATTAGTCCCTTATTAACTATTAAAACTCAATCCCAGCCACCAAGGCAGTATTTAAAAGTCAATTTTCTTAGCCTGGTCTGTGCACAGAGTTGCCTGGCCCCTTTTTGCCATATTTCCTATCAACCTCCTTTCACTGTCTGATTCTGATGCCTCTCTTGTGGGATTCGTACCAGTCGCCCAAGGGAGAGGACCAAACCTGGACACGAGACCGCTCCTCAATCAGGAACGGGACGCGTCTTCCTAGTGTCCAGGGCCAGCCACTCCCCTCCGGAGATAGAAGAACATCCTGGATGGCCCCCAATTGTGAGAAACAAAGTTCACTCACTTCAATAATTTCAGTCCAAGACATGATCTGAATCAGTAGTGTCATTTATTTTACTCTTGCTAGAGGGTGTGGTGTTCACTGTCCACAAGGCAGGGACGCACACATACTGAATTCAACTAGTACACAACATTTATGCAATTTGGTTCCTATTCTCTCCTCCCATTGCTCCTCCTCTGTCTACATCTCCCACCTCTCTAAGACCGGCACCCTTTACTCTTGTTCATCTCTTGCCTTATCCGGCCTTGTCTGTGACAAAATGCTTATTTCTGGCCTCACAAGGCTGTTTAACCACATCCTGCTGTGGGCCATTGTTAGGTATATCCTCCCTTACTTGTTATGACCTTATGACCTCATGATTTCTTGATTGTGGTTTGTTCTTGTTTTTGCAGAAGGGGAAACAGGCGCTTATAACACTGTTTGTACAGGCGTATCTAGCTTGACCCCCTCCCCTCACAGCACCTTATCTATTTGTCTGTAACATCCATCATTCTTTGCAGGCACATTTCAGCTAATACAAAAACAGCTATATATTTCCTTCACATAGTTTCCATTCTTATTGACTCAGCTCTTGGCTGAAACAATTATACACTGGTGTGAGTTCATTTACCTTGCATAAGTAAATATGATTGCAGAAGTAACACTACCTATATCCCACACTATGAACAAAACAAAACAGCATGATTTATTTCATCCCTGTGCACCTTTCAATCCAAAGCCTATTATGCAATCCTCCAGCATAATCACTTGTTTTATATTAACCGCCAGTGACACATTTTTCCTCTAGGAACACTTGGCTGTGTCCTTTTTATCGTCATTTTTCATCAAGATACAAACTCCATTGCATTTATATCTCATAATACATCTACTGTACACTTTCTGTCCATTAGACTTAAAAAGAATGATTGATGCAAAATTCTCTCTGATATTTTGAAGCAAAATATAAAGAAACAAAATCAGCCTTTTGGATTCTACAGAAAGTGCTCCCACAACAGAAAGTATGGGAAGCATTAATTCTACAATCTTTTAATTAAGCTTGCGACAGACTGAGCTTAATCTCTTGCCTAGATGGTAATTAACCTTGAAATGAACTCATTCAATGTTTACCTAGCAACAATCAGATTTTACACTTCTAAGTCCATGTAGAGTTTTAAGAAGAATAACATATTGGTGTAGTGGTGGTGGAGAGAAAACAGGGTAGAAATGAAAGGTCAGAGGCAGAGATTGTTTGGTTTACTGATGAACCATGCAGCAGAGATAGTCATCTCTTGGGATGAATGACAGGAAAAGTGAAAGCCAACTTTAGTGTTGATAGGTAAGGCTTCAGGACCTCAGAGAAATGTTGCGACGATGTCACTGGACATTAAAAATGCACAACATGGGTGAAGTTAGAACACACCGGAGACTGGGACTAGAAGGAGCACTGTAGAAAATAAGAGGCTATCCGGAAGAAGTTTTGAAAGAACATAGACATAAACACACAAAGACAATAGCTTATCTTGGCCTTTTCCTTGACCAATCTGTGTTGAACCTAGAGTCATAGTTGGCATCAATCCACATGACAACAGATGTCTGTCTGTTCTATTAATTTTTTTTAGGATATAACTGCCTCAAACAATAGGGGAAAGGACATTGCATTTTATGGAGCAATTTTACTTCCCGCAACCAGTGATACTGCAATGGTGAAGAGTTAATGAATGTCATTTGCTCAGACTTATTGCATTGGAATTTGCTCAGATTCACATGTACTCAGGGCCTGATGCAAACAGATGCAAATATCAAACATGAAAGTGTAACAGTGTTCCATAAGTACTTGAACAATATTTATATTTCCTCAATCATTTGTACCTATAACTTATAAATTGTGCACAAACATGTCTTAATATGACTTCAGTTTCAGAAATGGTCATACACGTTAAATTCCTGCTGGGGGTGCATTGAGGCCAAGAGGTGTGGCAGGAAACAAAGTCATTTTTAATATTGAATTTTGATTTCATTGAAAATCAAAATTAAACATCAAAATATAAGTTATTTGAAGTTCAATAAAAATGATCTTTTAAAATTATATTGTTCTTCTAGTGCATGTATGATGGCTTGAAACTAGCATTCCTTTGCTTCAAGATCAAATATATGCTTCAGTTTCCATATTCTATTCAGGTCATGTCAGTATAAACTAATTGTCTTCCAAATTTTACATCCTAGTTTTGAATAATATGATTAGCACATAGCAAAAATGGTCAGGAATATATAATTTATCCCTTCCAGCCTGCTCCGCCATTCAATATGATCATGGTTAATCCTTCATCTTAATGCCATATCCCCACTTTCTTCCATTGTCCTTGATGTCTTCAAAATGTAAAAATTGTGCAACACAGTATAATTTGTTGTCAAATGTGATGCTGGAAAAACACAGCAGGCTAGGCAGCATCCGAGGCGCAGGAGAATCGACATTTCAGGCATAAGCCCTTCTTCAGAAATGAGGCTGGTGTGCCAGGCGGGCTGAGATAAAAGGTAGGGGGGGGGTAGGGGATTTGTGGGAGGGGCGCTGGGAATACGATAGGTGGAAGGAGGTGAGGGTGAGGGTGATAGGCCGGAGAGGGGGTGGGGCGGAGAGGTCAGGAAGAAGATTGCAGGTCAAGAGGACGGTGCTGAATCCAGGGATTGGGACTGAGTTAAGGTGGGAGAAGGGGAAATGAGGAAGTTGGAGAAATTCATCCCGTGTGGTTGGAGGGTTCCTAGGTGGAAGATGAGCGCCTCATTTTCTGCCTAGGAAGAGTGCCTCATCTTCCACCTAGGAACGCTCCAACCACATGGGATGAATGTAGATTTCTTCAGCTTCCTCATTTCCCCTCCCCCCACCTTATCTCAGTCCCAACTTTCGGATTCAGCACTGCCGTCTTGACCTGCAATCTTCTTCCCGACCTCTCCGCGCCCGCCCCTCTCCGGCCTCTCACCCTCACCCTCACCTCCTTCCACCTATCGTATTCTCAGTGGCCCTCCCCCAAATCCTCTCTCCCCTACCTTTTATCTCAGCCCGCCTGGCACACCAACCTCATTCCTGAAGAAGGGTTTATGCCCGAAATGTCGATTCTCCTGCTCCTCGGATGCTGCCTGGCCTGCTGTGTTTTTCCAGCATCACATTTTTCAACTCTGGTCTCCAGCATCTGCAGTCCTCACTTTCTCATAATTTGTTGTCAGCAAATGAGCATTATTTCAGGCGTAAACTCCCAATTCACTCCGATTAGCAATTCCAAGTCACAATGTCTTCACCATTTCTTCAGTCCTTCACCATTTCTTCAGTAATCAATAGACAGATATGATATAATTCCTTCATAGCAAACCTGTGGTCATTCTGGTCTGCTTTTCATCCCACTTACAAATTTTTACCTGTGACATTTCTCTTCGAGCAACCACCAACCTAACATTTTTGAATCCTCAACCCTTACATCCACATCCAAAAAGAAATTCAAAATGATGTCAGATTGTATTAGAATACTTGTGGGGAATGTAGTTCCATGAGCTAGTGTCAATAACTGAAGGACATAGTTATGAGACAAATGGCAAAAATGACCAGGATTAACGAAGAGAAAAGAAAATCATCACGTGGTAAGTAATGACATCTCTTAAGTGGTGGCTGAAACAGATCATTAGCACTTTCAAAATGAAGTTGAAAGGCTTATGAGGAAAGAGGAAATGTTGGCAGCACTCAGATAACTTGTTCAAAGAGTCACAAGAGGATGATGGGCTAACTAGCCTATTCAGTAAGAGCCTTTGATTCTAGAATGCTAGAAATACCAGGATAATTGAATCTTTGCCGGCTGAAGTCAATAAATTGTATTTGGTAACAGTGTCCAAGGACATGGAACTCAGATTAAATTAAACTGTAATGTATAATTTAAAGGCCAAATGGGTTAGCTCTGTTCTTGAATTCAATAAGATTGTCGTCCAATGGAAAACTTTAAGCACAGAACAACTGATCTTAAATTGAGATGAAATATGCTCCAATAGCAGAGTTAGTTTTAGTCACACAATTCCCAGTGATCTGTTATTTTGCTGCAAATCTTCAAAGAACTTGCCTATACTTTTGAGAAAATTTCAAAATATCCTTTTGGTAAACTCCTTGAATTTTCTCTGTTTATATTCGGAAGGCTTCAGAGAGAGTGCCTGTTGCCTAGAGTCCACAGGATTCAGTGGAAGCAAATATCACAAAACTATTCCTGGTGTTTAAAAGAATAAAGGGTTTGTTGTTTGGATTTTTTCATGATGCTAAAGGGAGCAGGTAGGGACGATAGAGATAAGCTATTGTGTTGGTCGGGGTGGGGGTGGGGTGGGGGATTCAGGAATAAAGGAAATTGGCTAAACTGTAGACCTTGGATGCCTCAGGAGTGAAGTTTGAAAGCTCAGAATAAAAATCATATTGGGATTGAAAAGTTTCTGACTGCACAGATGCTGTAGAAACTCCTGAGTTCTCTAGCACTTTCTACTTTAGTATTTCCCTTCAGGTATACAGTATGAAACACTGCTCAACATGATAAATGTTTGAAGCTTCCTTCTGCAAATGGCTGTTGATACCAAATTGAGGGCACAGGCTAGCTGCAAAAAGACCCAATGTAATGAGAAGCTACACAGAGCGAATACTTTAAGACTTCTTTTTTTGCAGAGGCCAGAAAGATTACACGAAAGATATAGAATGTGCAAGTGGATCAGCTTCATATGAGATTCAACATAAGAACACTGGGTTGAAATTTGTTTTCTTTTTGCTGTGTCTGAGTTGTGTTATGCTTTTTGGAGGGCTTGATGCCGCACGGTGTTCTGTGGTCTCTCACTCCAACTTACCAAACTTGCTTCATTAATTATCTGCCACATTTCTTCGGTATTTCTCACATTCAATTTATGTCCCAACTTGCTGTGCTTCTAGGAACAACTCAGAGGATATTGTTTAAAAAAGGCACCACTGGCATTTGCACTGTGTTTGAAAGCTTGCAGTGCACCTAGCAAATGCTGATAATTCTTTACAGCCCTCTATTGGGAAGGTTCTGGAGGTCCTATTGGATATGGTGGTGCCAAAATGGGACTTGTTCCTCCTGCAGGGTCAGCACTGGATGCCATGACACTGAACAGATTTTCATTCAGGTTAAAGCAATCCCAACTATCTACAGGAATATCACAGCAGGTCAGACAGCATCCGAGGGGCAGGAGAATTGACGATTCGACCAATTCCTAATGAAGGGCTTATGCCCGAAACATCGATTCTCCTGCTCTTCGGATGCTGCCTGACCTGCTGTGCTTTTCAGCACCATATTCTCGACTCTGATTTACTGCATCTACAGTCCTCATTTCCCACTATCTGCAAGAATGCCTACTATTGTAGAAAGAGCATCAATGACTCTCCAGGCCAATATCAGGCCAAGACCTGTATCTAGATCATTGATATAAGCTCAGCATTCCAGGAGAATAGAAAGTAGAGAGAAAAAGAAAATGAAATGTAATTGCATCAGTAATTCTAAATTTAGGAACTTCATGCCATCTCACTTTAATCCTTTCTATTATGACTTTTATTGAGAAGTCATAGTCATAGAAATGTCCAGCATGGAAACAGACCCTTCAGTCCAACCCGTCCATGCTGACCAGATATCCCAACCCAATTTAGTCCCGCTTGCCAGCACCCGACCCATATCCCTCCAAACCCTTCCTCTTCATATACCCATCCAAATGCCTCTTAAATGTTGCAATTGTATCAGCCTCCAGCATTTCCTCTGGTAGCTCATTCTATACACGTACCACCCTCTGCGTGAAAACATTGCCTCTTAGAGAAAGATGTTTGCACTGCAGCTTCAACCATCAATGATATAGTTAAAAGTTTGTTGATTTCAGATCCTCAAAAACTTGTTTTGTCATTAAATTGGCTTTAGTAGAGTGCTCCAATGATGTAATTCAATAGTTCACATATGAAATTGCATTGAATTGAAATTAATTAGGAGACCATTCACTCCTTATTCATATGAATAAAAACATGGATCTTTGGTGTTAATGGAGCAAAACATTCCTGAAAATCACTGGCTACTTGCCAAATGTGCCTTTGTAGATCAGAAATTAATGATCCACTTACTTATATCATTGGATGCTACAGTTTTCTTTAACCGAATAAAATGCATCATTGACATAAGTAAGTAATGGAAATACACTGAAGGCAAAAAAAAATTCAGAACAAGAGTTTTGTATTTACAGTCAATGCAGGCTGGTCAATGTGAAACAACCCATCTTTACCCTCTTTCTGGCTGCTGGTAACAGTAATGCAAATGAGTGTTGTTGCGCTTCGAGACACGGTGCATCTTGTTCACATCTTTAATTGTGCCAAAATGTTATAAGCTGACTCAATTCTTGCTCCATTCTTCCCTGTTAAAACACACAGGGGTTGTTTCCAAATTGAATAATTTGGAATGCTACCCTCTCATTGGAGTGAAGAAGGATGAGAGGTGACTTGATAGAGGTGTACAAGAGAGTCATAGATACAGTGACTAGCCAGAGACATTTTCCCAGGGCAGAAATGTCTATCATGAGGGGGCATAACTTTAGGGTGATTGATGGAAGGTTATGGGGAGATATCAGAGGTAGGTTCTTTACTCAGACAGTGGTGGGTATGTGGAATGTACTGCTAGCAGTGGTATTAGAGTCAGATACATTAGGGACATTTAAGTGACTCTTGGATAGGCACATAAAAGATAGCTCAATAAAGGGTATGTAGGTTAGTCTGATCTTAACAGAGCATAAAAGGCTGGCACAACATTGAGGGCCGAAGGGCCTGTATTGTGCTGTACTGTTCTATATTCTATATTCAATGGTACTGAATCTTGAGAAATAAACTATTTTAAAAAATCATACTGATGGTTGATTTATTAATTATTCTGGCTTAGAGCCAGAATTTATCCTATTTGTGTCCACTCCATTTGCTTTGGCCATGAAATGGTTAAACTGGAAGTACTGTGAAGAGGCAGGAGGCGAATAAAAGCAACAATTTTCCATCTCCCAAAGGAATCAAGATTGGACAAAGGAACTGAGGGCATTGTTGCTAAGTTTTGAGATGACACAAAGATAGGTGGAGGAACAGGTAGTGTTGAGGAAACAGGAGGCTGCTGAAGGATTTGGACAGGTGAGGAGAGTGGGCAAAGAAGTCGGAAAGTCTGAGTCATACACTTTGGTCGGAAGAATATAAGTGTAGACTATTTTCTAAATGGGGAAAAGCTTTAGAAATTGAAGAGTAACGGAATGTGACAGTCCTAGTTCAGGATTCTCTTTAGGTTAGCATGTAGGTTCAGTTGACAGTTAGGAAGGCAAATGCAAAGCTAGCATTCATTTCAAGAGGGCTAGAAAACAAGAGCAGAGATGTGTAAGCTTCCGGTCAGTCTGCATTTGGAATATTATAAGTAGTTTTGGGCTTTATATCTAAGGAAAGATGTGCTGGTGTTGGAGGAGGTACAACAATGATCTCAGGATCAAGGACTTGTCATTTGAGGAGTGATTGAGGGCTCTGGGTCTGCACTCAATGGAACTGAGAAGGATGAGGGGAGACCTGATAGAAATTTGCACAATACTGGATAGGGTAGATGTGGAAAAGGTGCTTCCACCAGTAGGAGAGACTGGGCCTAAGAAAACCTTAGAGTGAAGAGATAACCCTTTAGAACTGAGATGAGGAGAAAATTCTTCAGCCTGAGGTTGGTTAATCTGTGGAACTCTTTGACGCTGAGGGTTGTGGAGGTAAAGTCATTGAATGTATTTAAGCCAGAGATAGATTGGCTCTTGATTAGAAAGGCCATCAAAGGTCACAGGAAGAAGACAAGAGAATGGGCTTGAGAAACATATCATCCATGATCAAACCATGGAGCAGACGTGAAAGGGATGAATGGCCTAGTTCTGCTCTTATGTTTTATGGTATAAGAACCAAGCAGTTCCTACTTCAACTGAAAAGGCAGTCAGGATTATTGCCCATTGGACAACAGCTCTGTCAGTGCAAGTAATCATTAGCTGGGATGTACCCTCTGCTTCTATTGTCTATTCTTTCAACTTAAATAATGGTTGAACAGTTATCAAAATCAAAATAAGTTCTGACATGTTACAAAGAAAGCTTTGTAAATGAACACGAATTATTGTGATCACTGTGGGTGTGTTTGCAAGTCTCTTGGATCTTCTGCGGTCCCCATTTCCCCTTCCCTTCGATCTAAAGTGAAGTCAATTTCAGTTATTACCACTATCATTCACCCTTCTAGAATTAGAGAAAACCCCGGTATAGATTAGTCATGGGCAAGAATTGTTTTGACAAGCGTTGTGTGTGTTTGAACAATTGTGCAGTGACTTACTTTCATGGCATTGAGAGCATTATTTTGATTTTGGTGCAATTCAAAAACTGGGTAGGAGATGTTGAACGGTTCAAAGGGATTAAATTAGTAGCAAAGGCTGAGGAAATGATCTAAGGCTGGGGAAAATGTTAATTGATTTATTTCTGGATCCATTTCACCCATCTTCAAATGCATGTCTACCAAAATGAATTAAACTTTACTCTCACAGTATACTTTATATTGTTCATCACTGCGTGAATGAAAAAGAAATGATTTTGCTTATTTGTACTTTTCAGTATGTAAGTAGTCTGAGACTGTGAATTATTTTTGGTAACTTAAGGTCAAATTAAATTCAGAGATTAGGGTATGGAAAGCTGTATATTAAATATTGAAGGAAACAATATTCTGCATGTTGGCAAAACTCATGGTATATAATGAGGTTGAAAACATTTTCTGAGCATTTCAGCACTGCACTGTGCATCAAATGCATTTCCTGGTGACAAGGTATTAAGCAGTTCTAAGAAGAACCACAGTGAACTGTAATCATTTCACTCTCTTGGGTGAATATAAGTTATGGCCGTTTGGGAGCATTGCTAGTGTCTCCTCCTTCAGCTTGAGTTCAGATTTTCTACACTTGTATCCGACTGCTATAAACTTTGCTGTGGCACTGCAACTTTTCCAAATCCATAAGGTCGAGTAACTTATGCTTAAAAAAAAAGCATTTGTGAGGTGTGAGTGCTATTTTCCACTAAACAGTCCAAATCTGAATGTTGTCCAGATCTTGCTGCAGTTGAACATAGACTGCTTCAGTATCACAGCAGTCATGAATAGTATTAAACATTGCATAATCACCAGTGATTGGTGGGAGGGGGTGGGGGAAGGTCACTGATGAAGCAATTGAAGATTGTTGCACATTTAACAATACGCTATGGAGCTCCTGCAGAGAAGTTCTGGAGCTGCGATGACCAAACTCCAACAATAACAGTAATCGAAATTTGTGCCAGGTATGACTGCAACCAATAGAAATATTCCCCTGATTTCCATTCTGTCTAGTTTTGGAGTGGCATCAAGCAGTCCTTTTTATTCATTGTATGCATAATGAAAATCAATCGATTTTGAAAGCAGCAGTTGTTCCATCATCGAGAATACTTTGTGGAGCAAGTAATCAAACATTTCACTGTTCTTACTGTGACAAGGTGTTTGCTGATTTTAATTCAATGTTCCAGCTCTGATTTTAAGATTATATCCCACTGTTATGGAGTGCCCAACAAGGCAATAAATTCCCCAGACTTCTCAAATGTGAGAATAACTTTTACCACATTCAAATGATGGCAGTAGGAGACTCCAAATTAGCTTGGCAGTTATTCTGATTGACAGGAATTCATTTACAAGATCAATTTTATTAGAAATTTTAAATTCCGATTAAATAACATTATATCATAGTCATTGCATCAGTTCTGCTTACATCTTCTCTTAGATAAACTTAAACTTTAAATTCATCTGGCAGCAATAAATTTTCTATCATAAAAGAAAATCAGATATTATCAATCTGCTGAGATTTGATCTATACTTTTGCAGTTCTTTTCCTTACGTTTGCTTTATTTATCTATCTGAACATGTTCGTGCACAACTCTTGTTGCTGCTTTTAATTACTTTTTCTTTTCATTTTGAAAACAATACATCTCGCTCTCGAGTGGTTTCCAACATTGAGTCACTTTCATTTGTCTTAACCATTATTTTTCTATTCCATTTCGGTTCTTAATACTTAGGTGGTATCTAACAATTTGTTTTGATTAGACTAAATTCCCTACATTGTGGAAACAGGCACCTCAGCCCAATAAGTCCACACTGGCCCTCTGAAGAGTAAACCACCCAGACCCATTTCCCTCTGACAAATACACCTAACACTTTGGACAATTTAGCATGGCCAATTCACCTGATCTGCACGTCTTTGGACTGTGGGAGGAAACCAGAGCACCCGGAGGAAACCCATGACAGACACAGGGAGAATGTGCAAACTCCACACAGATAGTCACCTGGCACTGTGAGGCAATAATACGAATCACTGAACCACTGTGCTGCTGTTTTGTGCAAGCTTTTTCTCTGTTTTTTGTTTTACATCTAGTTTCACTCTTCTGAATTATTTTTGGAAATTACATTTTCCTAGCATTCTCCTATGAGTTTAAAAACTTGTTTTTTCATATGTTGCTGTGAGGAAATGGCTTGGATGAATTTTGGTTAAGTATTTATCTTCTTTCTCAGTGTCATTTCTGTTATCCTGCAGCAGCCTTCTCAGCCAGCATGTTTGGCCTTTTCTTCTTTGGATTTTAATATTCAAGTTGTTAAAGTGACACTCTTTCCACTTTTAGCTGAAGATTTCTTTGAGCTCTCTCAGTTCCATTATCCAAGTGCCATATTGTCTGATCATGGCAGATTTCCCAAGGGCACCATTAATCAGCTCAGTTTCTATTCTTTCCTAGATTCACACATCTCAATCAGCTGTACCAGCATATTGGAGGTAAGATGGGAGACATGAGGTGTGGTGAAGTGGCATCGTGGGCACAGCCATTGTGTTGTTGCCACCAGAGAAATTCCTAATGATTTCTCATTGACAGAAGATGAACCTCAATTCATTTCATTACTGGCCTATTAACAACCACAATACCAGGCTGACAGGAGATTACAAGTGTGGGAAATGGGAACCAAATTTCCACTCCCCACCCACCCCATATTCTAAGTCTGTCAGTTACATTGAGGCAGCTTCCAAGTGGTTCCCTGAGACGGAATGGAGGGCGTTGCTTTTTGGAAGCAGTAATCACTTCGGTGACCCCGAAGCTGCCAACACTGGAGGGTGCCCCCTCCATGTGCACTCCTCCAGTCACCAGTTCTGTACAGTTCTGGTTTGCACTCAGTAATTTGCTGATTTTAGGTGGTTCAAATCACCCCCAGATCCCTGGTTCTAGACAGTGGTCTTATTAAGTGAATGTGAAATGGAGGGAATAGGCATGTTTTAGGGCAAAAGAATCTCTGAATTTATTTAAATACGAAAAGATAAGTATAATACAAGAAATAGAGATAAAAGCACAAAACAGTGAAATTACACTATCAATTGTACAGAGGACAACAATTAAAATACACTAATACATTAAACACAGACGAAACACTATGAGAACCTAAACAGCAGTTTAAACCACAGTAACTTTAATCAGGCTTCCTATCCTTAGGTTGCCATGCACTGTCACCATCTGCCTTCCCCCTCTCTGCTAGCTAGATTGGAAACTTTGGCATCTTGGGAGTTCAAGTTCAACACTGAGAAAAACATGATTTTGAAGTACAGGTTGGTCTTGCTGTCAGTCCTCCTGGTTTGGAACAGGCCAGTGTCTGGAAGCTCTTGTTCAGATAGCACTTGGTAAGCTCCTCCCCCCACCACCCACCCCCACACCCCCCACCTCGGATGTCCTTTGTTCTGATGATGTCCTTGGTTTGTCTTCCCAATTCAGCGTCTCCATTTGGCCTCTGTGGAACTTGGTTCTGAAGCTATTTGTTGGGGCTAGAAGCCTGTGGGGAGGCTGTTTGTAGAGAAGCCATGTGTTGAATAGGTTTTCCTCCCAAGGGCTGGTAGTGATACTGACTGTATGCCCCGCTATCTCCCCTCAAATCTATATTGTCCATTGTGTTCCTGGTATTTGATTTTGAAGTCAATTAGCTTCCCAATTTTTAAGCATATGTGTCAATTGATTTTGATTGAAGTGGAATGTTTGGTATCTGTGTAGACTCCATGCTGTCTGTGTTGGGTACCCCAAGGTGTAAAGGTTAGTGATGGTCTAGAGTATTAGGTTTGGTTGATTATTCCCTTAGAGTTGAGATGCAAACTGGCTCAGATGCACATTGTTATCTTCATTATCCTCAACAAGTCTCTCAAATGGCTGTTGCTGGTAAATGTTGTCGAGATCCCCCACCAGCACCTCACCCCCCCACTCTCACCTCCACCAGCCACCTACCTCCCCCCGCCCAACCTTCACTCATTGCTGACGTGGGAGCTGCAGTGTGTCCCAATGTTGGGAATCAAACTTTTGTTATAAAATTGTCACCTCGAGGCTCTTCAGCGGATCACCTCTGGCAGCATTTAAATATATTTGTGTCATTTGCTAATCAAAAGCAACTTATCCTTACGCTTTTCTCTTGAAATTCTTTGGGATGACCAAGATCATTTGAAGGTGCTACAATTCTGAGGAATGGTCAGCAGACCTGAAAAGTTAACTTTGATTTCTCTTCACAGATATTGCCAGACCTGCTGGCATGCAAACAGACTCTTCAGGCAAAAATCATCTCTTACCAGTCAGATAACCCAATCTGACCTAGTCCCATTTGCCAGCATTTGGCCCATAACTGTCTAAACATCTCCTATTCATATATCCATCCAGATGCATTTTAAATGTTGTAATTCTACCAGCCTGCACCACTTCCTCTGGCAGGTCATTCCATTCATGCACGCCCCTAACATGCCTCTCAGCCACCGATAATCCAGAAGAAAAGAAGCTGCAGCATATTCAGTCTCTTTTTATAATGCAAATCCTTGTGACGATACTGCTCCTTTAACAAGGTTACATTGTCCTTGTTTTTTTTTCCCAGAGAGGCCATAAAAGGCACAGACTGTGAAAAGTCTCAGTTTGAAGGGTTTTATGGCAAATTTGATTATAGATTAGATTCCCTACAGGTGGAACCAGGCCCTTTGGCTCAACCAGTCCACACCGACCCTCCAAAGAGGAACCCAGCCAGACCCATCTCCCTCTGACTAATGCATTCAACACTATGGGCAAATTAGCATGGCTAATGCACCTAACCTGCATATCTTTGGACTGTGGGAGGAAATCAGAGCACCTGGAGGAAACCCATGCAGACACTGGGAGAACATGCAAACTCCACATAGTCGCCTGAGGCTGGAATCGAACCTGGGACCCTGGTGCTGTGAGGCAGCAGTGCTAACCACTGGCCACAGTGCTACCATTATAGTTAACAGATAGTGCCTCAGGAATAAGGCTTTCAAGTTTAGATGCTTTTTTAAAGAATCCCTTGGCAGTGTGGAAGCAGGCCCTTTAGCCTATTAGTACACACCAACCTTCTGAAGAGTAATCCTTCCAGCCCCCTACCCATACCTTATTGTCCCACATTTACCCCTGACTAATGCACCTAACCTACACACCCCTGAACACTATGGGCAATTTAGCATGGCCAATACACCTAAACTGCACATCTTTGGACTGTGGGAGGAAACCGGAACACCCAGAGGAAACCCTTGCAGGCACTGGGATAATGTGCAGTCTCCACACAATCACCCGAGGTTGAAATTGAACTCGGGTTCCTGGCACTGCAAAGGTGCAGTGCTAAACATTGAGCTAGCATGAAAGGGGAATGGACAGTTCTCCCAGCTCAGCTTTCTCTGGTTAGGTCTGGCTATTCACTCAAAGCAGTCAGGCAGTTGTAAAGCTGCTGGACCCAAAAAAGCAGGTCTAAGATGATCCTCCCTCTCTCTGACATCTCTCCTGTAAGACCCTAATGTTTGATTTTTTGTGCCAAGGGGTGTTTATGGGGAATGTTGCAAGTATTTGGAACAGTCTCATTTACATTGGGTTTGGTCGGTTAGGTTTTCGGGTAGGTGAAGTTATTCAGTATTATGTTCTCTTTTGTTTGTGCTTCATTTGGTAATCCTGTAAATAAATTTTGTTTTGTTTCAACCTATGTGGTTTGACCATCTGCATTCCTCCTGGAATATCCATGTTACACCCTCTTAAATAATTTGCAAAGTTAGGGTTTCAGTTACTTTCTTGAAATGCCTGGTCCATAACACCCTCCAGGCCCAGCAACATCCTTGTAAATTCTTTCTGCATCCTCTCAAATTTAACAACATCCTTTCTACAGAAGGGCAACCAGAATTGGATGCTGTATAACA
Source organism: Hemiscyllium ocellatum (assembly GCF_020745735.1). NCBI lineage: Eukaryota > Metazoa > Chordata > Chondrichthyes > Orectolobiformes > Hemiscylliidae > Hemiscyllium > Hemiscyllium ocellatum. The sequence continues at coordinate 31,541,713 of NC_083421.1, read as the reverse complement.
AAATTACCCATAACCATCTCTACAGATAGTTGAGGTGAGGAACTATGTGAGGAACTTTATTGCTATAACAGAGTTTCCACCAACAGTAGAGCTTTGAAGAACCGAAAATAGGTAATATTTAGTCAATACAATATACCAATTTGCACTTATCAGACCCTAAACACTCACATTCCTTCCCTAAACCTCTTTGCTAGTCTACCTCTGCCTCCTTACTTTCAGATCTGTCCTGAAAGCTTTTCTCTTACATTATTCAATTGACTCAGTGTCAAGTTTCAAAACTGACAACACACTTTAGGAACACCCAGTGATGTTTCCAGTACAGTAAAGACAACTTTTAATGCAAGTTATTGCCATACATTTCAAAGAACAGTGATTCAAGGAATAACAAATCTTTAGTTCTATGCATTTTTCAATATCGTTAGTCAGTCAGAGATGATGGATGATGTGAAAGCATTTTACACTGTCAAAACAACAGAAAATAAGCTTACCTTTTGAATTTCAAATCACACCTTGTTGTCCCAATCATTTTCCCTGAACTTACAGACTTCTTAGTCCCACTGAGTACATCAAGATGTAAAGCATATCTATTATAGCTTTGATTCTGAGCTTCTGATCTACAAGAGAAAAATAACAACAAAACACCATCACTTTAAAGATGTCTGGAGTTCCTGTTTTGTGCATTCCAGCTTATGCCGCATCGTTATACTCTGGTTTCAAGAACGTTGCACTCTTGTAAAGCCAAATAAAATTAAAACATGATTCAAATTGCTGACCATACCAACTGCAAATCATGGTACATGCCTCCATGCAACATGATTCCTGAAGAAGGGCTTATGTCCGAAACGTCGATTCTCCTGTTCCGTGGATGCTGCCTGACCTGCTGCGCTTTTTCAACAACACATTTTCAGCTCTGATCTCCAGCATCTGCAGTCCTCACTTTCTCCTCCATGTAACAGCTGTCAAGTTCATGAGGACCCTAACAGCTGTCTGAATTGATTGCAATCCAATTCGCAAAATTCTGGTGCAGAAATGCACAGACCTGAGTGTTATCTGATGTACAAGTGGCCTAAGCCTTGAAGTGACTGCCAGTAAAACTGTCGGTCTCTTTCAAATGTTTACCTTGATGTGAAGCCAGTAAGTTTGGGTATGAACTTCAGAATACGTAGTATGATTGAAAAACACCAACTCCCCTCATTCTGAACACTTCTTACTTCACACATGACTTAACTGAGAGGTGTTGCAAATGAGACCAGCGACCCAAATTGGATTGAGTCAAAAAGTAAGTTGCATCTGGAGACTTGGCAGGCAATGGCTCTCCACTCCTTTACTGTAAAGCAAGATGGCCAGTTAGGGATGACTATCTCACCTCCCGTGCTGGAAGTGTGTCTTTAGTGATCCACTGTTATGAATTTAGCCCCAACAATTTCAACAAATATGCATTTCAACTAAGAATGTCAACCTGAACAGTATCCCTTGCTTTTCCTTCTGATTCTCACACAAAGCCAATATTTGGAATATTGGATTGCAATTGTACAAGTTGAAGTATTAATAGTTTTTAAAGGAACTGTAGTGAAAGCATCTCCAAGACGTTCGTTCCTCAATAGATTTGAAATATTGATAATCTCTGAATGGTGTATCACAGGAGATGGTGATTCAGACCACACTACCTTTGTAAGCTCTTGTAAGGTTTAATCCAATCACCCACTCTTTCCTCCAGCTCTGCAAATTTTCCCTTTTGAGCATTTATCCAACTTTAAGATTACAACAGCACACCTTAAAAAATATATCCACCTCATTATGCCTGTGGTTATTTTGACACTTAACTCAAATCGGTGGAAACAGAAACACAAGTTAGTTAACATTGTTTCTCTTTAAACATGACCTGACTTTGAGTATTTTCTTAATTTAGATTCCGCAATCTGTAGTACTTCACTTTAGTTACTTCAAACCGAGGTTATGTAATTACCAACCCTCTGTCACTGGAAACAATATCTTTATATGTACACCGGCAAACCCCTTTATGACTTTGAACAACTCTATTTAACCTCACCTTAGCTTTCTCTGTTTTGAAAAAAAATGATATCCCTGTTCCTCATTGAGAGATTTACAAGAATCATACAATCTTGAAGAAAATGCTCAAGTTGTTGATGTGGACATAAATTTGGAAATGAAAAGTAGACAAAGAACACATGAACATCTCTCATTGTCCTGTGCTTTAATAGCCATAACATGGTACAAAGGTCTGTGATAAACTTTTGAAGCATAGGAATGTGCCATAGTGCAAATCATATGCTGATAAATAATCTAAGTATGCTTCTTGTGAATTTTATTCTTCGTAGTTTTTCAAACCATACAAGGTTCATTTCCTTGTAAAGATCCACTTTGTTTTGCTCTATGCAAATTACTGTGGACTGATAGTTTTGAAGTTTGACAAGCGAGTGACATGAGAGAGTGAATGATTCAAATTGAGGTGCTTCATTTTACTTATTTATGGTGTTGTTAGCTCTGATAATGATTATTTTCTGAACCATCGCATATGGCTGAGTCCTTGTTGTATCAAATGTAATTTTGGAAGTGTTGCAATTTTCAGGAGCCTTACGTTATATTATTACGTTTTAAAATTACACTGAGTGTTGCGACAAGATTTTGTTATTTCAATCAGGGTACACTGCGGTACACACACACACACACACACACATGGCATACTCAGTACCATGTCAGAGTAAATTTTGATGAAGTATTAGCTCAGTACATTTTTGTTGCTGCATAATCATTTTTGGGGAGGACTGTTTGAAAGATAGATGATCTAGTGAAATTGGATATTCAACCAGGCTTCCTAACACAAGGGATAATGTTGAATGTGTCACTTTGCAAAGTTTATTCCTATAATATTGTTAGTGTTCTGTAATTGAGTCGTAAAGTGATTATTGCATTATGAATGGTCCAAAACCTCTCAAAAGACTGTTGTTATGCATTTTGCACTTGAGACATCAATGATAAATGAGAAAGGTTACTGACTTACCTTTGCTTAATTTTCTGCTGGTACAGCTTGCCTTGATATTCTTTAGCTTGAGCTGAAGGTTGTGGTTTAATTTGGATTCTCATAAGATCCAATGACTTGTCCTTCCATTGGAAAAGCAAGTGGAATTTGAGTTCAATTTGCAGCTCACTCACATCTCAAATTGCTTTGTTTGGGAGACTGTGGTCCAAGATGTTGTAATGGTAGAGTCACCAGTATTGCCATATTGACTGAAAAATAAAAGAAAACCCAGCAGAATTTCCTACATTGTGCCTAGCCACTATTAAATTGGCTGAAAGGAAAGTTGGGTCAAGAAAACTGGCTGCCCTCAGGGGGGATTACTCAAATTTCTCCAGTTGGTTTAAATATTCACAAGTTCGAGTGGGTACCATTGGGTATGAACAATTTCTTCTTCCATCTGTCCCAATAACTTGTCCTCAATTCCAAAGTACCGGATGTTGACATAATTCTACATATAAGTATCAATTGATAATTGACCATGCCGAATGTTGTCATTTGGATTCAGTGAACTGTTATGTTCTGCCACAGTGATGAATATACAAAGGCATATTGTGTGCTATTGAAATGTGTGCTACCTATGCCTAATCCAATATTTTATTAATAAAATTTAACTTTAATCTTTCGTTTACATCATGCTGGCAGCCAATGCATAGTTTTTTTTTGTTTCTTATCTTTTCAGAGATGCCTTTTCTGAATTTGCTTCCATAGTAGTCTTGTTATTGAAGAAAAAGAATGTCTTATTGGAAGACTTTACATCCCTTTCTTCTCTCTTTTAAGCATCAATTCCTTTCTGAGAACATTTGTATCAGAACTGGTCATCCTTTTGGTACCGGATTCATTCTTCATGTGTTATCATCGGTAAGGAGGCCAGAGGGACTGCCACATCCAATTCCAAACCGGTCTTCACCCGATTTCCATATAGGAGCAATACACAAGCATCAAACAGTTATCAGGAGTGGAAACTCAGCCAATTATGAGGCTGTTATGCAACTCACATTTATGCTTATTTTCCTTTTGCCAAGCACCAGCTAAATTGAATGAGAGAGCGAGGGCATGGGAAATTCATCACTGATGAAATGAAAAAGCTGCTTTTTATTTTTTTCTAATGGTTTATTCTGACCTTCATAAGTAACCACAAAATGTAATTTTCTACAGAACTCCACTTGAATGAATTGTTTCTCTCCAAGTGTGGGTAAACAACTTGTAGCTTTAATCATACCCAAGGACTGCATAACTCTCAGCCCAAAATATTTCCAGTTTTACAATGCATTCAGATGCAATGGTTGTAAGTGTTCATAAGGGAATGGATATGCAGCCAAAAGGGAAAGATTTCCAGATCAATGGAGATAGAGTGGGGAAGTTGGAATGATTTGATGGCTATTTCAAACAACTAGTGCAGGCACAACAGACTGAATGGCCTCATTTTGCATTGCATAATTCAACAACAAATGAACACATTGAACTATTGCATAAATCACTTTACAATTGAGGAAATGATAAAAAAATTATAAATTATAACTGAGCAACACCATGTAACATCTCTTTTTATAAAGCATGTTCAAGTAAACAAAGAAATATGTTTTCCTATAAATGTAGTTGTGTTGCCTTTGAATACATTCAATCTTTTGTCAACTGTTCTATATTCTCTTCAGTCTCCATTCCAATAGTTTTTGATATTTCTCAGGCAATTAATCTACTCTGAGCAGCAACTATATTTCCAAAAGCAAACCCAATGGCTTGGCTAAGGGCGCCTCTCATGGTGAAGATTTCATTCATTCAGGTTCTGGTTACATTTGAGTGATTATTTGTTCATGAGTTGATACTCAATAGTTCCCTGAAAGTCTTGGAACTAATGGATCTGTCTGAATCTGCTTTCCACATTAAGTAGATTCATCCCAAAATAAATTAATATATTCCATCACCACCACATCTGCAAACGCACTAGCTTAGCTAATGGCTGAATGTATAGATTCCGTAAAATCAAATTAGATTTGATTGGATAAACCTAATTAAGTATGCCCAATATGCATTAGTAATAAGAAATGAGGCCTGAGCTGGCCAATGGAGGGAATGCAAAGTTTACAAATCTGAGGAAGTGTTTGACAAAGTGCCATATAAAAGGTTGATTAACAAAGTTGAGGCTCTTGCAATAGGAATGTCAGTGTCAGTTTGGTAAAGTAAAAATAGCCTCGAGGTCAAATAGAGTGAGTCATGGTAAATGGTTACTTTTCAGACTGGAGCTAGGTAATAGTGTTCCCCAAGTATCAGTCCTAGGGACATTGCATAATCTGTTTCTGGAATGCATAGTAAAATTTGAAAATTTGCTGATGATGCCAAACTTGGAGTAGCAAATTGTAAAAGTTATTTAAATCAACTGTGCAGGATATAGATACATGGATGTAATGAGCAGATAAGTGGCAGACAGAGTTGATCCGAGAAATTTGAGTTGATGTTTTTGATAGTTGCAGGAAGAGGCAATGGTGATTTAATGACACAATTCTAAACAGTTTGTAGGCACAATGGGACCTGGCAGTGCGTGAGCATAGCTCTTTGAAGGCAACAGGTCATTTATAAAGTGGCAAAACATATGAAATCTTGGGTTTTAGAATTACAGGTATTGAGTACTATAACAGGAAAGTTATACCAATATTGTTTTAAGCTATAGTGAGGTCATGGCTGAAGTATTTCATCCAGAGTTCTACCCACTGTAATGAAAGAGAGGTATGAGTGTCTTTGAAAGAATGCAAAGAATATTTATTGGTTAAATCCAGAAACGATATAGGTAGGAAGAGGGGTGAGGATGTCAGACAGGCTTTCAGGGAGCTAGGTTGGAAGCTCAGAGTTAGAACAAACAGAGTTGTAGTCTCTGGTTTGTTACCCGTGCCACGTGATAGAGAGTCGAGGAATAGGGAGAGAGAGCAGTTGAATGCGTGGCTACAGGGATGGTGCAGGAGGGAGGGATTCCGTTTTCTGGACAACTGGGGTTCTTTCTGGGGAAGGTGGGACCTCTATAAAAAGGATGGTCTACACCTGAACCTGAGGGGCACCAGTATCCTTGGGGGGGAGGTTTGCTAGTGCTCTTTGGGAGGGTTTAAACTAACTCCGCCGGGGCATGGGAACCTGGACTGTAGCTTTAGGGTACAGGACCTTGAGTGTAGGGAGGTTAGGAATAATGCAGCGATCTCGAAGGAGGGTGCCTGTAACCAGAAGGGTGGATTGAAGTGTGTATACTTCAATGCCAGAAGTATAAGGAATAAGGTAGGTGAACTTGCAGCGTGGGTTGGTACCTGGGACTTCGATGTTGTGGCCATTACAGAGACGTGGGTAGAACAGGGACAAGAATGGCTGTTGCAGGTTCCAGGGTTTAAATGTTTTAGTAGGATCAGACATGGGGGTAAAAAAAGGGGGAGGTGTGGCATTACTTGTCAAAGATAGTATTACAGCAGTGGAATGGACAATGGAAGAGGACTTGCCATCTGAGGTAGTTTGGGCTGAGGTTAGAAATAGGAAAGGTGAGGTCACCCTGTTAGGTGTTTTCTACAGGCCTCCTAATAGTCCTAGAGAAGTAGAGGATAATATTGCGAGGATGATTCAGGAAAAGAGTGAAGGTAGCAGGGTGGTTGTTATGGGGGACTTTAACTTCCCAGATATTGACTGGGAGAGCTATAGCTCGAGTTCATTAGATGGGTCGGTGTTTGTCCAATGTGTGCAGGAGGGTTTCCTGACACAATATGTAGACAGGCCAACAAGAGGTGAGGTTATACTGGATTTGGTTCTAGGTAATGAACCAGGCCAGGTGTTAGACTTGGAGGTAGGTGAGCACTTCGGGGACAGCGACCACAACTCGGTGACTTTTACTTTAGTGATGGAGAGGGATAAGTGTGCGCCGCAGGGCAAGAGTTATAGCTGGGGGCAGGGAAATTATGATGCGGTGAGGCATGACTTAGGATGTGTGGATTGGAAAAACAGGCTTCAAGAGAAGAACACTAATGAGATGTGGGGATTGTTCAAGGAGCAGCTACTACGTGTCCTCGATAAGTATGTACCAGTCAGGCATGGTGTAAAGGGCCTTGTGAGGCAGCCGTGGTTTAGTAAAGAATTGGAATCCCTTGTGAAAGGGAAGAAGGCGGCATATGTAAAGATGAGGCGTGAAGGTTCAGTTGGGGCGATAGAGAGTTATAAGGTAGCCAGGAAGAATCTAAAGAGAGAGCTAAGAGAAGCGAGAAGGGGACATGAAAAGTCTTTAGCTGGTAGGATTAGGGAAAACCCAAAGGCTTTCTATAGGTATGTCAGGAATAAAAGGATGACTAGGGTAGGTATCGGTCCAGTCAAGGATAGTAGTGGGAAGTTGTGTGTGGAGGCGGAGGAGATTGGAGAGACACTAAATCAATACTTTTCATCAGTATTCACTCAGGAACAGGACACTGTTGCTGACGTGAATATGGAGTCACAAATGATTAGAATGGATGGCCTGGAAATATGCAGGGAAGAGGTTCTGGGAATATTGGAGAGGATGAAAATAGATAAGTCTCCTGGGCCTGATGGCATTTACCCTAGGATCCTATGGGAAGCTAGGGAGGAGATAGCAGAGCCATTGGCCTGGATTTTTATGTCGTCACTGTCAACGGGAATAGTACCAGAGGACTGGAGGATAGCGAATGTGGTCCCCTTGTTCAAGAAAGGGAGTAGGGATAGCCCTAGTAACTATAGGCCAGTGAGTCTGACTTCAGTGGTGGGCAAAGTCTTAGAGAGAATGGTAAGGGATAAGATTTATGAACATCTGGATAGGAATAACGTGATCAAGGATAGCCAGCATGGTTTTGTGAAGGGCAGGTCGTGCCTCACAAACCTCATTGAGTTCTTTGAGAAGGTGACTAAGGAAGTGGACGAGGGTAAAGCAGTAGATGTTGTGTATATGGATTTTAGTAAGGCGTTCGATAAGGTTCCCCATGGTAGGCTAATGCTAAAACTACGGAGGTATGGCATTGAGGATACATTAGAGGTTTGGATTAGGAATTGGCTGGCTGGAAGGAGACAGAGGGTAGTAGTTGATGGACTAAGTTCATCTTGGAGTGCAGTTACTAGCGGTGTACCACAAGGATCTGTTTTGGGACCATTGCTTTTTGTTATCTTTATAAATGATCTAGAGGAAGGACTTGAAAGCTGGGTAAGCAAGTTTGCGGATGACACAAAAGTCGGTGGAGTTGTGGATAGTAAGGAAGGAAGTGGTAGGTTACAGCGGGATATAGATAAGTTGCAGAGCTGGGCAGAAAGGTGGCAAATGGAATTCAATGTAGCTAAGTGTGAAGTCATTCACTTTGGTAGGAGTAACAAGATGATGGATTACTGGGCTAATGGTAGGCTACTTGGTAGTGTGGATGAGCAGAGGGATCTTGGTGTCCATGTACACAGATCTCTGAAAGTTGCCACCCAGGTAAATAGTGCTGTGAGGAAGGCATATGGTGTACTGGGCTTTATTGGTAGAGGAATTGAGTTCCGGAGTCCTGAGGTCATGTTGCAACTGTATAAGACTCTGGTGCGGCCTCATCTGGATTATTGTGTGCAGTTTTGGTCGCCATACTATAGGAAGGATGTGGAGGCATTGGAACGAGTGCAGAGGAGGTTTACCAGGATGTTGCCTGGAATGGCAGGAAAATCTTATGAGGAAAGGCTGAGGCACTTGGGGCTGTTCTCATTGGAGAAGAGAAGGTTTAGGGGAGATTTGATAGAGGTGTATAAGATGATTAGGGGTTTAGATAGGGTCGACACTGAGAACCTTTTACCGCTAATGGAGTCAGGTGTTACTAGGGGACACAGCTTTAAATTAAGGGGTGGTACGTATAGGACAGATGTTAGGGGTAGATTCTTTACACAGCGGGTTGTGAGTTCATGGAATGCCCTGCCAGTAGCAGTGGTGAACTCTCCTTCTTTATGGTCATTTAAGCGGGCATTGGATAGGCATTTGGAAGTTATTGGGCTAGTGTAGGTTAGGTAGGATTCGGTCGGCGCAACATCGAGGGCCGAAGGGCCTGTACTGCGCTGTATCTTTCTATGTTCTATGTTCTATGTTCTATAAATTGATAATGTTGACAACAAAGTTAGGTTGGAGGATTTGGGATCGTTCTCCCTTGAGCGAGAAAGAGAAGAGAGATTGAGAGAAGGTGTACTAAATGCAGAAACTTCTTGGAGATTTGGAAAATGTAGATAGGGCCAATCCTTTTTGTATTATTAGTTGCTGGTGGACATGCTAGGGGACATAATTATTAAGTCTTGGACAAGTTCTCAGCACAACATCGTGGGCCGAAGGGCCTGCTCTGTGCTGTACTTTTCTATGTTCGAGATACAATAAAGAATGGCAGGGGTGGCATGGTGGCTCATGGTGCCACCTCACAGAACCAGTTTCAATTCCACCTTGGTTAATGTCTGTGTGGATTTCTGCTCAGTGCTCAGGTTTCCTCCTGCAGACCAAAGATGTACAGGTTAGATTGATTAGCCGTGCAAAATTGACCATATTGTGCCAGGATGTTCAGACTGGGTGGATTAGCCATGGAAAATGTGGGGTTACGGGGATAGGTTGGGGTGGGGTGGGGTGGTATAGGTCTGGGTAGAATGGTCATTGCAAGGTCAGTGTGGACACAATGGGTCAAATGGCCTTTTTCTGAAATGTAGGAACTCTATGGAAGCTAACTTTTTTTTAAATACAGTAAGTGATAATAACCTGAACATGTTACCTCCAATGGTGACAGAAGCAAAGATCATAAAAGACTTGAAAACAAAATTTCACAGGCCTTTTATGGAAATACACTTGCAATAGTACAGCGTTAAAGTGGAGAAATTGGACTGATTGTTCTTTACAGAGCTTGCATAGCGTCTTCTGTATCTAGCCAATGTTGCTTCTCAGTAATATAAATAATTTGCAATGCCATTATAGGTAATCTCAAGGCACTCTTTCCTCTTTTCTGGTTTTATCAGATCCTAGGAATTTCTATGAAATCTTTGACTGGTTATTCATTGACTGGTAATTTGACAATAGTTTGTTTCTGGGCCAGAGGTTCAACAACTATTTCCTTCTCAAATAATTAGTCTTTTGGAACTATTTGGACTTTATTGGTCTGTTTGATAATAATGAGGCCCAAACTTGGCTTAAAATTGGAGCGTTGATTGTGAACAGCATAGACATTTTCGACTCTCTTACAGTCCATGCATTGTGGTATAGTTTGTAGCATTTCTTACAGTTCTACCACCTACCTCACATTGTGTTTTCCTTTCTTTTTCAAGATTTCCTTTTCTAATTATCAGGATGGTAGTTTGTCACCTTTTTCATGCTTTTCCCACATTCTGTAGAAAAGTAGACCCTTTCTCGCTTTTTCTAAGCAAAAAGTAATGTTTTCTTACATTTTACAGTCTAAAAGCATTGTTACAGTTGGTGGATGACAGATCAGACTCCATTTTCAGCAAAGTTACTGTTAGATGTGCTATGGCAGGTGACTGAATGATAAAAGCTCTACTGCATATATAATTGGAGTGCTCAGAAAAGTCTCAGAGCGTTTCATATCTTTATGTATCTGGGTCTCAGGAAAATCTTAGGACAATGAAGCAAACTGCATGCAGAAAAGATCCATCAAGCTGCACTTCTGAAAAAAAGCAATAGAACTAAATTGTATATTTAGGAGCTCAGTGAAAAGTCTTGAACACCGGGGTATTTCGGTGCTGTTAGAATTCAGGATGTAGTTCCAGGAGTTATTGGGCAGCTAAACATTGGAATCAGAGCACTGGAAAAGTCTTGGAAGCTGCAGGAGTCATGTGTCTCCAGTAATTAAGGAAAACAGGGAGGGAACAAGCAACAATTGGTTTGTGAAACTGAGAAAGATGCGAGTTCAGGAAGAATCCAGCGGCAGGACTGTTTGGGGAAGCTGGAGCCATGTTTTTGACTGTGTACTGAGCATGAGAGTTTCTGAGAACATAGCAGTACATACAGCCTGGAAAGGAAGACGAACCAAAAAAAAAATGTGATCAGTCACAGCTATAACCCAAATAAAATGGCCTCAATGGAATCCTTAGACCGGGTCATCCAAACTAAAGAATCACAATCCATTCTGAAGGTTTGGTGAGACTGAGTGTCATTAATCTCTTTATTCTAGTTGGGGGGTGGGAAAGAGAGGAAGGGCATACTATAGGCAAGAGATGGTGGGGAAATTGCTCAGAAATCGATGAGATTTGTTTAATTGCATTTCCTATTGTCACAACGCGGGTCTTATTGTAAGGTTATTATGCCCTTGAGTATTTTTTCCCCCAGAGAGTGGGTAATTGGCCAAGGTCCAATTGGGTTTGAAAGGCTTATTGGGTCCCTTTCGGTTTACCCCTAACAGGTAATGCCTCCAGCCAAAAGCTTTCATGTCTTTAAAAAAAGGTATAATTAAAGGGGTGTGGCCAGCTAGCTGTATAGCTAGCCTTCGGTTAAATGAGAGATTTTTATTCAGTTCAGCAGCAGTGTGTGTGAAGAGAGGCTGCCGGGGCAAGTCCAGCCTGTCTCTGTCTCTGTCTCTGTCTCTGTCTCTGTCTCTGTCTCTGTCTCTGTCTCTGTCTCTGTCTCTGTCTCTGTCTCCTTAACTTGAAGCCTGTAAGCCTTGGTTTGTTTCACTTCTACTCTTTGTGCCCAGGGATGTGTTTATTGGAAATGTTGAAAGTATTTTTGGAACAGCATCATTAAGTCGGGATAGTCTGTCAGGTTTTTAGATAAGCTACGTTATCCATTATTCTATTTCCTATTACTTGTTTCACTCCATAATTTTGTAAATAAGTTCTATTTGTTTAAAACTTAGCAGTCGGATCAGCTCATTTACTCCGGGAATATCCATATGTACTTACCTAAAACAAATAGCAAAGTTATGGTCTGGGCTACCTACTTAAAAATGTTTTGAGGGGACAGGCCTGGTCCACAACACTATTTATTGTGTTCTAAGTGGTGCTGAACCATTCAATAGCATATAAAAGTCAGAAGATTTGGATATGAATAAAAAAAGGTCAGAGTCAAACCACAATTGAAATGTTGTGAACAGTTTTGGCTCCTTTATCTAAAGGAATGATATACTGACATTAGAGGAAGTCTGGAGAAGGTTTATGAGACTAATATAGGATATTAGGTGGACTGCCTTATGAAGAGAAGTTGAGTTGATTGGCCTGTACTCATTGTAATTTTCAAGATTCTAAGACATAAAATTCATAGGGGTCTTGACAGGGTGGATGCGGAGAAGTTGGTTGCTCTTGTGGGAGAATCTAGAAATAGAGGCATAATCTCAGAATAAAGGGATGCACATTTAAGAGAGATAGGAGGAGGAATTTCGTCTCATCAAAGCGTAGTGAATCTGTGGAATTCTTGAGATTAGATCACAAAGTATATTCAAGGTCAAAATTTAATTTAAATTTGTTCAATCATTAAATAAATCGAAGTCTATTGGGAAAAGGCAAGAAAATGGAGTTGAGTAGTATCAGATGAACCATGATCTCATTGAATGGTGGAGCCCATTCAATGGGCTGCATGACCTATTTCTATTCTTGCATCCTGTGATCTTCCTAGTCTTACCATTTGTTTGTTAGCTATCATTTGCCTCACTTAAAGTTTAGGATCTTAGAATATGGCTCACACCTATCTTTGTATAATCCACAACATTTATAAATAATATTTGTTCGAGTATTTTATTTTTAATAAACTAATTATTCTTTATTGATGAATATTACCAATAATAAACTAGCTACAATCTAAATCTGTATAATTGGCCATATTACCATTCTAATTAAGCCTAGCATATGTTACGACAGAGGAGGAGTGGGTTTTAAGATGACTGGAACATGTTTCAAATTGATCAGTGAAGAATACGTTGATGGTTCAACAGATTTTATTTCGCCAAACGCAATGTTGTCTACCCCCCGACAGCCTACAAGATCTTCAGCAAAAATGAATTTTGATAACTTGATCAGCATTAACTTTAAATTGATCCTTATATTGTAACACCTGTGCAGAGGAGGTGTATCACCTCTATACTATTACCTCCATCAGTCCATTTCTGCAATGCTACTGGTCTACATAACCTCTTTCAGGATTTTTGACTGGTTTTATAGACAACTTTGCAGTAAATTAAAATGTGCTTGAAGTTTAAAATTTGGAATTTTAATGATCAAAGATCAAATGCCATTTCTTTCTCAGTGGATGATTTTAATATGAGATGCGCGAGTGTTGTAATAGATCTACCTATAACTTTGTGCTATCCATTCCCATTCTTAACATTATGAGATCTGAGTCTTTTGAAGACAGCTCTGCTTTATTCATTCTGGAACTAGGGAATTAGGTTCGACTCACAATAAACATCAGGTACTTGGTGGGAAAGCTGAACCCAAAGAAAAGCCTTTGGATTGTGAGTTGGAATTTCTTTGTAAACCTTGGAGAAATGATAACGGCAAGAGTGCTATTCATTTCTTGACACTAATAGGCATAGCACTGAGACTTATAGATACGTCAGGGTCAAGGATTCTGAGAATAGTTTAATATCCAGAGGCTAAAATCTAGAGGAAGAATGTTGAGAGAAAAAGCCTGAATACTCAATGGACCTGTCATTTCAGTATCAATGGTCATTTCCACATGAGACATTCCACTTCCTCACTGCTTCCTGCACTCCTTAATTTTGCTCTTTCCCAGACAACTGTCTTGTCATGGAATAATTTGTTTTAAACAATACATATAAAAAAGTGGATTTGGAATAAATATAACTATGTGTAAAAGAGAGAGAACGAGAAAGACAGGTAAAGGTAGCAGGTAGAGAAAGCAAACAAAGTTGTTTTTGGAAAAATTGTCAGTGCAGTTTAATATTGCATATTAGTCTTCAGTGACTTTTCTTTGTAAAGCAATGCATTTCAAAAAGTTCATTGAGTATTTGTTGAGCATTTTCTCTTGATGTGATTCGAGCTTCCCACATTTGTCCATCTCTGAATTATTCCACTAATGGGAATAAGTTGAAGGTTTTCGTGATCGCTTATGCAGCCCAATAGCTTCAGGTCTTAGTATGAAACATAACCTGTCACCACACAAATTTAGATTGCTCAGTCTTCCCTGACACCATGCAATCAACATCTTAATGCATTGAAAATGGTCATGAGCATGTCAGGGGTGCGAGGGTTGATGAGTGAATGAGGGAAAGAAGTTGGTTAAATTAATGGCCAATTAATAATGCTCTTAAGTGGCAAAATCACCTATGTGTGACATAGCTGCTCATAGACTTTGCATGAGTTTGTTAAAAGAGATTTCTAGTCGATCAACATTTTTTTTTGGCACCTGTGTGTTGTCTGCCAAAGTAAGCGACAGCAAGGTTCTTCACCCAGATTGTAAAGGTTTCACAGAGACACGGAAAGTTAAAACAGACGGTAAAACACAGGAAATATCAATTCATTTAAACAGTGTAGAGGAAGAAAACAAATCGTGAAATATAGTTGAGATTGAGAGAGATAAGAAACATGGAAAACAATAATGTTTCTTTTAAAAAAGACTTTAACATTAATTTTATTCTGCAAGAATGAGGCTCAACACTTTTCTTAAAACCAAACTTCTGTTCAGTGTTAATGAGCATTAGCCACACCGTGAAAGGTGCTCTCATTGAAAATGTTAGACTCTAAAGATGGACACAGAGGTTGTTTTAGCTGGTTGCAGAATCAATAATACAGGAACAGAGTCACAAGGTAAGAGATAATTATTTAGGACTGAAATAAGGAAAGATTATTCGACCCAAAGGTCACTGAAATTCTGTACTGCAAAAGGGAGTGGATGCTCTAACATTAAATACATTTGAGGCTTGGATAAACAAAGCTTTAGCTTCTCAGAGAATCAGGAAATGTAGGGAAGGGTTGGGAAGTGGAATTGAAATAATGATAATATTGAATGGTGGTCTGATATCTTGTGCATCGGCCAGTTTTTAATTATAGAACTGTGGATAATTACCCCAATTTTACAGTTAGAGAGTCATAAGGTCATAGAGTCATGGAACTCAGAACTCCACAACTCATCCACGCTGACCAGACAACTTAACCTGACATAGTGCCACTTGTCAGCATGTGGCCCATAACCTTGCAAACCCTTCCTATTCATATTTTCATTCAGGTGCCTTTTAAATGTTGTAATTGTACCAGCCTCCAAAACTTTCTCTGGCAGCTCGTTTCATACACTTATCACCCTCTGCATGAAAAAGTTATCCATCAGGTCCTTTTTAAACCTTTTCCCTCTCACTTTAAACTATACCCTCTAGTTTTGGACACTCTCATCCTAGGAAAAAGACCTTGGCTCTTCACCATGGCTCTATCCATGCCCCTCTATTAGGCCACCTCTCAGCCTCCAACACTCCAGGTAAAAAAAACCTATTCAGCCTCCCCCTATAACTCAAACCCTCTCAACCCAGCAGCATCCTTGTAAATCTTTTCTGCGCCCTCTCAGTTTGACAAAATCCTTTCTAAAGTAGGGTGACGAGAATTGTATGCAGTATTCCAAAAGTGGCCTGAGCAATGTACTGTATAGCTGCAACATATGTCCCAACTTCTATACTCAATGTTCTGACCAAGGAAGGCAAGCTTGCCAAATGCCTTCTTAACTGCCCTGTGTAACCACGACTTCACTTTTTAGGTAACTATGCACCTGTCCCCCTTGATCTCATTCTTTGGCAACACTCTCTATGGCCCTAATATTAAGTATATAAGTCCTGTCTTGATTTGCCGTATCAAAATGCGACACTTCACATTTATCTAAATTAAACTCCATTTGTGACTCCTTGGTCCATTGACCTATCTGATCACGGTCCCATTGTAATCTGAGATAACCTTCCTCACTGTCCACTGCAACACCTATTTTAGCGTCATCTGCAAACTTACTAACCCATGCCTCCTATATTCACATTCAAATCGTTTATGTATATAATGAAAAGCAGTGGATCTAGCATTGATCCTCGTGACACATCGCTGATTAGAAGCATCCAGTCCAAAAAGGAACTCTCTACCACTGTCCTCTGTTTCCTTCCTACAAGCCAATTTTGTATTCAGTGGACCTGCCCCATATGGATCCCTATGTGATCTAACCCTACTAACCAGTATACCATCCAGAAATTCGTTGAATACTTTGCTGAATAGACTTACACTGTGATGTCTGTTTTGGATTGATTGGCATGGCTACAGCAGTGAATTTTGTAATTGTGCAAGTTACCTCTGACAGCAATGTGGGGAATTCTGCACTTAACCGGATGTGTAGATGCCAGATATTGCTATGAAGTTTAGTCGGTAAAAGTGATAAGTGCTGTGAGACTCCCCATTATTATTGCAGCACACTCCAACTGATTGAGTGATGTATTCTTGTCTTACAAAAGAATTACAAAAAATACTTTGTCCCTAGAAATCAAAACTCATGCTTCTTCTCCTTATTAAATTTATCCCTTCCCTGAATCTGATAGTTGTGGAGCTCTCCTGCCCTCCTCAGCTGTTCCTTTCTCTTTCAAATTTTTGTTCTTCTGTCACCATTTGAACTGGAGGAGATATTATATTCTCCCTCCTTCTCTGTGATTCCTGCACTTTATCCTTGACCCATCTGCTAGGCTTCACAGTACAGCAATAAGAACACTTGAACCCACTTGGCTATCAAGCCTTTCCAGAGTAACATCCAAAAACGACAAGATGAAATTGTGAAAAAATATGACAAATGTTCCCTCAATATAAAGATCATTATTAACTTGCACATCCTAACCATCTTGATTGCACTAATACATTAAGACTATGTTCCACATGAATGATTTATAGACATGGCTATTATTTTATATTATGCAGTTGAAGTGTCAGGACTTTATTTGAAATTTGAGTTTTAATGTTCAATTCAGAGCACTTTAAAAATATCCAATGTAGGACCATCTGAGTATCCTAGCCTATAGAGAGGAAATGCTTGCTAACATTTTCACATTTGGCTCAGACTCTGCAATTACGAAGCTGATTTAAATTTTAATGCATTTCTGAGGCTTTACAAAAGGAATGCAGAGCCTGGTTGTGCAAGGTGGGAGGAAGCGGTCAATTGTGTAGCATGTATTGTGGGCCAGATGGAGACATGGAGCCCCTCAAGGTAGTTCTTGTTCTTTCTTAGCCTTTGACCATTGGTGTCCTGCAAGCTCATTTCCCACCAATTATGATAGCTGGCCTTCCACGTAAAGATCTCTTCTCACTCTCAATTGATGGCGTTATGCCTTTTGCTGCATATTTCCTCTGGGTGTAGTCGGTGCTGTCCAGTTTGCTAGTTGTAAAACAGGTGGAAGATGTACAAAATGATAAAAGTGGCCGCGTCATCGAGTTCAGTAGAGCTTCCTCTGTCATGGTTTTGCGGGGTGCTCTGGCTGTGTTTAGCCTCACACCCTCCCTGGTAATCATCAGTGTAAGAAAATCTTACTTTCTTTGCTGCAAATAACCTCCATTCAGTCGAAGGATGCCTGATAATTTAAAGTCAATGTTTGCACTAATTGAATTGAATTATCAAGAATTTGAATTAAACACGACAACATTAGGATAAATGCCAAAATACCTTGTCTGACAATTTAAATAAAGGAACTGAGCACTAAAAGGATTAGACTGTGCAATGTCACTCATTGTAAAATTACGACATTTACATTGTTCAGCAATTCTGTTTACAAATCTAAATCTATAAATGCTAATTAGCCTCTTAAAACAAATGAGTTTTTTGCAATTATAAACAAGTCATGGACGATTTACAATTTAAGAAATATTGCGCAAAATTGGTATATATGACAGATTTTAAAGTGTCATTTGATATGTTCTGCCTCAGGCATATTTTGTCAAAGTTTGTAGCTATACTTTTTGAACGTTAGGCCACCAGAGTGGCATTTAATGCTACAAACATGTTTTACCATTTAAGTAGAACATGGTCGATCAGTATCTCAACATTATTTAACCATCTTAGCTCCATATCCCCTCATACCCTTTCTGGCAAAAAAAAAAATCCATCTCAGTTTAGAAAGCTCCAGTTGGCCAAGCCAGGGTAAGTATTCTTGTGTGGTTTCTGTGTGAAAAATTGTGTCAAACCTTCTGTTCGAAAGTGCTTCCAAATCTCTCTCCAAATGGTTTAACTCAAAGTTTGAGATCACGTCCTCTCCTTCCTGCTTTTCCACCTGAGGGAATTGTTCCACTCGGTCTAACTGATGAAATCCTTTTATCAACTGAAGTGCCTTGATCATGTCACCCATTAATGGTCTACACTCAGGATTACATGCCAAATTACATAATATTTTCTCATGAATGAAACCTCAATATAAACATTTACTGTTTTCTTTATGAGACCGTCAGTCTTTATTGGAGAGATGGCACAAGCCAACTGTGCCTCAAGCAGGTAACATACCCTGACAGGATTCTGCAATATTTCAGTACTTATATTGTTTTGTCAAGCAGAGAAACAATATTCTCTTGAATTATGTTTTTTCAGTGACTACATCACTTTAAAAAGAAAACAATTCTTTCAAATTTAACTATAGGAATTCATGGTCAATACTTTTTTAATGAAATATGGATCTAGTTCAGGGCGGGTGAGAGATTTTATCACTTCTCGCACATCATGTCAGAAGAGCTTCACCCATCAAATTTCAGACTGATGATGCCTGTATTCAAAAGGAAAACTTGTTCATAGTTGATAACATGACTAGACGACCACAGTGTTTAATCCAGTCTCATTCAATTCTGCAGCTTGGGTTAAATCCAGGCCTCTCACTTATCTCACAACCAGGTCCCCCAATGACAGCAGACAAATTATGTCCTCAAGCATTCAGTCAAACTCATGCTGAGATCAGAACATGAGGATGGTAACTGCAGTTAGGGAAGCAAACCTATGTACTTTTCGAAGGCTAAGTATGAAGAACATTACTGAGCAGGGTCAACCAGTGGCCATCCATCAACTCAGCCCATGACTCACAGAGAAGAATTTTTGTAGGTCAATATTTTGTGAGTAAAATTACTTCCACATCTGTGAAGGAATTAATCCTCCAAATGTTCTCAATTTCTGGACCATTCTGAAGCAAAGAAATTATCGCACTTTAGCAAAAATGGTTCTATTGTCTGAGAATAATTGACAAATCAGTAAGAAGCCTGGAAAAGAAAAGAGGATTGCTTCAGGCCAAGGGAAATATTATCGTTAAAACTAAACAAAAAGAGAATTACTTCAGTGAAAAGATTTGGAGTGATTTTATGCCATTTTGTGAACATCATGAAATAAAAAAAATTGAATGCTTTTTAATCCATAGGCACCAATTTCAATCTGTTCTGCACTTTCAATGGTATCACTTTCCATGGATTTCCATAGAAATTGTAAGGTTTTTCTAAACTGGCTTATTAAATAAGAGGGGATGGAGATACAACTGTAGCCAGTTAAATGTTAGAAATACACAGATAGTTTATTCATTCTTCACAGATGTGAAAAATGTGCTTTTAATATTGCTTATGCTGTGAGAATTTCTTTGAATCAAGAAAGCTCGTTGCCCTGCATAATAGTATGAATATAAAAATAATCGGACAGGAAAAGGTTATGATGGCTGATGCAGAGATTAGAGAGAACGGTGAGATGGACTTCCACATTTTTGACGGCCTGTGAATGAAAGGGTGAGTGAAATAATGTAATGTATTCCCACTGAATAATGAATGAAAGGGGCATTTGTCAATCCTGGATGAAAAGAGTGGGGTCTCGAGAGTTTTCTGGGCAGTGGCCCAGAATAAGTGGTATCTGATTGATTGACCACAACAGCACCATCTGTTATTCATTTCCATTACAATCAATGGAATTAATCGTTAGGCATAGCTTATAATTGGAGTCAATCCATACTGCCCATTTTCTGTCATTGCCAAGATGCATTTCTACTGCTGTGCGTTAAAGGCAATTAAAGTTCATTGCACTGTTTCAAAGAGGAAACATTGAAAAACAATGATTCGGCTAGCAATAATTTGGTGCTGTATCTTGCTGAAAACAGCCTTGAACAAATTTGCAGAATAGCACTACAAATGGTTTTACATTTTTAAAATTTCATTTGATTTATTATTCTCACTTGTACCTAAGAGCAGAGAAAAGTTTTGTTTTGCATGCTGTACTGGTAGATCATACCATTCAAAGTGCTAAAGGGTAATAGCGAGGAATACAATGTTGGGACTGCAGAGAAGATGCACAAAGAATTTAATATTTGAGAGGTCCATTTAGAAATTTAATAAGAGCAGAGAAGAACTGTCCTTGAATTTGTTGGTATGTGTGTTTAAGTTTTTGTATCTTGGGCCCAAATGGAAAAGGTTGGAAGAGATTATATTCAGGGGAAGCTGACTTCTCAAGGCAGTAGGAAGTGTAGGTGGAGCTAATGGATGGAAGATTAGTTTGTGTGATGGACTGGGCTATGTTCTTAACTCTGTACTTTCTTGGACAGAGCAGTTGCAGTACCAAGCCTTGACACATCAGATTGAATGCTTTCTACAGCGCATCTATAAAAATTGGTAAGTCTTTGTGGTCATGCCAAATTCTCAACTGTCAATGTTTTGTTTTCCCTAAGATGGTATTTCGCACACAATTTCTTTTCTTTCCTGTCTTCCTGTGCTCTACAATAACATCAACTGAGAGTATCAGTGGGCAAACATTTCTCGGACTCTGCTGTGCCGCTTCCTGGCTGCTGGGAGGCATAAAGAATTCAGATAATGGAGTTTGCTAACCTGAAAATGTTTGGTGAAGCAACAGAAATGGTTGAAGGAGGCAGATATGTTCCAAACGTGTTTCAAAAGACATTTGATAATAAGTCAAGAAATGTATCAAAATGTCACCTGATAATACATGAGTAACAGTAATTTCAGTACTTAATTGACAAAGGAATAGGAAGTGATTTTTTTTCCTGATTGGCGGGAAATATGCGGTCAAGTCTTTCACATTCAGTATTAGGATCATTGTTTTTCTTGTATATATAAATAACTTGGACTTGGGTTTGGGGGCACAATTCCAAACTTATCAGGTGATACAAAATGGGGCATCTAAATCTAAGAGGATATTTACACACTCATGAAATGAACATGACAGAAATAACTTAATGGCAGTATGCAGACTGATAGAACAGATGCATCAAACAGTAGCCAAATTACAAAATGGCCACTTGATTTTCTGTGTGTTTTTTTAAAATCGTCTGATCTTCTTATCACTGGGTCAGCATTTTTATTGCATCCCTAATTGCCCTTGAGAATTGGCCGCTGTCTTCTTGAATCACTGTCGACCATTTATTGAGGTAGCTTGACAATGATATTGGGATGGGGGAACCTATGATATTGCCCCAGCAACACTAAAGGAACAACAATATATTTCCAGGTCAGGATGGTGAGTGGCTTGGTAGGTGTGGTGTTGCAGCTAATGGTGTTCCCATATATCTGTTAACCTTGATCTTTTTGATGGTAATGAGTATGGGTTGGGAAGCACTGTCCAAGTTCAGTGAATTTTTGAAGTGCATCTTGTACTTGCTGCACACTGCAATTACTGTCCCATCAGTGGCAGAGGGAGCAAATGTTACGAGTGCAGAGCCAATCAAGTGGAATAAGTTGCCTTGAATGGTGTCAAGCTTCTAGAGTGTCGTTCACAATGCATTTATCCAAGGAAGTGGAAAGCATGTCATCAAACACTTGATTGTGCCTTGCAAATGGCGGAGAGACTTTGGGGTTTCAGCAGTTAAGTTATTCACTGCTGTATATTTAGCTTCTGACCTGTTTTTTGTAGCCAGAGGTTCGTTTTCAGATGTTTCATCACCATACTAGGGAACATTATCAGTGAGCCTCTGAATGAAGCATGGTGTTAGTGATCTGCTTTCTATCAATGTGTTTAGATTTCCTTGGGTTAGTGCTACCATATCCTATGGCTAGTCAAGTTCAGTTTCTGGTCAAATGTGAGCCCCAGGATGCTGATAGTAGGGGATTCAGTGTTGATGACTGAATGTCAAGGGGTAATGATTAGATTCTTTCCAATTGGAGATGATCATTGCCTGACATTTGTGTGGCACAAATGGTACTTGCCACATGTCAGCCCAAGTCTGGATATTGTCCAGGCTTGCTGTATTTGGACCTGAACTGCTTTAGAAACAGAGGAGTCATGACTGCCACTGAAATTTTGCAATCATTAACAAATATCCACACCTCTGATCTTATGATGGAGGAGAGATCAATGATGAAGCCACTGAAGATACTTAAACCAGAGACATTTTACTGAAAGACACCTGCAATAAGCTCCTGGAGCTGAGATGACTGACCTCCAACAATTGCAGCCATCTTCCTTTGAGCTAGTTAGGATTGCAACCAGTGGAGTGTTTTATTTTCCCATGATTCCATTCACTCCAGTTTTGCTCTGACTCCTTGATGTCACACTCAGTCAAATGCAACCTTATTATCAAGAACAAATACTCACCTCTGGAGGTCAGCATTTTTTGTCCATGTCTGAGCCAAGCCTGTAATGAGGTTAGGAGCTGAGTTGTCCTGGTGCAAGTCAAACTGGGCATCAGTGAGTATGTCATTGCTGAGCAAGTGCTGCTATATGGTGCTGTTGATGACACTTTCCATTACGTTACTGACGATTGAGAGTGGACTGATGTGGTAGTAATTGGTTAGGTTGTAATTATCCTGATTTTTGTTTACAGAATATACCTGGACAATTTTCCTCTTTTTGTTTTGGAGCCAAATGTGTGAATCTGATCTGTTAGATGCCTCCATTGCAGCTTGATATCTACAGCTTGATGTAGCACAATGAGGGAAGCCAGGACAACAAAAGATTTAGGAATACCCTTTAAAAGACAACAATAAACCTCTGTAGCATCATTTACATTTTGTGTAGCTTTCTCTTACTATTCCTTACGTACATAAAATTTTATCTTTATTACAGAGTCATAGAGATGTACAGCATGGAAACAGACCCTTTGGTCCAACCTGTCCACGCCAACCAGATTAATGATACATGCAATAAATCTTTTATTAGCGAGTTTTGAGAAGATTTGTAGCTCAGGATGAGGTTCTGGATGTAAGTTTGCTCACTGAGCTAGAATGTTAGTTTTCAGACATTTCGTCACCATACTAGGGAATATTATCAGTGAGCCTCTGAATGAAGCGTAATGTTAGTGATCAATGTGTTAGGTTTCCTTGGGTTAGTACTGCCATTTCCTGTGGTGATGTCACTTCCTGTTCTTTTTCTCAGAGGGCGTTAAATTGTGGTAAAGAACAGGAAATGACATAACCCTAGGAAATGACATCACCACCGGAAATGACATTATCGAACCAAGGAAACTTAAACACACAAATAGAAAGCGGACCCCAAACACCAGTGCTTCATCGGAGGCTCACTGATTATGTTAGCTAGCATGGTGATGAAATGTCTGAAAAAGAAACTTCCAGCTCAGTGAGCAAACTCACATACATAAATCTTTTATATTAGTTTTAAAGATTTAATTTCATGGTTGTGGAATAATTAAGAGCAATTAGTTCTTATTTTAGCAATCAGTATCATTCAATGATTTTTGGTGAATGGATCTGCCTAGGAAATGTTATTGAGTAAGAAAGTAACAATGAAATCATTAGCTAAGTGAATGAGGTGGCATGGTGTTAAGATGGCAGACTGGCAGGTATATAAGGTTGCAGTGTGGTGGATGTGTAAGGAGGCAGAGGGTAGGTTGGAAGAGTACCATGTAAGGTGGTTAGTAGTCAGAAAGGTGTTGGGGGTCAGTGGTGGTTCAGGGATGTAACCAGGAGTTCGAACAGATTTTATCATATCTTATCACAGAATCATAGAATCCCTACAGTGTGGAGACTGGCCATTTGTCCCAAGTCCACACCAACCCTCAGAGTATCCCACCCAGACCCATTCCCCTACTCTATTATTCTCCAATTCTCTTGACCAATGCACCTAAAACTACACATCTCTGAACACTATGGGCAATTTAGCATGGCAAATTCACCTAACCTGCACATCTTTGGACTGTGGGAGGAAACTGGAGCACCTGGAGGAAACCCATGCAGACTTGGGGAGAATGTACAAATTACACAGACAGTCGCCCAGGGCTGGAATCAAACCTGGGTCCCCAGCGCTGTAAGGCAGCTCTGCTAACCACTGAGCCACAATGCTACCCTAATTTTTCCTGCATGGCTATGAAGGGAAGTGTGATGTTACCATCTGAAGTTTTCAACTCTAACTCAGAGCTGGGGACTTTTGCAGAGGGTTCCAGACACTGTGTGATTGTCCATTGGAAATTTCAAGTTCCAGGAAAATTCTCACAGTGCCATGTCCATCAGCACTTCCACATGGGCCCGAAGCATAATTCCGATCTATGCTTCAACAACTATTACCTTCCATTCCAAAGATTTGGGCTCATGTGTCTGAAGTTTGGGAGGAAGAAAAGGCAGAGTGCCAATATAATTGAAATGGTTCTATTTTGAGGGAGTGCAAGAACATGGGGAGCTGGGTATGTACATACACAAATCCTTGAAGATATGTAGAGAAGCTGATTAGAAAAGTATATGGAATACTTGTCTTTGTAAATAATGGCATTAGTGAAAATACCAAGGCAGTCATGCTAAACCTTTCCAATCTTTCAGTTAATTAGGCTTCAATTTGATATAGTGCTGTGTACAATTCGGAACACACTCTTTCGGAAGGATAGTAAGGCATCAGAGAGAATACACAGAAGGTTTACTAGAACAATACCAGGACTGAACTAGTTCAGTTCTGTGAAGAGTTTGAATTAGCTCGGATTATTTTAATTGGATCAGAAAAAGTTGACACTAAAGTAACACCATGAAGGCTGGTATCCCATCACCAAGTCACCCTTTACTTACACGTAGGCAAAAGTGAGGACTGCAGATGCTGGAAACCAGAATTTAGATTAGAGTGGTGCTAGAAAAGCACAGCAGGGCTTTTGCCCAAAATGTCAATTTTCCTGCTCCTCGGATGCTGCCTGACCTGCTGCGCTTTTCCAGCATCACCCTAATCTAAACTTTACTTACACGTACCTAGTACGTGTCACCTGGCTTAGCTAGTTCAGAACTGCCACCTAGAGTGAACAGAATCCCTCTCATTCCCGTTCTTATCTGTCAACGAAGGCTCTCTTACTGGCTCAGGTTCACAGACCCAATTAGTGAACTCGTAGTCTAAGAGGTCCACCTGGATGTCCTTGTTCCAAGCAATGCAGATGCACTACTCCTATTTATGATTGGCCTTGATACATCATGGAGGAAGAAACTGTTTCCTCTGGAAAAAAGGACAAGAAACAGATGCTGTATCTTTAAAATTATCAGCAAGAAAACCAGAGGGAAACTGAGGGGAAGTTTCTATACATAAAGACCTGCAACCTAAGAGCTGAAAATGACAGCCAAAAAGTTCATTAAATTATTACAAGCCAATTGGATATGCATGTCAATTTGCCATGATTGGGCTGGCCATTACCTTTGCAAATGGACAATCAGAGAGAGCAGAGGGACAACAGTAGTTTTGTGGACCCTCCCCAAACAGACAAACATTTTCTGATGCCTCATTGGAAGCTCTGATTAATTTTGCAGGTCTTAGAGATGTACTCTTCTCACTGTTTGCAAGGTGAGCTCCTGCCAGTCAAACAAAGCAGGCATGGCAATAGACAACTGTGGATGTCAACAACACGGCCCAAACCATGTCTGTTTTGAGTTGGGGCCTTTGAGGTTTCTCATTGTGGATGTTTGATTTTAGGACTCTAAACTTTCAGTCACACATTTGGCGAGATGTACATAGGTCGTATTGTTATCTTCTATGTTAGATCAGCAGCTTTAATGGGGTAGTTACAGGACAAAGGCAAGGCAGTACCAAGTTAAAATCTTCCCCCTGAATTGTAGCGATTCTGTGAAGTCAAGCCTTTCAGATCCAGCAAGAGGAAACATTGTACCACTGCATGAACAATGGCATTGCACTGACTGCTCTTGATTGGTTACGATGGGCTAGGCACATTGATGGACACAAGGCTCCCCAACCCCACATGCTCTACTTCTAGCTTAAAAATGGCAGGCAAGCCCCAGTGGACAGAGGAAGTGCTTCAGTGATGCTATTAAGGCCTTGCTGGAGATGTGCAGCATTCTCACAGGTACCTGGGAATCACTGGCCCAAGACCATCCAAAGTAGAGGAGGAGCTTCTGAGAAGACATTGAGTAAGTTGCCACACCAATGCCCCTCCCATCCCATGATCACTACCTGCCCCAAGTGTAACAGAGCCTGCAGTAACTGCATTGGTCTGTACAGCCACCTTCAGAATCACCCTAAGAGAAGAGAGTCACCCTTGTCTGTGTGGGAGTGCCGATGATGATGATGATGAAATGTTTTCACACGGTCACTAATTGTGGTCCAAGCAGCCATTCTCAAACATTTCTCAGACCTTTCCTCTTCCCCGCCGCAGTCATTTTGAAAATTGTGAACTGTTGCCCCCCCCATGCAATTAACAAACTCAACAAAACCCCCACAAGTGTGCAGGTTTCCAGCTCTCATCACACCACTAGCAATAGAAACAGGTCTCTCAGACAACAAGAAACACCTTCTGACTGCGAGATTGTCTTTCCTCTCCTCCACCCGAACTTACTCCCATAGATGTCTAAGAAAAATCAACTTGGGTTACATTCTCTGACCGTTCTATGAATGAAGTGTTTGCTGGGAGAGAATTCTCCTTAGCACCACCTCATGGTACAGATGAAGAATGCAGATGATTGTAAAATCAGTGAGTTGCAAATCTACTCACAGCCACATCAAATATTTTTCATCAGTTTGAACGTGTTATGACTCTTCTAGGGGAGGCGAGACTTGAAACTGGACCTTCTGCCCCAGAAATAGGGACACTGCCACTGCTTCACAAGATTCTTCCTTGAACTCAGACCTTTATGATTGTGGGATTGGAATACTGCCTATTCTCCCACCACTTTATAGTCAAGCACGCTGGAGTGTTTTTTTTAAAATACACAGCACCTAGTGCAAATGATCGATCCGTGAAGGGTAAGGAAAGGTAAGAGATGATAATTGAACTTGGCAAGTGTGTCTGAACTTCTCTTGTACTTCATCTCACTCACCCACAGCAAGCTGACACTTCCACTGAAATAGCTTAGATCTCTGCCCAGCCAAATTTGTCAGCATCTTGTGTCAGAAAACCAATCAAAATTGAAGTTGTCAGAGGGGTCTGCAGTATAAAATAAAAATAAACGTGGCAGGGAGGGCTTGCTGGTGCTAGCAGTTATAGTGATTACAATACCATGCAATGAGGTATTAATCCCACTTTGATACCATGGCACTTTGCTTGCTGGCTGTTTGCTTTTCATTTAAGCCAGCTTCACTGACAAAACAATAGTGATGTACAACAAACAAATTAATGTCCCATATCCCCTCTTGTTTAATTTTTGACTGCGCATCATTAGCAACTTCAACATGCTGGGCCTACTTATCAGGATGCAAATTGCAACATTGGCAGAAACAGTAATATTCAGGAAGGAATTTTAAAAGTGATACAGGCGTCTAATTGAACACTCAAAACAAGTCATGTGTCACAGTTTTACACTTTATGACTAATGAGGTTCAGCTGGTGCACTGCGTCAGTACATTGGCATGTCATATTTTAAAATGACACGTGGCACCCAATTGGCCTGGAGTTGTCTTCAGTCTTTAATTTCCTTAATACAAGGGCCAAATAGATCACCTGAAGAAACAATTGAAAAAAAATCACAAGAGATGAAGATTGCCCCTCATCACGCTGAAAATTTGAATCCTAACAGGATGATTCTATATAACAGAAAAGAAAATAATCAGCAATCTTTATTTCAGTATTTACTTATTGCACACTATCCTGTCTTACCTTTCTTTGTTTGGCATAATCATTGAAGTTTAATGCTCCACCTCTCTGTGAAAAACTGCTGATCTAGTATTACAGCATGCAAAATAAAACTACATAATGTTGCAGATTTTTAAGAACAAAACAAGCTTCATCCAACTTATTGTTCTGAGTAAGACATGAATTATATGATACAATACATAATTGCAACAAGTTAAAACACAATCAGTGCCCTTTTTTGTAAGAAATAAAGGGTATCTATTGGAATTGCACTATGCTATCAAACTACAACAGGGTAACATTGAAACTTGCCTTGAAACTCAGCTGCATGTATTGATGCGGCTTTCATCTTTGATGTCAGTTCGAAATGAAGACCCGGTTTAAAATCGATGAAGTTCTTTTGCTGGAAACTTGCAGTGTATTAGGAATTAAATGTAATGATATACAATCACATGTAAAAAAGCATTGAAATGGAACTGATGAAATAACTCCAATACCAACACTCCTTGCTAAGCCAACACCATCAAAAAGAGATTAGCTGGTCATTCATCTAATTTGTTTTGTTGGGATGCTCTGATGTGTGCAAATTGATGGATGCAATTATCTACATAATGTTATGACTATCATGCAAGGAAAGGAACTTATTAGTGCTGGAATGCTTTGGGACATCCCAAAGCATAACTAGGTGCTATGCAAATGCAAGCTCATTGTTACTTTCAATTTATTTTAATGAGGGCAGCTGAAGATATTTCAAGCTGAAATCTGGTGTACTAATTTAGGCTCAATTTAGAAATAAGCTTAATGAGGGAAGACAACATCTTCAAATGAATGAACAAATGCAAGAATCAACCCTTATTAGAGTGTTTCTCTGATTCATTTTCACCATTAATACCAAATTTGAACCTAATGGGCCTTCTGAGTTCAGTACAGGTTCAAGCCAGACAATCAAATTAGATCCCGACTGATTTTATGCTCCATTTAGGTTATTGTTCACCAGGTGGGTTTAGTTAGAATCTGAGCTATGGGAATGGAATTTTCAGTAACCAACTGGGGCTGGGATTGCTACCAGAACAATTGAGTTTCTCCAGCACTTATTATTTTATTTCCTAGTTTTATATTACTTTCTGCTTACATTGAAGTAAAAGTTCTCTGACATTAAGCTATAACAATCCCACTCATTGCTACATGTGTGTACTAATTTTTAGGATTTTTAGGACATTCGGATCCCTCTTCAGAGTTCTGCAGTATCTTTTCTTTAAATAGTATTCTGTTTTCCTGTCAAAGTGATCAAGTTCACCTTCTCCCAGATTATATATCTGGCAATTTTTTTTCTGAGTCACTTAGCCTATTTACATTCCTTTACAGTCATTGCTATAGATTGTCAATTATTTAGCCGCAGCACTGATCCCTGTGACAATCCACCACTCTGCAATCAGAAAATGTACAATTTAATTCCACTCTCCGCTTAATGACAGTCGAACAAATCTCTATCCAATTAATGTTATTCCTACACCACGAATTCATTTTCTTCATTCAAAAATATATGATTCATAAAAAAATCTTTGAATATAAACATTGTCACAAATGCAGTTCAGTTTTTTTTTACAGTTGCATATCAAGTAAATAAACAAAATATTGGACTTTGACTCTATCCAAAAAAATCAAAGATCTCTCTTATCTTCCAATTTTGATATTTACACATATTTGATACACTGCATGGGTTCTATAAGTAAATGTACCACCATTTACCATCAAGAGGATGACCTCAGAGAGTGGTCTTTCCCCACTGCACCTTGGTAGCAGCTGCCCTAAGCTTTAGCACATCCTTCAGCACATAGTGGAATATGCCAGTCTGCAAAATCCAGTCTTAGTCAACTCCTTGCTCTGTAAGTTCAGCAAGTTTTGGGAGGGCCAAAGACCGTCTCTCACCCAGTTGATAATCTGATGAGCTATTAAAGTGAATGATATGGTACACAATTTGTTTAGAGATGTTAGTGCACACCTCTGGAGCAGGAATGGATCTTGAATGCGGATATTTTGGTCCAGAGGTAGAGACACTACTACTACATCACAAGAACTCTCAATGTGACTGATGCTTGATTACTTTAAGTACATAGCCAAGGAAAAATGTGCTCACCAATACTTGATGTAAATACTGTAGCAACAGCCTTAAATTTGCAGACATTAATGTTCTTCAGTGGGGAAATTTACCACAGTGTCATGAAAGTCATTTGCATGCGCAGATGGGTCTGTAATTGTATTGGGAAGAGAAACGTCATTTAACAAATGTTACATGCAGTGAAGTAACAGGAACACCACTGCAGCAACTCACTGCCTGCACATAGTCCTCTGTTTCCCACGAAGATTGCCTAAGAACCAAAAGCTCATTACAGAGTTGAAATGTTATTTATCACCAAACATATGAAGTACTCAACCAGTGGTTTGCCTGCTGCGCACATATAATTCCTCCTGGACTACCACACATACAAGAAAACTATACAGTGCTGAACTGACAATAGCAATTTAATTAATGGAACATCTCAAGATGTTTCATAGAAGCATTATATAACTTGGTGTGACACCAAGTCAGATAGGAATGTGCTATGCAAGATGACTGTTATATTGTTATATTCCTCAAAATGAATTAAGAACTATGTTATTAGGTGCATACTATATGTACAGAATGCCTTATCACTATTTCATTACAGTCCATGTGTAAAGGCAATAATGTACATTGTGCAAGAGCTTTCAATATTATTGATATATGATTACTTTAAGTACATGGACATGGCAAAATCAGAGAAGTGCTTTCAAAATCAGCTCTAACGTTTGTGTCTATCTGTGTGATTTCTTCAGACATCTAAATTAACCACATGCAAGAAAAGACTAAAAGCTTGCTTGCTAAGTGGAAGGTTTTAAGGGCTGCCTTAATGGAGGAAAGCAAAGTTGAGATTTGGAAAGGTATAGAGTAAAATTATCCTGCTTGGTACCAAGGCAAAGGAAGGACAGCCACTAATAACAGAACAATTAGCATTGGAAATGTGCAAGACACACAAATTACAGTGATTGGGAGGGGTCAGGAGGTATTTGGCAATAAAAGACAGGGGATGTTACAATTAAGTCAAATGTCAACACAACAGAAATAGAAATTTCTGACAAAACTTAGTAGATCTGGTGGTATCTGTCAGAAAAACACAGCGTTCTTCATCAGAAAGCTAGAAAATAGTGTTTTTTACACTAAAGACTGAGGTTAGGGGGGGGACGCGCAGGGAGTGGTGGATTATCTCCTCATCTGCCTGCCCCTTTTCATACCTCACTCTTTTTCTGGCCTCTGTCTCTAGCTATCTGCTCACCTCTCTCCACACCACACCATAACACCAAAATTACCAAAAAATCCCTAGCTGCTATCAGTTTTGATAAAAGAGTCTGTGGATTTGAAACATCAACTCTGTTTCCTCTCCACAGATGCTGCCAGATCTGCTGAGTTTCACCAGTAATTTCTGTTTTCGGTTCAGATATTCAGCATCCTTTGTGTTATATTACAAAAGTAAATGTAAATTAGCAAACATAAGGTAGGGGAATGGGAAGAGGAAAAGGACGTGCTGTGAGTTAAGACACAGGTAACAGATTTTTGGATGACTTCTATTTTGTGGAGAGTAGACTATGGTCAATTGAGTTTAGAGGTAACAAAGGCATGAATGAAGGGTTCAGTAGCAGATGAGCTGAGACAGGGATACATTGAGCAATACTACAAGGTCGAAATTAGCAGTATGAGAGTCTGCATGAATGTTGGAAGTTCAGCTTGGTATTAAGTGTGACACTAGGATTATGAACAAACTTCCTTAAATTCAGACTGTGATGAAGAGAGGGTTCTGAATCAGTTGGTCATTAAGGCTGAAAGTTTGGAGTTGGAACTGAAAACAATATCTTCAGTCTTCCCAATATTTAATTGGAGGAACTCTCTGCACATGCCATACAGGAGTATGGAAGCCAACCTAGAAATGAGTAATTCTTTCATATCTAGAGTCATAGAGATGTACAGCACGGAAATAGACTTCTCAGTTCAACTCGTCAATGCCGACCAGATATCGCAGCCCAATCTAGTCCTACCTGCCAGCACCCAACCCATAGCCCTCCAAACCCTTCCTATTCATATACCCATCCTTTTAAATGTTGCAATTGTACTAGCTTCCACCACTTCCTCTGGCAATTTATTCCATAGACATACCACCCTCTACATGAAAAAGTTGCCACTTAGGTCTCTTTTATATCTTTCCCCGCTCACCCTAACCCCATTCCCTTTAGTTCTGGATTCCCTTACCCCAGGGAAAATACTTCGTCTATTTAGCCTATCCATGCCCCTCATGATTTTATAAAACTCTATAAGGTCACACCTTAGCCTCCGGTGCTCTAGGGAAAATAGCGCATGCCTATTCAACCTCTTCCTATAGCTCAAATCTTCCAACCCTGACAACTATTAATGAATTTATACATTCTGTAGCTTACAGGTCAGCAGTATTTTCCTTACTTGCCAACTCCTCTACAAATCTCTTCGCCTGAAAAATTTCTCTCCTATCTGTGCATTGAACTTATTTACTCAGTGTTTATCACATTGTCTTCAAATTGCAAATGTTACACAGTTTTTTTTTAAATTATTATTTCTGTAGCAAATGTAAGAAATTTAACAGCCAATTTACTCACAGTAAGGTCCCACAATAATAGACTAGATTTCCTACTGTGTGGAAACAGGCCATTTGACCCAACAAGTCCACAACAACCCTCTGAAGAGTAACCCACCTAGACCCATTCCCCTCCCCTATGTTTACCCCTGACTAATGCACCTAACACTATGGGCAATTTAGCATGGCCAATTCACCTGTCCTGCACATCTTTGGATTGTGGGAGGAAACCTGCACAGATACCAGAAGAATGTATAAATTCCACGTGGACAGTTGCTCAAGATGTGGATTGAATCCAAGTCCCTGGGACTGTGAGGCAGTAGTGCTAACCACTTAGCCACTGTGCCACCCAATGGGGAGCAATGAAAAGCAGAGGAACTGAATAGGTGCTTTACATCGGTTTTCACAGTGGAAGACATCAGCAACATACCAGAACTTCAAGAGAGGCAGGGGCAGAGGTGAGTGTAGTGGCCATCATAAGGGAGAAGGTGCTGGGAAAACTGAAAGGTCTGAAGGTGGATAAATCACTTGGAACAGATGGACTACACCCCAGGGTTGTGAAGGAGATAGCTGAGGAGATTGTGGAGGCTTTGGTGGTGATATCTCAGAAGTCAATGAATTTAGGGTGGGTAACAGGGGACTAGAAAATGGGTCATGTAACATCCCTGTTTAAGAAGGGAGGGAAGCAGAAGACAGGAATCTATATACCAGTCAGGATGACCTAGGTCGTTGGAAAGATTTTAGAGTCCATTATTAAGAAAGCAATTGTGGAGTACTTGGGATTAATCAACACAGCATCATCAAGGGGAGGTCATACCTGGCTAATCTATCAGGTAATTTGTATTTTTGATGTTTTTGAGATACATGTTGGCCAGGATAGTACAGACAAATCACTTGTTCTCCCATGAATAACATTGTGTGGTCTTTGACATCCATTTTAGAAGAAACTACCTTAATTTAACGTCTCATTCCCACTGTGTAACACTCCCTTAATTCAGTAATGTAAAAGCCTAGATGCAAGTAATAAGCTCAAATCCATCAGCTCAGTGATGACTAAAGTTGACTTTGGTTTTAGAAATTAGAAGTTCAATAAAGGTAAAGTTTTGCACTCCTTTTCCCTCTTCAGAACAGGGAATTGGATGGGGTTGGAATGTGTAAATTCCTCTAGACAATGGAAGTCATTGTGTGGGCAACAATTTCAGCAGCAGCTGAGATGCTCTTGAAGACCCCACTGATGTTGTGTATCAGCACAGAGGTCTTGGCCCAACTGTGCACAGTTTAAGAAGACTGCTGTCACTGCAGGAAGGGAAGACCAACAGTGGTCTGTGATCAGGGAATGATTTCTGGTGGATATTATCCCCTCCTAATCCAGTATCATAAGTCCTAAACTGTTATGTCTTGGTGCTGTGCATGGCCTGAGGGAAGGTGCCTTGCTGTGGGGTTAAGGAGGCCATTGAATAAAGGCAAAATTGGGTTGCAGTAAATTTATTGCAATTGCCCCCCAGATACGTGGGGAAAGGGCATCTTCTGAGGAACCAAGACAAGGCAAAATCCACTAACGGAACAAATAGTACTTAGAAATGAGCATATTGATCCTATTGGATTGTCATGTTGAAGTAAATAAAATGAATATACGTCATTCACAGGTTTTGCTGTTATTTTCTTCTGAAAGGGAAAGCGAGTAACTGTAATGGTGTTTTGAGGAGGTGCACATCAGTAGGTTTGCTGTAAACAGACTTGTACCACAATAACAACGGGGAACAATGAATCAATGTCCATAATAAGACCATAAGAAATAGGAGTGGAAGTAAGGCCATTCAGCCCATCGAGTCCACTCTGCCATTCAATCATGGCTGATGGGCATTTAAACACCATATACCCGCACTCTCTCCCTATCCCTTCATTCCTTACGAGATTAAGAATTTATCAATCTCTGCCTTGAAGATATTTAACGTCCTAGCCTCCACTGCACTCCATGACAATGAATTCCACAGGCCAACCACTCTCTGGCTGAAGAAATGTCTCCTCATTTCCATTATAAATTGACCCTCTCTAATGCTAAGGCTGTGCCCATGAGTCTTAGTATCCCTGCCTGACGGAAACAATTTCCCAGCATCCACCCTATCCAAGCCATGCATTATCTTGTAAGTTTCTATTAGATCTCCCCTCAACCTTCTAAACTCTAATGAATACTATCCCAGGATCCTCAGATGTTCATCGTATGCTAGGCCTACCATTCCAGGGATCATCCATGTGAATCTCTTCTGGACACACTCCAGTATGTCCTTCCTGAGGCGTGGAGCCCAAAACTGGACACAGTATTCTAAATGGAGCCTAACCAGAGCTTTATAAAGTCTCAATAATACATTATTACTTTTACATTCCAACCCTCTTAAAATAAATGACAATGTTACATTTGCTTTCTTAACCACGGTCTCAACATGCAAGTCAACCTTTACAGAATCCAGTACTAGCACTCCCAGATCCCTTTGTACTTTAGCTTTACGAATTTTCTCACTGTGTTCTTTTTTACAAAGTGGAAGACCTCACATTTGCTCACATTGGATTTCATCAGCCATTTCTTGGACCACTCTCCTAAACTGTCTAAATCTTCCTGTAACCTCCACACCTCCTCAGAACTACTTGCCTGTCCACCTAACTTCGTATCGTCGGTGGACTTCGCTAGAATGCTCCTAGTCTTTTCATCCAGATCATTTATATATAAAGTGAACAGCTGGGGCCCAACACTGAACCCTGCAGGACACCACGTGTCACCAGCTGCCAGTCCAAAAAAAACCTTTTATCCCAAGTCTCAGCCTTCTGTCAGACAGCCACCCATCATGCCACCCAGTTTACCTTGAGATAGACAATGATCCTCCCAGCAAATGGAATTCAACAAGCCTGTACTTGAAGCCTTCCACTATCCATGAATCAAAACAAGCCTTCCATCCTGTTCCTGAGGCCTGGGACTGGAAGTCCCCAGTCCGAACTAGTTGAGGCATCATGACCAACGTTGACTGAAATAACTTCTGGGTGCAATTGTTGCCATGCAAAGATGTTTTTCTTGAAAACTCTCTTTTTGACTTGTTCAACATAGAAGACAAAACTTGGAGAGAAAATTATAAAGCTCCAGCAAAAGAGATCATTTGATTTTCCTTTTCTAAAGTGCGGAATAATCCAACTCCAACTCAGTGGACAGTGATGAGTGCGAACCTTTCGTTGTGCTTACACACATGTAGAGACTTTCTCAGGAAGTTCGCACTGTAATTTACTGTCAATTAAGAAAAATTAAAACTGTGCAGCACTCTCTATATGGCATCGGCGAACTGTGTGAATAGTGCAACCTAAGATGCATCTATAATGAGAATGCAATGTTTGAATCAGGAAGTGCTGGTGAGAATATTTAATCCAATTCAATATAAGATACAAAAAGCAAAATGGGCAGGCAAAGGATGCAGTTGTAAAGAAAGGCAAAATGGACAGAAACTAAAAGTAAAAATGTTGAAGTGAAATTATTTGATTGTTTAGTCATTAAAATCTGAAGTATTGAAGACACTTTCGGAACAAGAGAAGTTATTTAGCAATAACTAAGACTTCTCACACTGGAATGGATGACACCTAAGTGATTCTGATGAAGTTATTGGGCATCCAACAGTCAAGCACAGCAACCTCACCTGCTTCCATGTATTGGATTGTTGAATCACCTGGTGGGATCCTGGTACAGTGCAACTCTTAAAGAAATAATGCAACTCAGATTGCAGCTTCTTGTTTGCCCTGTTTGACTGCACATATCTGCTAGGAGACAGCAGAAACTGCAGATGCTGGAGAGTCAGTGTTGATACAGTGTGGCACTGGAAAAGACACAGCAGTTCAGTCAGCATCAAAGGCGCAAGAGACTCAACATTTCAGACAGGACCCTTCTTCAGGACATATCTGCTGCATGAATTACTGTTCCATAATGCTGTGAATGGATAATATTCAAGTTAACTCCATAGCAAAATTTAGACAACTATATTTGCTTTCAATCTTCATTTCTTTTGAAGTAGAATGACCCAAAAGTACCTCTGGTGCAACTAGTATGCTTTAGCATGCACCATTTATGGAATTGTTTCAATTACATTTTTTCACATCATTTACGGTTATTTATTTTATCACTTATTGCAAAACCTCTAAGGACATGACTACATGACTGTTAGTATAAACTTAACAAACTGTTCATTCTTATAATGGTTCTAACACTTGTGTGGTATGAATTTGCATTGATTCCCTACAGTAGGGAAGCAAGCCACTTAACCCACCCAGTCCACACCAAAACCACCCCCCCTCCCCCCACCCCACCACCATAAAACCCTACATTTTCCACACTACCTACCTAGCCTGCTGATCCATGGACACCATCTAAGCAGCATGCTTTTGAACTGTGGGAGGAAACCAGAGCATCCAGAGAATACCCACACAGACATGGGGAGAACATGAAACTCTACACAGACAGTCAGCCAAGTGAGGAATCAAACCCGGGTATTTGGTACTATGAGGCAGCAATGCTAACCACTGTACCGCTGTGCCATCCCATTTTGTAATATGTATGTTTGAAACATTTTTCATTTCACTGCTCTTTTGTATGGTTCAGACTTTTGTCTTGTTTCATTATCTTAATTGCAAAGAGAATCCCAGTCCTCACCATATAGCAGTTGTTATTCTTTACTGCTCTTTTTATTTTTTGATAATTAAATTGTGTGAAAATCTAAACCACCAAGTTAAAAGCTATGGTTCGAATCTCCCACTGGCCAGATAGCATTACTTTAGCATAGCTAGGACTGGTACATGGGGAATCTGTGAAATCGTCGTCGTATCTCATATTTGGAATTGTCCGATTGCTTGCCTGCCAGTGATAAGAAGCTGGTCTCCAGTGAGCACTTTGAGAAGGTATTTAGACGGGATGTAGCTATATGCGGGGGAGGGGAGTCTGGTGGTTAAACAGTGACGAGGGAGCAAGAATGGGGTTGTAAGTATGGGGAGGAGATGGTGTCAGCTATGTGTCAGAAGCAGTGTGTCATTGTGGCTACTGTGCCATTATATTGCCACTAAGGGGCAATGCCAGATTATCTGGGTACACTTGGCACAAGTGATGACAATAGTTCCACATATCTGGTGAGTGGTGAATTGTTCTGGGAATGATTCACGATAAGATGGGAATAGAATCAGATGTGAGGGATGCTGCAGGATTGGAGTATGCAGTTCATGAGGTGAGTTTGGTAAGATACGCTAAGAGATCTCTTAAGGCCTCATGGCAAGAAACACTCCAAACATTTTCCAAACAAAGTTCAACCAGTAGAAGTTAAATGTTTCTAATTTCAGTCAGGACCATGT
Organism: Hemiscyllium ocellatum; assembly: GCF_020745735.1. Classification (NCBI taxonomy): domain Eukaryota; kingdom Metazoa; phylum Chordata; class Chondrichthyes; order Orectolobiformes; family Hemiscylliidae; genus Hemiscyllium; species Hemiscyllium ocellatum. The sequence goes on along the minus strand of NC_083421.1, from coordinate 31,503,740 downwards.
CTCTGCCCTTTTATACATTGGCTTGCTTGCTTCTGTGATACCTGATACTATCAGAGGACACCGAATGTTCAAGGGTTGTTGCAATCTCAGCACTGACAAACAGGCAATGAAAGATAGACTTGCTTTCCGATCGATGAAAGGAGATCCATAAACAGACAGAGCTCTGCAGAGAAGAAAGGGCAATCTTGCTGAAGGCTTGTTGCAGAAACGCAACACCATTTCACAGAGAATTTAAATTTATTCCAGTCCATGTGACTTGAAAAAAGTAAGTGCCAGTTTTTCACACATTTACTTAACCGCCCAGCCAAGTTAACAAGTTCCACAATTCTGAGAGCATTCTGTTCAATATGTGGACAGCCTGTTTGCTCACAGTTTGGATTCAACATTAACACTTTCACATAATAATTGTTGGACTTTGGTTTTCCACTCAGACGGTGAATCATAAGCTTTTTTTTACACACCATTGCCTATAAATTTTAAAGTTAACCATTTCAGCAAGTAAAGAGGAGGAAGTGAAGGTTGACATTACAGCATGCATAGTCTTCATTCACATCTGATTTAGTGAAAGGAACTGCAGAATTGATTTTTCAAGATGATGAATCTCATCACTTTTCTATACATAGATTTGAAATTTTACTTTTTAATAGACTTAATAGAGGCATTGAAAGTTATGAGGATTAGATAGGATTCGAAAGGTCCATTCTAACTTCGCAGTTAAGTTGGTCAGCAGAAGACACAGGTGGAAGATAACTACTGAAAGAACGAGGTGAATTGAGCAGAATTATTGTCTGTGCAGTAAATTTGTATAGTGCAAATGCGTTACTTGGAAGAACTTTAAGTCAGATTAATTTGTAACACTCAAAATATAATTGGATATGTATTTGAGAAGGAAACATTTGGGGGGTAAAAGGTGAGAGCAGGGGAGTGGACTAAACTGAAAGCATTTTTAAAGGCTTGATAAGTATGTTTGACTGAATGCTTTTCCTCTATGCTCTCCAGTTCTATGATTTAAATGAACCTTTACAAATGAAACTGATCTCTCTTATTTAGCACACTTCTTTGTTAATGACATGGTGCTAATTCTGCAGTGATCTGACTTTGTGAAGGTAATTGTTAACTTAATTTGCTTAGAAGCCTGAATATGAAAATGTAATTTTTAAATAATATTCAAATGCAAAGACATGAACTGTAAAAACCAAGTTTCCACAAATGAAATAGACAGTGTCAGAAGACAGTTACAGAGAGATAATGGATAATGAATATGACTGTGATAAGCTACTGAAATGTTTTCAGTGAGTTGCAGACAAAATACAGAGGCAAAAGTAATAATTACTTTGAATTTGTCATGTCATTTAATTATAATCGTTGATGAACAAATATGAAAACCTTGATGAGATTTCTTTGAAATCTTTTGTTACAATGTTGCTACCAATGGGAGATAACCTTCCTTTCTGCTTGTTAACAGATCAGGATTAATTTAAATGAGGAAGGAAGGTTTCAGAGGAAAAGCTGACTAAAGCATTCTGCTTTTCATTCAAGAAAATCAAAATCATCCTTTTGAAGATTCTTAAGCCTGACACAATCTCTGCTCCAACACCTGAAGAATGTCAGTATGTATGGAGGGTGGTGTGTTTGTCATAGTTTTATACTCCAGACGTGACCCCTGAAAGTCACAAAGTAAGGGCTGTATCATCATATGGGTAGGTTATGAATTACCTAGCAGAATGCCTATGATATTGACACTTCTTCCCAAACCCTCACATGCAATCAGCACCCTCCTAATCTCCATTCCTCTGAGCCCTTTACACTGTCACACCCCAACTGTCCGCTCCATTCCTCCACCAGGAACAGGGCATAACTCCCATAAGTGAGAAATCTGAACTCAACACGGCCATTGGAATGTAGTGTTAAGTTCCAACAAACCTAATTTTCATGGGAACCAGAGCCTTATTCTGCAGTGTGGGAGTTGTGCGTTTTTAGAAATGTTGACAATGCTCTTGAAGGGCAGGTAAGATATGGAGAACTGTCAAGCTGTCAAGTCATTTAAATGAGTAGTCCTTTAAAAATGAAAGAAACAAAAACTTCCTGCCTCCCTCTTTGAAAGTGAAAAAGATTCTGTTCTAGCAATTTCAATTGCTATTTGTTAACAAAACTCTCAGTGCTTTTGTTACAGCATTTTAAATTGGTAGCCGTATATGACAGCACATCAGCCTAAGGTAACACTAGTATCATGGAACTAGTAATCCAGAGATTGATGCTTTAGTGATATAGATTCAAATTCAACAATCGCAGCTGGTGGAAGTTAAATCTGAAATTATGAAACTAATCACAGCAATGGTGGCCATGAAACTGTTATCATAAAAATCCATCTGATTCACTAACTAAGGCGATCTACCAACCTAGGGAAAAAGTGTGGACTGAAAATGTGTTGCTGGTTAAAGCGCAGCAGGTCAGGCAGCATCCAAGGAACAGGAAGTTCGACGTTTCGGGCACAAGCCAGTGAGGACTGCAGATGCTGGAGATCAGAGCTGAAAATGTGTTGCTGGAAAAGCGCAGCAGGTCAGGCAGCATCAAAGGAACAGGAGAATCGACGTTTCGGGCATAAGCCCTTCTTCAGGAATTATGCCCGAAACGTCGATTCTCCTGTTCCTTGGATGCTGCCTGATCTACCAACCTAACCTGGTCTAGTCAAGATGTGACTTCTTCTCTTTGAGATGGCCTAACAAACCACTCAGTTTAAAGTAATTAGAGATGAACCATACAGAAGTGAAGGGGTGAGAGAGCTGGAGAGATTTAAATTCAACAAAACAACATGGTCAAAATTACAGGAAAATGTAGCAGATCTTTTAACAGCCCATGTTGGCACACAGCCCACCCTGCAGTCGTGCTCCAGGTAACCACAACTGGTGGACCTCAATCTATGCCATATCCATCTCCATGGACCAAATATTTGTATCATTTTTGTGGCAATTTTTTTCCTCAAAATAGGTTCATAAAGTCTGGAAACTTCCTGACTCAAGCTTCACATCTCAGGAGTGAACATCCAGGCTGGAGTGTCTACCAGATCTTTTTGCCCTCATCTTGGAGTGGGACCTGTATCTGCCATCTTATAGCTCAGGCTGAGCCTGCTACCAACTGAGCAAACGTTCACATTTTGTTTCTTCCAGAATAATAACATTGAGTAAATCACAGTATATCACAAGACAATGATCAAATTGAAAGATTTAAATGGTGTTATGATATGTGAGAGTGAAAGTTAAATTAGATAATGTTTTAAATTTAGTTGGTACTTTGTTATCATCTTTCAGGATGCGATTTTATTTTTGTGACTGTTGTGCATCTGTCCAAATATCTTTCAATTATTGTAATCGAACTAGCCTTCATCACTTCCTCTGTTTAAAAGGCATCTGGATGGGTATGTGTTTATATTCGAACATGATTTTATTTTATACTCATTTGTGGGGTATGGGCATCGCTGACTGGCCAGCATTTATTGCCTGTCCCTAGTTGCCCATGAGAAGGTGGTGATGAGCTGCCTTTTTGAACCACTGTAGTCCACCATCTGCTGTGGGTTGGCCTACAATGCCTTCAGGGAGGGAATTCCAGGATTTTGACCCAGCAACAGCTAAGGAATGGCGATATATTTCCAGTCAGGGTGGTGAGTTGCTTGGAAGGGAACTTAAAGATGGTGGTTTTCCTATATATCTGCTGCCTTGTCCTTTCAGATGGGTTTGGAAGGTGCTGTTTGAGGACCTCTAGTGAATTTCTACAATGCATCTTGTAGATGGTACACACTGTTGCTACTGAGTGTGAACAACTGTATTGAATTTCTAATGTAGGCATTCTAGATATTCGGTGATGTTTACTAAATAATTTCAAGTACTAATTTGGACATATTGTACTGTATAGCATGCAGCATTCTCTCAGTAAAATTGAAAATAGATGAGTTAAATTTCTACACCTATCTTAAAATAGATTACCCTTTTTTCAATGCCAACATAACGTCAATTTCTTCAGGAGGTCTTGCAGTCATTGCTGTGAAAAATTATTTTAGCATCATTACAATTGGTAATAAAGTGTGGGCTTTAGCATTTGTAATATAAATAACAACAAATAAATGGTGAATCAGTAATTTCATCTTCCTGCTCTACTGCTGCTCGTAAACTGTTCAAGCCTCATTCTTCAGGTTCATGGTATCAACAGAGCTGTTCAAGTAAATTACTGTCTTAAAACTCACTTCCAGAAATGTATTACCTGTCGTGTATTACACTAGGGGAAGCTGACAAGCCTCCAATTTTTTTTATGTTTGCTGCAAAGATATATGGTAACCTTGGTCATTTACTCAGCAGGTGTCTAAAGGTAGATTTGGTTCATCTCAAATGAATCCCTAGCTTCTTACAAACAAGACAGTTCCCTGACATCAGTGCTGTATGAATTCGTCATATCTCAATGTCACCTTCTGTGTTTATATCCTCTAACAAGCAAGCATATGAGAGTAGAACAAGCTGCATTGTAATGGAAGAGCCTGAATTAAATTATTTCACATCAGTATAGCAAGCAATATGTCACACATCTCCTTCTAGCTGTGGCATACATTTCCTGTACAAATTATATGCAACCAGTGTGTGATCTATGTGTTGGATCCCGTCTTATAAAGCTCAAGCTATTTTAAAAATGCACTGTTGCAACCTTTCATTCCCAGGCTAGTAATGAATAAAATTCAGTGTTGTAGAATGTGTTGCCGCAGAATTAAAACAAGGTAAAATCAAGCCTCTGTGGTAAAATTGTAGTTCTTATTTTCCGATATACTAAAGCTATCAAGTGGGGAGTGAACAAAGGCAGGGTGATGCAAGGTGTGGTTATTCTGAATCACAGGTGAAAAATTGTATTATACCAGGCTTACAATAGCTCTGTTCCATGAACACACGCCACAGAAATCCAATTCTCTTTTTTTTGTTGTCTGTTCATCTCCAGCTCAAGATAAACAAGTCTTGTCTCCTAAAGCTTTGATATAAAGTGAAATGAAATTTTAGATTTAAACTACACAGTTTAAATCCGATTGCACAACAACTTTTGCCTGAAGAGGGTGCCCTTTACTCATCCATCTTCAAGCATCCATCAAAGTAAGTGAACTGAGAACAAGAGTAAAAGGGACAAATTGGATCATGATACCTCATCCATATGGTGAGGTGTTAATAGCTTGAACAGTTACTGAGATGACAATGGGATATGCTGTGAGATAATCCACATAATTAAGCAAAACAAATCATTCAGCAAGCCAGGCTCTATGTTACATAAAATTGAGGCGATGAAAGTTGTGGCTTTCATTATCAGGTACGAGCTATATCTGCCCTGTTACAGTAAAGGCCTGCAGCGCTAGATGTCATTGGAGTTCTTTGATATTCCCTTAGGATTTTCATTTGATAATAGATAAGGCCAGTTTTTGAACACAACCCAAATCCTTGCATCTGCCATTTCTTTAATTCAGATATAGAAACTCACTCACTGGAAGATCACCGTTTCCATCAGAGTCAAAGATTATGCCTTCCATCATTTGAGAAACTGCTGCCAGCCATCAGGTTTTTTTTTCTGATTGCTCAGAGCATTCAGTCATCTACTGTGAAAGATGAATTATGTCTGACAAATATCATCTTAATGGCTATTTTTATGATCTGTAGCATTTGAATAAATATATTTTTAAAATGTTTCGCTCATTTCCGTTTAGTGTTCATGTCACCTAGCCCATCATGAAGCCAAAATGCCCAAGCAGCAGAGTGCTACTGTAGAGGATGGCTCAGCTGGCATTGCCACAAAGTAGCTGCAACAATAACTCCACAAAAACCAAACTTGTGAATTTGACTGGACCTTCAGAAGTGTTTAGGGAGATTGGGGGAAAACCACAGTTGAAAACAAGGGACCTTCATTGACTGAAAAGAGATACATACTAACCTAATTGATCCCCACACCACATACCCATCTTTCAGTGACCAATGAACCATAGAGCTATAGAGTCATACAGTGCAGAAACAATCTCATTGGTCCACTTGACCATGCTGGCCAGGTATCCTAACTTGAACTAATCCCATTTGTCTGTATTTAGTTCAAATTCCTCTAACCCTTTTCTATCCATGGGTCTGTCCAAATGTCTTTCAATTATTGTAATTGTACTAGCCTTCATTATCGCACATTCTCCCCGTGTCTGCGTGGGTTTCCTCCGGGTGCTCCGGTTTCCTCCCACAGTCCAAAGATGTGCGGGTCAGGAGAATTGGCCATGCTAAATTGCCCGTAGTGTAAGGTAAGGGGTATGGGTGGGTTGCGCTTCGGCGGGTCGGTGTGGACTTGTTGGGCCGAAGGGCCTGTTTCCACACTGTAAGTAATCTAATCTTCCTCTGTTTAAAAGGCATCTAAATGGGTATATGAATAGGAAGGGTTTAGAAGGATATGGACCAAGTGCTGGCAAATGGGACTAGATTAATTTAGGATATCTGCTCGGCATGGACGAGTTGGAACAAAGCGTCTATTTCGATGCTGCCCATCTCTATGACTCGATGACTCTGGCAGTTCAGTCCACCCTCTATGTGAAAAAGTTGCCCATCAGTCTCTTTTAAATCTTTCCCCACTCACCTTAAACTTATGGCCTCTAGTTTTGGACTCAACTACCCTTGGAAAAAGACCTTGGCTATACACGACCTTGGGTTGTGTGTGTGTGTGTGTGTGTGTGTGTGTGTGTGTGTGTGTGTGTGTGTGTGTGTGTGTGTGTGTGTGTGTGTGTGTCTGTCTGTCTGTAGTGTGTGTGTGTGTGTGGGGGGGGGGGGGGGGGGGGGTCACCTCCAGTGAGACATGAATCCAAGGTCTCGGTTGACGCCATCCCCATGGGTACCGAACTTGGATATCAACCTCTGCTTTGCATGGTTGCTTGTCCCAAAGCCCCCCTTGCAGGATGGTCACCTGAAGGTCCAAGGTTGAATATCCCGGACTACTGAAATATTCTCCGACTGGGAGGGAACACTCCTGTCTGTTGATTGTTGTGCAGTGTCCATTCAACCTTTGCCGTAGCCTCTGCTCAGTTTCACCAATGTACCATGCCTCAGGGCAACATTAGCCGAGTTCCATGAGTACCTGCCATGCACATGGTAGGAGGCATCCTCATGTGTAATGGTGGAATCCGTGTTGACACTGTGACGCGTCTTGCAGCATCTACCATGACAAGGTTGTGTGGTGTTGTCCTGAAAAAGCCGGGCAGTTTGCTGCAAACAATGGTCTGTTTGAGGTTTGATAGTTGTTTAAAAGCGACAAGTTGAGGCATGTGGAAGGTCTTGGTGAGGTGCTCATTCTCATTGATAAAATGTTGCAGGCCGTGAAGAACATGGCGTAGTTTCTCAGCTCCCGGGAAGTACTGGACAACGAAGGGTACCCTGTCGGTCGTAGATTGTGTCTGTCTCCTCAGGAAGTCATTATAGTTTCTCGCTGTGGCATGTCGAAACTGGCAGTCGATAAGTTGAACATCGTATCCCATTCTTATGAGGGCATCCTTGAGTATTTCCAAGTGCCAGTTACGTTCCTTCCCATCTGAACACATCCTGTGTATGCATAGGGCTTGTACATTGGGGATGCTGTTTTAATATGTTTCGGGTGGAAGCTGGAGAAATGTAGAATCATGAGGTTATCCATGGGTTTGCTGTAGAGTGAGGTGCTGAGGTGCCCATCCTTGATGGAGATGTATGTGTCCAAGAATAAGACAGATACTAAGGATTAGTCCTTGGTAAGTTGGATGGTGGGATAAAACTCGTTGACATCACTGTGTAGTTGTTTCAATGACTCCTTGCCATGGGTCCATGGGAAGAAAATGTCATCAATATAGTGTTGGTTGGAGGTACTGCATAGAAGAGAAGTTTTGTTCAAACTGTGTCTGGAAATATTGGCATTTTGGGTTGTAAATTTGGTCCCCATGGCTGTTCCATGTGTCTGGATGAAGAATTGGCTGTCAATGTAAAAACATTGTGGCCGAGGATAAAGTGGATGAGTCGTAGAACAATGCTCGGAGATTGGCAGTTGTTGGTGTTGAATACTGAGGCTTTGCTGTGATTCCGTCAATGTTGGGGATGCTGGTGTAGGATGCTGAAATGTCCATTGTGATGAGGAATGTTCCTGGTTCGACAGGAGCATGGGTGCTTCTGTAAGAAATCTGCAGTGTCGCGACAGAAGCTTGGGGTCCCCTGTACAATGGGTTTTAAGATGTCTTTGATATAGCCAGAGAGTTTCTCACACAGGGTCCTATTGCCTGATATGATGGAATGTCCTGGTATGCTGACTTTGTGCATATTCAGAAGGCTGTAGAAGTCACTTACACAAGAAGTCCATGGGATGAGGATGCGTAGGGAACTCTGAAGGACTGGATCCAAAGTCCTGATCATTGTGTTTAGTTCATGGTTGTGTTCTTTGGTAGGGTCAGCTGGTATTTGCCTGTAGTGTTCCTGGTGATTCAGATGTCTGTACACTTCCTTGCAGTAATCTGTTCTATTCAGAATGACGGTGGCTCCTCCTTTATCTACTGGGTTGATGACAATGTTGTGATTGGTTTTAAGAGCATGGATGGCATTGCGTTGGGATCGGGTGATGTTTCGCTCTCCCTCGTGGGTGCGGTTGATGAATCTAGCATTTATATATTTCCTGACGGTTTGAGCTTACATGTCAAGCCCAGGGCAGCGGCCCTCCGGTGGGGTCCAAGTTGACTCTTTCTTTGATCGCCCCTTTACGAATCCTTGTGATGACTGTTCCGGTTCCTCAGTGGTCTCTTTGGGATCACTGCTGACATCTTGAAAGAATTCCTGGAGTCTCATTCGTCTGATGAATTTCTCCATGTCTGCTGCAAGACCCATGGAGTTCATTTTGGTGGCGGGGCAGAAATTGTGACCTCTGCTAAGAACTTCAATCTCTTCTGGTTGAAGGGTATGGTCGGATACGTTGACAATTGGCTTCCCTGTGGTGTGAGAGCGGGCTAGGCTACTGCTGCTGGTGATGCCAAATTCCTCCAGTTTCTTGTTCTCGGTGTGCATGTATGTGATGCAGTTTTGTCACCTTGCCTGTTTGGCAATGCCCCGTAACTGTAGTGCTGTATCCTGAGTGCAGGCTGAGAGTGTGGACTCCATCTTAATTTCAAGGTTGTGGCACCTGCTGTAGAGTTGGTGCACGGGATGATTGCGGAGTTTGTGAAAGGAGCGGTGGCAAAGTCTTCACTGCCGTGTGTTGTACGTTGACTTGAGTGGGTTTGTGTCTGTAATCCTTTTGGATCTTTCCTACTTTCCAGCATTCTGTACAAACTTGATGTTTGTGCTGATATATGTGATCTTCTTGCAGATCCTCTCCAAATTAAAACAACATATGCAGTGGAGCGAATAGTAGAAAGAAATCGTCTCAAAAGTATTTCAAATATATCTTAAATCTGGAATCAGTCATCAAGAAAGGGGTGGACAAGCACTTATAAAACTGTGAAGGCTTCTGTGAGCAACAGATTCCTTATCAGGCAGAGAAAACAAGTTATTGATATCACAGACTTGGAAATAGTTTGTTAAACTCATAAAGGTGTCTTGTCCAGATATGTTTCGTAACTTTGTTAGCAAAGCGCCAAGATATTAAAGAGTGACTTAACAGGTCTAGCTGCTAAAGCTTCCTTGCTTTGTAAGTTGTCAGAGTTGTTTTAGAATCTCTACAGTATGGAAGCAGGTCATTTGGCCCATCGAGTTCACACTGACCCCACCAAAGAGAATCCCATGCGGACGCATTCACCTGCCCCTTTATCCCTGCATCTTCCGAGGCTCAACCACCTAGCCAGCACATCCCTGTGACATTGGGTAATTTAGTATGGCCAATCCACCTAATCTGCACATCTTTTGACTATGGGAGGAAACTAGACTACCCAGAGGAAATCCACATAGATACATGGAGCACGTGCAAACTCCACACAGTCAGTCAAGGGTAGAATCAAACCTAGGTCCCTGGTGCTATGAGGTAGCAGTGCTAACCACTAAGCCACCAAATGCTAGCAATTAACCCACTCAGAACGGTCAACTTGAATGTTTCTTTTGAATTTAAGAATATTTAAAAAAGGCTAACAGTAGAAAAACAAAGAAAAACAACACTGACCTGTGGTACTTTAGAAGACACCAATCACTTCAAACAATTGGCAGAAACTATGCACATTTCGCTTATCATTTTCCAGCAGCAACATGTTGAACATCCTAGCTCTGTGCACACTTCCTGCTGCTTTGTCATTGTATTTGTTACAGATTTGTGTTGCTTTTTTTTGCCTCACGAATTTCTTCTGCCCATATATTTTTCCAATGGAAATTATCTTGCCACACAATAATTACACCCTGCTCACAAATTGTCACCTCCCAGCTTTTCAGTTGTTGTTGCAATGAAACTGTTAGATTAGATTTCTTATAGTATGGAAACAGGCCCTTCGGCCCAACAAGTCCACACTGACCCTCCAAAGAGTAACCCATCCAGACCCATTCTCCCTGACTAATGCATCTAACACTATGGACACCTGGAGGAAACCGACGCAGACACGGGGAGAATTTGCAAACTCCAGACAGTTGCCCAAGGCAGGAATTGAACCCAGGTCCCTGGTGCTGTGAGGCAGCAGTGCTAGCCACTGAATCACTGTGCCACCCCTATTAGCATCTGATGAGTTTCTTTTCACTCATTACCAAATTGCACAAAGTTTTGCTGTTAGTAAAAAAAACTGTATAGAAACAAGAACAGAAAATGTACCTTTAAAGTGGAGAACTGAATTATAATGCGCACTGACCAATTATTTTTCTCAGAATGCTGCGTGCAGATTTGGTTTTTCATATAAAAAGAGCACAACTTTGTCTATGACACAAGTGTTAGGAGTTCCTATCCTCTCTAAACATTATGAAAACTTATATTCAACATATAACATATTCAGGGTGTTCAATTATTTCCTTGAAGTAGACATGTACTGCCTGGCGTTATGTATTGCCCATTGTCAAGCATCTTTATTCTGAACTAACTTCCTTCAGGGACTTACACTGCCGGACCTGAAACCCAAAGGAAGTCGTAAAGTTATAGTACCACCTCTTGGACTGAGATGAGGCAGAGAGTGATAATGTAACTTTATCCTCAGAGTGAGTGGATGGGTGGGCTGCATTCAGGAAACCAGGGTACATTTATCTCTAATTCTTTACAAGCACTCCTGGAAAAGCCAGCAATAATTGCCTGTCCATGACTGCTCTTGAACTTAAACATAAAACTGAACTGAAACAATGTTAAGTCCAGATATGTTAACTGAATTCAAATCCTACTTGTTATAACGTGGTAGAATTTGAACCCACACCTCTTGAACAATAGCCTGGGCCTTTAAATTACCAGACCTCTTTGCCATCATGTCTCTGATAAGTGAATTGTTGAAAAACATTTGTACAGCTGAGAATTCAACATCCATGATAATCGAGATGAAAATGCAAAACTTCATTTCCGCATCATTATTACCTCAAAGGAATAGAGTATCTTAATAATCTGAGCTGAAAATGTGTTGCTGGAAAAGCGCAGCAGGTCAGGCAGCATCCAAGGAACAGGAGATTCGACGTTTCGGGGCTTATGCCCGAAACGTCGAATCTCCTGAACCTTGGATGCTGCCTGACCTGCTGCGCTTTTCCAGCAACACATTTTCAGCTCTGATCTCCAGCATCTGCAGACCTCACTTTCTCCTCGAATATTTTAATAACCTCAAAATATACTGACATGCCTATTCTATCTCCCACACACCTTTTGCTTTTGAATTTTTTTTTGCATGTTTCAGACATACTGTATGCATTAAGTTAACCTTTTCAGAGGGCATATTTGCATTTTTGAATTATTATTCAATAATAATTTGGTACCATGTGGCCAAATGCACAGAACAATTAATGGTTAGATAAGTGTCTTTCCAAGTAGAAATGAAATCCTTTGTCATGAAAGATTTTAGTCAATTTGATGTTCAGTGTCCCAATGATTAAACGACCAGTAATCTTTTCTTTCTTCAAAGTGTAGTTTTGCAGGACATCAGGACCAGTACAGTGATTTTATAAGTCTTGATCGATTAGAGCTGCAAGTCTATGCTTTTAAGATGAAGGTGAGATGGTATAAGGAAGCTAACACAAAGGCATAACCTCAACCTGATAGAGATAAAAGTTCTTCATGTTCTCTTCAATCTACATACATCAGGAAACCAGATGAAAGCACAACATCAAACATTGATTTGTAACTATAATCCTGGCTCAATTTTTATGTTGAACACAAAAAACAGGGGGCTGGATATTAACTGGGCAAAACAGTAGGAGTGAGGGCACCCAGTCATTCATGGGAAACCAGTAAATAATGCAATATATCTATCAATGGTTTTTTTAACACAACCCTTGTCTGACTACACCACTTTCAGATCTCCTAACCAATAAGTCTAATGCCAATGCCAATATTTAAAGAGCCACTTCCATTGTGTTATTTGTAGCAGATTGGACATTGGGGGAAAAAAAAAGTCGACAGAATTGACTGAAAGGGAACAGATGTTCAAAGGTTGCTTCTTCCTAAATGTGTTGTTGGAATTGTAAGAGATCACAGGGAGGTACTCTTCCCTGTTGAAAAAAATGAAACCTGCAGATTAAACAAGGAAAGTATGGCTGGAGTCTGTCTTGAAGTCAACATCAGGAGTTTGCAGCACGTGTGGATATAGAAGGCTAGAATTAGTTTTGATCAATGATCAGGTCAGGAAAGGTGAGTGCAGTGGTACACTCATGATCTGTGCATCGTACTAAGCCCCAAATCTTACCTCTCTATATTCCAAAACATATATCCTCATGCCAGTTACTTTCATGTACATTTCCTCTGCATATTCACTTCTTCACATACCCCAGCTCATCTAAGAATAAGGCTTTATGTGGACTTCTGAGGCTAATGCCAGCATTAAATAATCCAAAGTTTTCTCTTGAAGCAATCATTCTGTAAAAACAAACTGTAAGTTGTGTTCATTTGGGCTATTTGTTGAATTCTGGTATGTGCAGTATCGCAAGTGGCCTTGCTATTGAATAAGGTGATTATTATTGCTAGACTAGAAAGAGAAGGACAATGTGAGCCTTGAGAATTGTCCTTTATCTCTTTCTATTTCTATGGGAATATACAACTTTTATAAGTTACTGAATATATTCAAATGTTTGCAATTTTGTTAAGTTGTTGCTCGCCAGTCCATTTATTATTTTAGAGATTTTTTTCAGATTTCACCTGAAATTGGGATTAAGCCTCTTCCAAATTAGGAGTCTTTTGTTGATATTTGTATCATGCATTGTTCCTTTGCACTGGATCTAAACAGACTATGTATAGTACGTTCTTTGATCAAAGCACATGTACCAGAGCTGCCCAGATCAGAATAATTTACTTTTAGAATAATTTAGATAATTTTGATTTGTACCATGGAATCCAATTCCAACTTGACCTTTTCTTGACAGTGAATTCTTGTATTTACAACAAGAGTTAATGTTTGGGTTAGCATCATTTTGCAAATAAAACACTGCATTGCTTTTAAAGTTGGTTTTGGCACCAAACCAGTTCAAGAGAATGTTAGTCAGGAGATGGAGATGATGTTGCTGTGGCCTGGAATCTGTGGTGTTAGAAATCACAGGCTTGGCATCTTGTGGATCATGACAGTATGTAGATCTCTGCATACTGATAGATCAATAAATAAGTGAACCATCTGTTTTGATGTTGTGAAGAGTTTTGGGTGTCCAACCTGAAAATTTGTGTTGACGTTTAAAACATAAAAGTAATATATGAGATGTTGAAGTCAAAGTAAGCAGTTAAATTTAAATTTAATGTTGAATTCACTCTTTGGTGCAACTTCTCTACAACCATAACATTGTATTCTTCGTTCTCTTTAATTACCCAACGCATTTCGTATGGTATGATCTGCCTGTACTGCACGTAAAACAAAACTTCTCACTGTACCTAGGTACATGTGACAATAATAAATCAAATCAAACCAAATGAAAATTTTAAAAATCAGTTAACTCATCTTGTGTGTACTGGTGCACATGGTGCCAGCTTCCTGAATGTACCCCATGTAGGATGCAATGATATTTCCATTGGTAATAGTGTTAATTTTGGCATATAGAGAACGTTGTTTATTCCATTTGGATGGTGATAAAGGCATTAGCTTTTCTGACAGTATCCATATGGTCTGTGAAGTTTGCCATATGTATTATGTCTAAAAACTCTTGGCTTTGTTGATATAGTTTTGTGCCATGGACAGAACTTTGAAAGCTTCTTTGGCATTGTTCCTTGGTTGGCTCTTCCTCACATGCTGATGTGGCCCATTGTATTGGACTTTGCATTTCTTTGGGTCATTGGATTTCTTACATGTTTTACTCCATTGTCACCTTGTCAGACACAGCTTGCATATCTCATTAAATAATGGACACTGTCTGCACAGGTGAAGCCAGGCATTCCTCAGATATGCTTTGGATGTTCCACTGAACCTGTTAATGGTTGCAGTAATTGTTTCACTATCAAGTACTTCCAGATGCTACTGTCCTGGTACAATTGCTTCAATCTTGTGACCTTTTACAAGCAGAACATCAATAGGCTCTTTGGTTTTGATGAGGAGTGGGTTTGGAAAGATTTGATGGGTAGAAAGGCAATGATCAGTTCCTTCAGTCTTTCAGTTAATTTAACTCCAGTAAAATCATATGCCACACCTTTATCTTGATGTCTGCTTATAAATTGGTCAACTGTTTCACATGGTTGTTATCAAAGTGACATGAACAGAAGCCTGTGTATTCTGACATTGAGTTGAGCTATTAAAAATTGGAAAATGCTATCAAATGCCTTGCAGTTATTGGCAGAAGTACTGGGAGATTCTATTCTTCTCAATCCTTTCGTACAAAAGAAAGAGTTTGACACTGCCATTCTTTGTCCTTTGCTGTGGTAGAGGTCATGGTTTTGAAGGGTTCTATCAAAGAAGTGTTGGTGAGTCATTCCATTTTGGTAAAAGTTATGATTCCAGTGAAACATAAGTGAGACTTCATATGTTGCCCTTTTCCAGCTGTAGTTTACAGTGTATAATTGAATATATCATTCTGGTTATTGTACTGTCAGTGGGAGGTAGGGTGCATTCATTGTTCTTTCTAGTCACATACATTTATCTGGTGCCCTTCCACATTAAAAGTGATGCAAACCCATTAGTACTGATCTGAAAACCACAGCTACTTCTACGCTCAGGCACATGCCTTGGGAATTCCTACCTACTTTTCAGCCTAAAGCACAAGCTGGTTTTCGGTTAGTGATGTACTACAGGACAAGAAGCGTTCTAATGAAAAATAAAATCTTGTCTTTGACATACTCAAATATAAGCAAACTAACACAGATGCTGGAAATCTGAAATTTGAAAAAAAAGATTTTTCTGATCCAAAAGTGAGCTAATGGTAATCAATGTCTGCTCTCTTCAATTGTAAAACCATCACAATACAAACAGATTCTTATTACTATTCCAGGAGCGGCCCAGTCTGCTGAATCATGCTGCTTAAAAGTTATGGAAATACTAACATTTTAGTTATTAAATCCCTTCATACCCACAGACCATAACACACATGCCACTATTTCAAAAAATGTAAAGTAAATTGTATTAATATGCATAAATCATGCATCTTACTTCACAGCTGTCAATTTAACTCTTTCAGTCTAATTAGTTATGAAGATACAGTCTTTGCTTGCCCTGTCCACTAAGATATCTCCAGTGTTACTCATTACAATGTTAACAGTTTGTACTTTTAGGAAATTATCACAAAAAATGATTTTCACAGAAGAGTAAATGTAAGTAATGATATATACTGTTAGATATTTGGTATTACAAAATCTGAGCCAGAATGTATTTTAAAAAAACGATCGAAAGCATTTCAAATAAATATTTATTGATTTTTTTTACCTGTCATTGCTGATTTTTTTGTATCAATGTTTATAATATCCTGTTTCAACAATTAATTGTAGTGTGAATTAAGCAGTGATTAAAATTTAATTAGCAGTACTGTTTGGATTCAATTTTTAAATAACCTTAACCTGCTTTCACATAACTAATAAAGTAACAAAGAAGTAAATTCAAGCCTCAATTTTTATTTGTATTTCGTCCATGTAATTCTGGTAGATTTTAACCATCATAGTCTGAAGCAGCAACACATTGTTAATACATAACCCAAAGCAGTGACAGAATTGGAAACAAAGTTTTATTATCATTTATCTGTTTAGGCTCGTCTGTTTGTTTCATCTAACAAATAGCAGAATAAATGCCAGCAGAAATGCGCTTGATATATAATTGTATGTGGGATTTGTGTTTTCTAACTCAAAATGTCATGTCAAAATATTTCTTAAGAAAACCAAATACCAACCTCTAAGACAAACAAAAGGCAGTCTAAGGTTCTGGGATTCTTTTGATAGATGATGTGAAAAATAGAACTGATCTATAATCACCTTATTGGGATACGTTTTGAAAGATAATCAAAGTTATAAAGTTGGCATCTCTGTTCTCATGAATTAATGTTATGCATAATATATTTTTCATCTGTCCATTCATTTAAAACAGAACAGATTGCTGGCCTGGACTAAGAAGAGACAAAGAATTACTTAAGATCAAAGATTTTGGAAGGCAATGAGGCAATTCTGAAAGACTGCAGAATAAATTCAATTAAGCTTTAGAAGAACGGTAATAATTTACTGGATCTACTATTTTTACTTTCATATCAGACCAAAAATGTGAAGTGTTTGAATCTTCCAAATGTGGTATTTGCCCTTCTTGTTTTGCTCAAGAGTGATCTCAAAGGTGGTGATTGGCAAATTCATGGGACATCTGTCCTACTGGAGTTGGAGTTGAACTTGGAGTTCTGGCAAAATGCCAAATTCAGCCTGGGAACAAAAACCAGAAACTACAGTGCGAAAGAATGAGGATTACTTTGATCTTTTTTTTAAAATTAAATCAGAAAACCCCAATTCACTTCAATTTCTGGCACCAAACAATGTTCATAAACCATCCCATTATTCAAAGTTGATTTTTAATGGGCAACAGAAAAACTTTGCCTGGTTTGTCCATTAGGCATAGCAAAAGCAAACAAACAAAACATTCACAGGAAAGTAACAGCTCTACACCAATATGTCCTTGAATGTACTGGAGAAAGATACAGTCTTTGGTGGTCACACCTTTTTTTGTTAAGATACTTTAAATTCTGACTTAATTGTAATGAGTGAACTTGGTGTTAATTGGCACGACATTAGCTTTGCCATGTAAGATTTTACTTTCTGTGGGAAGTAACCACCCGCTGCTTAGCTTATGCGGGAACTGAGACTTGAAAGAGGGAGAAGGACTTGCGGCTGTACAGGACATTGGTTAGGCCTCTGTTGGAATATTGCATGCAATTCTGGTCTCCTTCCTATCGGAAAGATATTGTAAACCTTGAAAGGGTTCAGAAAAGATTTACAAGGATGTTGCCAGGGTTGGAGGATTTGAGCTATAGGGAGAGGCTGAACAGGTTGGGGCTGTTTTCCCTGGAGCATTGGAGGTTGAGAAGCGACCTTATAGAGGTTTACAAAATTATGAGGGACATGGATAGGGTAAATAGACAAAGTCTTTTCCCTGGGGTCGGGGAGTCCAGAACTAGAGGGCATAGGTTTAGGGTGAAAGGGGAAAGATATAAAAGAGACCTAAGGGGCAACGTTTTCACACAGAAGGTGATATATGTATGGAATGAGCTGCCAGAGGAAGTGGTGGAGGCTGGTACAATTGCAACATTTCAGGTTTGGAGGGATATGGGCCGGGTGCTGGCAGTTAGGACTGGATTGGGTTGGGATATCTGGTCGGCATGGATGGGTTGGACTGAAGGATCTGTTTCCATGCTGCACATCTCTATGACTCTAATAGCTGATTTGGAGTTTGGTGTCTCATGTTGATAAATTCCAGAGACTGGCTATCACCTAGAAAACATTAAATTAACTAATTACTGACAAGAAGCCATACCCCTGGAGAGCAATGAAATGGTAAATAATTTGTTTTGAATTCATAATGATGCATTTAGCTCCGAAAGTTTAAATTTAAATTTATAATTTAAAAGTCACAGGTTATAATCCAACAAGTTTAGTTGGAAGTACAAGCTTTCAGAGTGCTGCTCTTTTACCAAGTAGCTACCCAATGAAGGAGCAGCGCTCCGAAAGTTTGTACTCCCAAATAAACCTATTGGGCTATAACCTGGTGTTGTGTGATTTCTAACTTTGTTCACCACAGTCCAACACCGGCACCTCCACATCAAATTTAAATCAACCATCCATTGGAATGTGATACACTGAAAGAAACCACAAAAATACTGAATGTTGTAGCGTACAGTTGCTGGATAACCAACCGACCTTGTTAACAATGGATCCTGGAGAAGGAGACCAACCTCTGGGATTCCTCAACATAATGTGACAGAATGAACACTTAAACGGACCATAGCAAGCTGTTTTAGTGAGCTTTTTGATTCTAGCTGATTATGTTTCAGCATAATCAAACTTCCTCTTGCCTGAACTTCCTCTTCAAACTGATATATAGACTCTCTGAAATGAGCAAGTGTTAAAGGGAATGAGTTGCAATTGGCAATACTTGATCAGAAAGGCAACACGTGGACAGTTAAATGAGCAGTAGCATCAACATGATGTTTCATCTGTGAAGCTGAACTCCAGATATACTTCAATGTATTCACTTCCTTCACCTGGAATCTCCATTGTATTGAAATGCGCACTGTGTCATACGACAAGTCATTATCTCACAGGAACAATAAATCATTGCTTCTTTGACCAACCTTTATTGTTTTAAAACCCAAAATGGACTCACTGAGCGAGTTGGATTCTTACGTCTTATCTCCCGTTTTCAGACATTTTCACAGTATTTCCCAGATTTAGGAGCTAAACTGAATCAAGTGACTTGTTACTTGGATTCTTTCACATAAGCCTGCAGGCCAAATTTCTAATCGAGAAGCAGTTGGGAGTTTACTAACACCACTCTGTGAAGTTGCCTTTTTTTTTGTTGGGTAAGCTTTAGCAGTACAGTTGTCAGAAGGCAGATGATAAAGGTGGTGATGCTGTCTAAGGAATTTCTGAAAGGAAGCTGCCTATGTTGAAAGCAGTGGTAGTAGGAATTTAGTGTAGCAACAATTTCAGAGATTGTGGGAGCTATTTATTCAACTATAAGCTACTTCTTGTACTAGAGCAAGTAAGTGATAAGGAAACAGGAAAATCTCCAGCAAAATGGAACATATTGCAATGCAGCAGAGCAGAGAATTGTAAATGTAATGGGTTGACTCAGTCAAGTGTAGATTTCTGCTCATGTGCAAGGAGTTCACATTTATGAGTTTGCTTTATCAGGCTTTATTTGACCATTTTGATAGAGTGAAATCTATCACATCAAGCGATGCTGCTGCATTATCTGCACGTCTCCTGCTGTGCTCCCCACTGACCACTGATCCTCCCTGCTTTATATTAACACGATAGAAAACACTTCTTAATTGCCCCATAATGGTTTCTCAAAACAAACAAAAACTACTACTACAACCTGGGAGAAAAGCCTTAAATGGTTAGACAGGACATAAATAGTGCAATGCACTTCTCTTAATTTGAAGTTGCTGAACACCATTTGCCTGCAATCAAACATACCCTTGTGTTATTTTATTTGAAGTACTTAATTTCTGCTCTTGAGTAATTAAATCTTTTCAGCAAAAAAAACACAGGTTTTGAATTACCACGAGTAGCCTGAATAAAAGGCAAAAATGAATACTATTAACAATTAGTTTACCCTTCTGCTGCCAGGGCACATAGAAGAGGTTGAAATGGTTGGGGTTTACAGCAAATGAAATTCTGTGCGTTTTTATTTCTCTGTTTTGTGATTGTCATATGTGGCTTTGGTGAAGCCCCTGCACGTCATGACTTCCATTCACTTGGAGATAGCTGTCGTAAGTTTAATTCAGGTTGAGCAATAAAAAAAAACACTATGGATGCAGGAAATCAGGCACAACATCAGAAATTGTTGGAAAAGCTCAGCAGGTCTGGCAGCAACTGTGCAGAGAAAGCAGTGTTAACGTTTTGGCTTCAGTGGCACTTCTTCAGATCTGATTGTGGCTGGGAAAAGGTTGGTAAATCTGCTCCAGATGGGAAGGTGGGAGGGGGGAATGAGTAAACAATAGCTGGAGATGGAACCCAGAGAGAGGGAACAGCAGTTGAGCAGAAAAAGGGCTGGGTAAAGATCAGCCCAGGAGAACGGCTAGCTGCTAGTGGGAACTGTTACTGGCTGGCATTGGTCGTGAGTCCTGTGATGACAAGGCCTGGTGTGTGAGGGTTGGGGTAAGGACATGGGAGAAGGTGCTCTGGCCCTCAAATTATTCAACATGATATCGAGTGCAGAGATTGCTTTCTTATTTATTCACAGAATGAAGGCTACGTTTGTTGCCCATCCTTAATTGCTCAGAGGGCAGTAAAATGTCAACCACATTATCGTGGGTCTGGAGTCACATGTAGACTAGACCAGGTAAGTTTGGCAGTTTTCATCCCTAAAGGACATTAGTGACGTAGATGGGTTTTCCTGACTATCACCAATGGTTTAATGGTCATCATTAGACTCTTAATTCCAGATATTTATTGACATCAAATTCCACCATCGATCAAGGTAGGATTCAAACCCAGGTCCCCAGATCATTACCTGGGTCTCTAGATTAACAGTTCAGCAATAATACCACTAGGCTTTTGCAGGATTCCCAAGTAGAAAATGAGGTGCTGTTCTTCCAACTTGCACTGAACTCCACTGGAACACTGCAGCAGGCCCGAGATAAAGATGCTGCCAGGGAACACAGAGGTGTGTTGAAATGGCAGGCATCTGAAAGCTCAGGGTCATCGTTGCAGAGAGAACATTGGTATTCTGCAAAGCAGTATCTCAGACTGCATTTCACCTCCCCAATGTGGAGGAGGCCATATTGTGAGCAGTGAATACAATAAATTAGATTGAATGAAGTGCAGATAAATCACTACTTCACCTGGAAGATTTGCAGGATTGAGCAAAATCACCATCATCTAAAATACTGTGAAAAACACTGAACTGGGGCTGCAGCAAACACACAACAGAGTGAGGAAAATGGGGATTTTTGTCTGGGACTATTGTTTAGCCTGGAATTCCAATTTACACCTCGTCTCGAAAAGAACAATCAATCAACACGAATAAACTCTAGCACCGAGACAGCATTTACACTTCAGGCTACCCAGCTTAGACTGTGGGGTCTACAGAGATACCAAATGTTCAACTTCAATCGAAATCCATTCACAGAAATACTGTACATTCAATTTGAAAATAAATCCATTCACACAGACTTTTAACAATCGAGGAATCAATTGATATCAGGAGGAAAATCAGGAACACAGTGAAAAGCACAGATTTGGTATGAAGATAAGGAGCCCAGAATCAGGATAATTGTAGGCCGAGGCTTCACCTGAGAGAGCAATTCTAGTGGCAATTCCAAGAGCATTCCCAGGAGCAATTCTGAGAGCAATCCAAAGCAATTCAAGAATATTCCATGATCATCTGAGCAAGAGCTACCAGATATCGGCCTGTTCTGAACAAACGGAAGTAACGGCAAACGACCGCGACCAGCAGAGCCAAAAACCAACAAACTCTGAAAACCAACCAACCTGACCAACACCACAAGGCCTCAGACACATCCAGATGTGAAAACAGGACCTGCAAAACCAGCAGAAAGTAAGGAAAAATAGGTACTTACCTAATCGATCCAATGCACACCTTACTGCTTCAGCTGACTCCAGCCAAACTGAAAAGCTTACACTGATCAAAATCTTCATCCAGGCTCTAGAGTAAGCGGGAACAGCCAGACATGTCTTAAAGCTATGTTTTCCTCAGTGGTTCTGTAATGAAATCTGTTATTTTTAAGTTCTGATAGTGTTTAATTTAGCTCAGAGTCTTCTTGTTCTCTGTAAAATTGATTGTGTCAATTTCCTCGTTTATTGCATTTAGCTATACTTCTTGTATTGCACTTACCTTTTGTACTGTAAGTAAACACAGAGATTTTTTTGCCATAAAACACCAGTGTATTTCTTTCTTCATTACACATTTCTTAAACAAGCGTAGTGTCTCAAACCGGGGATCTGGAGTGATTCGAACCACTATAAAGTCAGCAAACTACTTAGTGCACCCCAGGACTCTACAGGAATTTCTGGGGCCTTGGATGGTTAGCAAGAAGTACATAAATAAGCAGGTATTACACCTTCTGCGGTTGCATGAGAAGGTGCCCTGGGACTGTGGGGACATGTTGGGAGTGGAGGATTGGACCAAATCATGCTGGAGGGAAAGGTCCCTGTGGAAGGCTGACAAGGGAGGGGAGGCGAGGGGAATATGTGTCTGATGGTGGCATCCTATTGGAGGTGGCGGAAATGGTGGCTAATGATCCAACGATGCGAATGCTTCTGGGATGGTTGGTGAGGACCAGGGGGACCCTATCACTGTTGAGGGAGGGAAGAGAGGGGGTGAGGGCTGAAGTGCAAAAATGGAAAGAACATGGCTGAAGATTAGAAAGAATAGTATGTATCATACTCGGTACATTTAGAATAGGGACAGTCCTAACACTATCTGTTATCTGTCTGATAACCAAGAGAAGTGTCTTTATAACTGAGCCAATCTGAGTATCAACCTGCAAATTCTTCCAACATGTCAATAGTAGGTGATAACACTGCGAGAAATTCCCGATCATGCATGTGTCTTCACTATCCATGGCAGTGAACAACAATGTACTTCTGCATGTTGCCACAGCAACTTGGATGCCCTGAGGAAAGTGTAACATGCCACATCAGCAAAACAATCAAATAGACTCCTGTTTCAACTGTACAATATTTTCTGTTGAAAATTGCATGAAATTTTGTTAGAAGTTGTTATCAGAAAACATGTTAGTAAAGATATGATGTAAATTGTGTTAAAACTCATCACTATGGTAACCAACCTTGTTACTGAATATGCTTAACTTTGTCTCAATAAATCCAGTCTTGGCCTCCATCTCCTGACTTCCCACCATATTTCCAGTATTCTGTTTACTATGTGCATCTCTTTGAGGTCCCTCAAGATTAAAATACTTTGTTGGTTTCCTCCTTCCTAAAAAAAAGGAAGATTTTCAATGTCTCTTTGTGAAGGTGGTGTTTGCTTTAATCAAGGCTACTAAATCATTATCCCACTTATCAAAACACATTGCATATTTGCTGACAAATTATGAAATCAAATTTCTTCTTAATTTATTACGGTATCTATTTAAAGAAAAATGACATGATAAAGGGAAAATATACTGGGGCAATTATTTTGAAATAAATTATAAAATAAAGGGTGCTCTTAGACTGCTAAAAGTTTAAACATTTCAGACACATTACAATGTAATTTAAGATGATCTGAGAGTTGCAATAGTGAATTGGAAAATATGTAACCTTTGTATCAAGGATTGAATCTCATTTTATGGCATCAGTCATGTTTCATACCAAAATTAAAACTAAGTGCTAAATCCATGAAATATTTGCTACTAATTTCTTAAATAAATAATCTTAAATAAGGAAGATCTCTTCATAAAAGCAGGAAAAGATAAGCATGGAGATAATGGTTCAAGCTTATGCTTGAAACATCGTCTCTCCTGCTCCTCGGATGCTGCTTGACCTGCTGTGCTTTTCCAGCACCACACTCTCAAACCCCAACAATTTCACATTCATATTAAACATTTGAACCTCTTTTTCTGTAAGTGAAAATGTTCGGCAAGGACAGATATAATAGATCAAGTAGGCTAAAGTGAGGACTGCAGATGCTGGAGGTCAGAGTCAAGATTAGAGTGGTGCTGGAAAAGCACAGCAGGTCAGGCAGCATCTGAGGAGCCGGAAAACCAACGTTTCGGCAGGAGCCCTTCATCAGCACTGAATCCTGCGGCACACCACTGGTCACCATCTGCCATTCCAAAAGGGAGCTGTTTATCACTACTCTTTGTTTTCTGTCAGCCAACTAATTTTCAATTTTCAACTAATTGTCAGTATTTTGCCCCAATACCATATGCCCTAATTTTGCTCACTAACCCCCTATATGGGACTTTATCAAAGGTTTTCTGAAAGTCCAGGTATATTACATCCACTGGATCTCCCTTGGCCATCTTCAGAGTTACATCCTCAAAAAATTCCAGAAGATTAGTCAAGCATGATTTTCCTTCATAAATCCATGCTGACTCTGACCTATCCTGCTGCTGATATCCAGATGTGTCGTAATTTCATCCTTTATAATTGACTCCAGCATTTGTCCCACCACTGAGGTCAGACTAACTGGTCTATAATTCTCTGTTTTCTCTCTCCTTCCTTTCTTAAAAAGTGGGACATCGTTAGCCACCCTCCAATCCGCAGGAACTGATCCTGAATCTATAGAACATTGGAAAATGATCACCAATGCATCCACGATTTCTAGAGTACCCTGGGACGCAGACCATCAGGTCCCGGGGACTTATCAGCCTTCAGACCTAACAGTCTCTCCAACACCATTCCCTGCCTAATATAACTTCCCTTCAGTTCAGGTCCTTCAGCTACTACTACACCTGGGAAATTGCTCGTGTCTTCCCCAGTGAAGACAGATCTGAAATACCAATACAACTCTTCTGCCATTTCTTTGTTCCCCATTATAAATTCACTCATTTCTGTCTTCAAGGGCCCAATCTTAGCCTTAATCATTTTTTTTTCTTTTCACATACCTAAAAAAAACCTTTACTATCCTCCTTTATATTTTTAGCCAGTTTATCTTCACACCTTATTTTTTCTTTGCATATTTCCTTTTTCGTTATCCTCTGTTGTTCTATAAAAGCTCCCCAGTCCTCTGATTTCCCACTCATCTTTGCTATGTTATTCTTTTTCCCTTTTGTCTTTGTATGGTCCTTAACTTCCCTTGTCAGCCATGGCCACTCCTGCCTCACCATAGGATCTTTCTACCTTTTTGGAATGAACTGATCCTACACCTTCTGCATTATACCCAGAAATACCTGCCATTGTTGTTCCACCATCATCCCTGCTGGGGTACTGCACCATTGAACTTTGTCCAGCTCCTCCTTCATAGCTCCATAGTTCCCCTTATTCAACTGAAATATTGTCACTTCCGATTCTACCCTCTCCCTTTCAAACTGCCGATTAAAGCTTATTGTATTGTGGTCACTACCTCCTACTGGCTCCTTTACTTCAAGGTCCCTGATCAAATCCAGTTTGTTGTACAAAACCAGATCCAGAATTGCTTTCTCCCTGGTCAGCTCCAGCACAAGCTGTTCTAAGAATCCATCACTGAGGCACTCCACAAACTCCCTTTCTTGGGGTCCAGTACCATCCTGATTCTCCCAGTCTACCTGTATGTTGAAATTCCCCATAACAACTGTAGTAAAATCTTTGCGACAGGCCAATTTCAGCTCCTTATTCAACTTATACACTACATCCAGGCTACTGTTTGGGGGCCTGTAGATAACTCCCATTAGGGTCTTTCTACCCTTAGAATTTCTCAGCTCTATCCATACTGACTCTACATCCCCTGATTCTAGGTCCCCCCACGCAAGGACTGAATATCATTCCTTACCTACAGGGCTACCCCACCCCCTCTGCCAGTCAGTCTGTCCTTTCGATAGCACGTATAGCCTTGAATATTCATTTCCCAGGCCCTGTCCACTTGAAGCCATGTCTCAGTTATCCTCACAACATCGTAACTGCCAATTTCCAAATGAGCCTCAAGCTCATCCACCTTATTTCTAATACTTTGTGCATTCATATGTAATATTTTGAATTTGTTACTCCCCTCACCCTTCCAATCAATCCCTATTTCACTTGACCTTACGGCATGATCCTTTTTAGAGTTTTCTGCTCCATTGACTCCGTTGTCTTTCTTCACTTCTCTTGTTCTAATTTTCCCTTTAAACACCTTCTTAAACTTCCAGTTTTTCCCTCCCCCTCCCCACACTATTTAGTTTAAATGCAGCTGTGTTGCATTGGCAAATCTACTTGCCAGAATGCTGGTCCCCCACCTATTAAGGTGTAACCCGCCCCTCTTGTATAACCTAAACGTACCCCAGTGATCCAAGAATTTAAATCCTTGCTTCCTGCACCAGTTCCTCAGCCGCACCTTCAAGTCCATTATCTCCCTGTTCCTTCCTCTCCAGCCTGAGGAATTGGAAGCAAACCGGAGATAACCACTCTGGATGTCCTGATTTTAAGCCTTCTTCCGAGTTTTCTGAAGTCCTGCTGTAGAATGTCCCTCCTCTTCTTTCCGATGTCATTTGTGCCAACATGCACCACCACTTCTGGCTCTTCCCCTTTGCCCTTGAGGATGTCCTGCACTCTGTCTGCGATGTCCTTAATCTTGGCACCAGGAAGGCAACACACCATCCACAAATCCTGCCTGTTGCTGCAGAAACCCCTTTCAGTCCCTCTCGCCATGGAGTCCCCTATTACCACGGCTCTGTGTGATGCCTGACTCTTCGGCTCTGCCTCCACGCCAATTGCTGATTGGCAGACCTGACTGCCTCTCGGACTAGCAGTGACGTCTGTCTTTATGGTTTCCAAGAGATGCAACCTGTTCCTGACAGGTACTTCCCCCGGGGTCTCTTGCACTTGTCTCATCTCTGCCTTCCTCATCGTCTTCTCCCTTCTACTCTCTTCTTGTTTGCTCGGTGTAATAACCTCGCTGATGGTCCTGTGTAGAAAGATCTCATTCTTTTGGATGAGTCTGAGGTCATCTAGTTCTTTCTTCAGAAGCTGAACATGTGCACACTTTCCACAGTTATACGAGCCAGCTACACCAGAGTTCCTGACCTCCCACATCACGCACGCAGTACACTGAATCACTTGGCAGTCATGTCTTCACCCTCTTCAACTGTGGCATAATCACTTCTCTCAACTCCTTTGTTGAAGACTCCTGAGCTAAAGACTCACTCTTTTCTCAGCAGGAACTTTCCTTGACCCCCCGTGTTTTGTTGCAAGTCTGTGGACTTTTAATTTAGGTTAGAGGAAGAGGGTGGGAGGGAGGCACTGCTGTGTAGGACCTGGGGGCTAGAACACACCTACTTAAATAACACTCACCCACCTTCCCAACAGCCTCTGTGCTCTGACTTCACTTCTGTCCAGCTCCCGACACTCTCTGCTGCAAAAAAAGGAAGGCAGCTTGCCACCATCTTCTCAAGGCAACTAGAGGTGGACAATAAATGCCAGACAGTCATGTCCATGTCCCATAAAGTAAATTAAAAAAATAAATAGAAAGTGATACGCTCACTGCTGCTACCTCTACTTCATTGCTTCATTCTCCCCTCCTTCAGCTATCATGCTTGCTCTGTTGTGAAGAGTCTGTGCACTCTATGATGTGGCCTTTACCCTCAACAGGATATTTCACTTGATGTGATAACATTTATGTTATCATTATTAACATAAGAAATTAGGGCCTGTATAATGTGGCATTGAATAATCCAACATACTTTTAGTGCAGATCATTAATATAAACAAATAATACATGCATAGGCATGTCAGTGTTTGATTTCACATTAGGTTACAAAGAGCATAAGAGGAATCTCGATTATCTGGCATTCGATTATCCGAATTTTGGATTATCCAGCAAGGTCGCAAGGTCCCAATGCTTGACTTGGCTAAACTATGTTATTCCATTATCCGGAATTTGCAAAATACTCCCCGCTCCATGTCCTTCAGATAAGTGAGGTTCCTCTATACTTCCATTAGCATGTCCTGCTTCAAATGAGCCCTGGATAAGATGGAGTATGTGATCATTATACCCCTTGGTCACTTCTTATGGTGCGATGATGATGACATGAATATGACCTTTCAAAGAGTACTTCATACAGACCATGGGACATAACATAATTCTTTGCTTGCTGCATCGGTGATTTAATAATTTTATATATTGTTTCTATGGAGTCATCAAATTTAGATCACAATTTTTTAACTCTAATATATTTCCTTTTAATTCCAAGACTTCCATGTATTGTGTTGGTTCAAATATAGCCTTAAAGATAATTTACTGCATGCTTTTAAAGATATTTGAAACTCTTGATCTGCTGGCTTGATTTACATTTCTTTGACTTTTTCATAGTTTTTCCCTTCTTTATGACATTAATATTCTGTGGTGGACATTAGTATTCTGTCCAACATTTGCAAAACAGAATTGAGGTCTGTAGTGGAATACTCTCTGTTTTCTTCAATGCGTGCATCTCCAAAAATAGTCAAAACAAAAAGCTCAACATGGCCCAGGACAATATAGCCTACTTGATTAATGTTCCATCTAATATCTTCAGCAGGCACTCCAAACAAATCAATCTACAGTGACAGTATAGTGTGCCAACTGTAAAATATACTGCAGCACTTCATCAGTATATTCTAGACCACAACCTGTGCCATCTGGAAGATAAGGAGGAGCAGACACATTAGAACACCACTGGCTGCAAGATGTCCGACAAGCCACACGTTGTCCTGACTTGGACCTATATTGCCATTCCAACACTGTCACTGAGTCAAAATCCTGGAAACTTCCTTCCCAACAGTGCTATGGTGTATCTACCCCCAGGATAACTGGAGCAGTTCAAGAATGTGGCTTCAACAACTTTCTCAAGGGTAAAAAGAGTGGATCTTGCCAACAACACTCACCTCCCATGAAACAACAGAAAAATAACATTTTACTTCCTTTTTTATGCTATGTCACAAATGGAGCAATTATCTTTGAACAAATGTTGAGAAAGAGTTAACCCCTAGAGTGTCAAGGGTTCAGAATAATCTAAACATAAGAGCAGTAGACATACAAAAGAGAGATAAATATTATTCAAAGTGACCGAGTTGGAAATTGTGATTTGAAAGTGATAGGTCAGATATATTTTGACAGGACACCTGACATTTCCTCGTCCGATTTTTCCCTTTCTTTAATTCTTCTATGTGTGGGATATAGGTAAAGTAGTGTTACTTCTGCAATCATAATTATTTATGCAAGGTAAATGCACTCACACCAGTGTATAATTGTTTCAGCCAAGAGCTGAGTTAACAAGAATGAAAATTATGTGAAGGAAATAATATAATTGTTTTTGTATTAGCTAAAATGTGCATACAAGAATGAAACGTGCCTGCAAACAATGGCAGATGTTACAGACAAATAGATAAGGTGCTGTGAGGATGTAGGTTAAGCTAGATATGCTTGTACAAGCAGTAGTTATAAGCATCTGTTCCCCACTTCTGCAAAAACATGAAAACAAACCCCAATTAAAAGGTCATAAGGATCAATTTGGTTAGGGAAAGGGTGGAAATGTCACAGGTGGGAGAAGTAGACAGTAGTGAAGGAGGATATACCTAACAATGGACCACAGCAGGATGTGGTGAAATGGCCAAGTAAAACTTGTACTTTGTTATGCACAAGGCCAGATAAGGCAAGAGATAAACAATAGTAATGGGCACCAGGTTTGGAGTAATGAATCCTATATAAGATGTGTACTTGCTAAAGTCTGTGTGCCATATTCCAGGCACCACGCTTGCAAGTGTATAATAAACACATTGATTGCTTCAGATCTTGTCTTGGACCGAAATTATTGAAGTGAGTGAGCTTTGTTTCTCACACATGCAAGGAGGGCATCTCCGATAAGCCCAGAATATGGTATCCATCCCTAACTGGCCTGGAGAAAGCCATGCGTAGTCACTTTCATAACCTTCTGCAGTCCACTCAATTATGATACAATACCTTGGCAACACTGTAAAGAGGAGAATTTCAAGATTTTAACTCCATGAAAGTGAAGAAGCAGGACTGTAAGTCAGACTGGTGTGAGACTTGATGGGATATCTGCAAACAGTGGTGTTCCATTGAGTCTGTTGCTCTTGTTCTTTCCAGGTAGAAGTTGCAGAGTTGGAAGATGCTGCTGAATAATCCTTGTTGTTCTAAAATGAATTAGATATTTTCAAAAAAAGGAACTGGGGGCTCACAATCTTGCAACTGACAAGAAATCTCATTGATGATCTCTTCTAATTGTTCACTTGAGTTTATGGGATTGAATGACGGCCAAGTAAAAAACTGATTATCTTAGGTGAGCGGGAATAATTCACGACTAAACTGATGGTGCTGTTCCTTTATCACGCTCACAGAAGAGGGTCTGTGCACCAAGTTGTGCTGACACTCAGCTAAGGACAGAAATAAGTCAGTGAAAGCCCTCACTGTGAATATATACAGGCAATTTTTCTATTATGAGAAAGTGAGGACTGCAGATGCTGGAGACCAGAGTTGAAAAATGTGGTGCTGGAAAAACACAGCAGGCCAGGCAGCATTCGAGGAGCAGGAGAATCAACGTTTCGGGCATAAGCCCTTTTTCTATTGTGTCATGGTTGCATTCTTGTGCAACCCTGTGTTGGAGGAGCATCATGCTTTCAAAACAGCATTTAAAGTGTTTGCGATGTAATTGTGTTCCAGTCAATATACGTTTTAAAAGTTCACACTTTAGAACCAGTGTCCCTAATTCATCAATCACGTAGCAGCGAATTTGCGTTAACGAAACACACGTTATAGCAGAAGGACCTTATTGTGCCACAAAGTGTAAATAAATGTTTGTGTCTTCAGGCAAGGACTTGATTCTATCCCTTATCAAAGAAGTAGCTGGCCAACATTTTTCACTTTAACTGATTCCTCTAGAATGGGCACTCATTCTGGATAATAATGGAAGGTAAAATTGTACCACAGAGAATTGTATCACAGCAAGAGGCAATCCTCTGGAACAGAAGAGAAAGGGAGGTGTTTATGGGAGTGTGAATAAAGCATAAAATATTGAGAACTCTTCCTCCTCACGGTAACAGCGGAGTTGGAAAAGCCCTAAGTATTGTGGTTAGCTACCAATTGTTTTCAACTGACCTTGTAACGAACTCAAAGTGCCAGTGATACATGGTTCCACAGCCTAAAAAGCATCCTCAGCCCCTTTCAAATCTTTGCAATTATCAACGGCATTTGTGACTCATCAAAGCAATTTACTTAAGGTCAAACAGTTAATGAGCAGGTGGATCATAAGTGTAGGTTGACAGCCGTTAATAGCTTCCAGACAAATCCCAGTAACACACAGCTTTCAAGGCGTGTGCCTTTCAAATTGGACGCACATCTCACGAGGCCAAGTTGTTTGAAGCATGATTACATCAGATGACAAATAAATAAATCATATTAGGGAACAGTCTTAGCCCAACAGGTTTACCAATGGGGAATTTCAAGAGGGCTTTACTTTGTAACCAAGCCCAATGAGTTGACATGTCAGTGGAATCAAGCAAATACTGGGCCACAGCTCACTGTTTTGTTGTAATTTATTTCATGATAATACAATAGTTGGTCATGTGACTGAAATGTAAGGTGGTTAAAAATGAATTCTAATCCCCTTGTCATAATAATTCTTTTGCAGTTTTCAAGTTAAATGAACTAATACCATTAAATATGAGGCAAAACAATTAAAT
Source organism: Hemiscyllium ocellatum (assembly GCF_020745735.1). Classification (NCBI taxonomy): domain Eukaryota; kingdom Metazoa; phylum Chordata; class Chondrichthyes; order Orectolobiformes; family Hemiscylliidae; genus Hemiscyllium; species Hemiscyllium ocellatum. The sequence goes on along the minus strand of NC_083421.1, from coordinate 31,472,180 downwards.
TAGTAGTGGAATGCAAATGTCCACAGGAAGTAGTTCATTGCTAATTTGGAAATATGTTTTCCCAATGAAATGTTTTAAAGGAGAGAACAGACTTACTCTACTACTGTATTGAGCTGCTCTTTGTCTCCTGGTAGCACTTATTCTGAATTTCTCTTTCTTACCTGTAATTATCATTATCTCTTTCTGTATCCCTCTTCTTTCAAGTCATAAAGAAAATATGATGTATAAATGAAAAATAAAATTGTGGAAATGCTCTGCAGGTCTGGTAACATCGATGGAAACTGAAACAGCATTAACAGGCTTGATTTTCAATCCCATGTCACTGAAGCATTGATCAATTTTGTGATTCTGACCCTGCATTGGTTCTGCATTATTGATGCAATGCTATTTTCAAACACAGGTAATTTAAACTGCCCAGAGGCAGGAGTTCAGGAAACTAGAGGCTTCAAGGCACAAACAGCTATTCAACTGCCCAATGAAAAGAGAGCAGAACCCTTTTTGACAAAGCAGTTTCTTCAGCTTTGCATGACATGATGGTTTACTGCATTGTTAAACTTTAGATATCAGAAGTGCATCTTGGAAGAAGCGGACAGTGGCACAACATCTGGTAATGCTTCTTTCAAAACAATCTCTCACCAAGTGCAAGGTTTCAGGGCACTGACCTACCATCAGAACTGGGAAATGCTTGAGATGTGTCAGGTTTCAAGTGAGTGAAAGAGAGGTAGTAGAAAAGGGGCAAAAGGGAAGGTCTACGATAGGATGGATGACAAGTGAATTTAAATAACAAATCAGGCATTGTCTAAAACCAAAGGGAGGGTTAGTGTGAAAAGTGAGAAAACAAATGATGTGACTAGAAAGAGGTGTGAATGAGAATAAGAACAATTTCTACCTGAAAGAAAAATAAGATGAAAACAAGTGTACAACAAAGTCTTCCAAGACATAATAAATAATATGGAGGTAGAAGCTATGTTCTGAAATTGTTGGAATCGATTTTGATCTCAGAAGTTTGCAAAGTATCTAATTAAAATATGAAGCGCTGCTCCTCAAGTTTATTTTGAACTTCATTATATCACTGGAATAGTTCATTATTTGGACATTAGTGTGAGAAGAAAGTGGAGAATTAAAATAGTAGGAAGCCTATCTGCCTGGCCCTGGTTTCCCTCCCCAGAAAAGCTGCTATCTCACTATGGATGTGCCCTCATCCTGGAGCTAATTGCCATGACACTGCCAACTTCCAATGTTAGTGATTGTAACAAGGTCAACCAGGTGGAGCTTGTAGAATATGAGTTCCTTGATTGGGATTGTTAACCTGGCCCAATCAGGGAACTCTGGCCAACATAAAAGGATGATTATCAGGGATACTGGGCCACCTAATTGCTGTCTGTGTGAGAGGCAGTGCTATTGTTAAAGGCTATGCATTTATAAATAAAAGGTGATTGGCGATGGTATACCAGCCTCTGTGGTATTACTTCACTCTGATGGTGTTGATAACTCTTGAGGGTGTGTAATTGTCCTCAATTAAATGAGATTGCCTCCCGCTTTTAGTCTCTTTAGCCAGATTTAAATGTCCCTTACATTCAGTGAAATTCAACCCTCCATTTCACTAAGTATTCATTAGCTGTGGCGTGCTCTGGAACATTTTGGGGATTGTGAAAGTTGCTGTATAAATGCAAGCCTTTTTTTCTCTAAATGTCTGTGGAACGCATGAGATGATTCCTTACCAGAATCACAATCTGTACAGTAATTTTACCCTGACATTTACCATAAGTTACAGAATGATCATAAGGTGGTAATTCGTGCAATCTTGATATGTGAACATGTAGATGGAACTAGTTACAACAAAGAAGTGTTCAGCAACAAAAGCAAATTAAATTTGTAACAGGAGAAACATGGTAAAAGTAAGGCTGAATGTGTTTACTGAATATGCAAACCCATAATTTTTATGTATAATAATAAACAAATGAAAACCATTTCACTTGTGGTACCATTCAATAATGTTGGTGTTAGTTTCAACAATGTTTCATGGGAGTGGAATATTTATTGCAAATTTACTTTTAAGCAGGGCAAGGGAATGGGTGACAGAAGGGGTATCATCCTTTGCAAAAGCTGTAATCTCTCAGTTATGATAAAATAGTAGTGACACTGAGGCCCTCTCTCAATAGAGATGTTTGTATTGTTTTGCAGGGTACAATAAATGCTGAGCAGGCATCGCACTTACAAACATCTCCTGAAATACATTTAGCTGTGGCAGTCACCATACCCATGAATTTTATAACATTTTTTTTCCAGGCATGAGGAACTTCAATAATCTACTATGCTAAGATGTGTTGAAAAATTACCTGTACAACAACCTTGCAGGTTATCAGATCTCTTAACCATGAGATTGGTCCATTTATTATTAAACTTCCTTGAGAAATGCATCATGGTTTATGACAATAGATGCCATTTTATTTTTGTGAAATTAGAAAGCCAAAGAATCAAAATAAAGACTGAAAATCTGAATTATTTATTTCACTCTTGTCGAAATGTTTCCAATGTCATGCCTTGCAAACTCAGGGAAAGAAACAAAATGAATTAATCAGTGCTATTCCTCAACCACATGTACTTCCCAGATAGACTGCAGTGTCACCTGAAGTCACACCCCAAAACTTATTACATTGACTGACAAATGACAAAAGCTCATTTTGATGTAGTATTGCTGGTCGGTCAGAATAAATCAATAGCCCTGAAGGATGCAAAATCTTCAACGGAGGAAACAATCTGGATTGAAAAGAATTAAAAAGGTCTGCAAAAATCAAAGCACCATTTGAAATTTTCATTTATTTGGCACAATCCAAATTTCCTCACTTGGGAATATGGATTCAAAAATGCATCCTTATGCCTCTTGTAAAATAGACCATTCTTGCCATCTACTTTAGTGCTGTGAAATGAGCTACTGGAATGTCTTTTGGTTGAAAACAACATATCATGATGTTGCTGCTGAATGAGTTAATTTGAAGCTGTTATCTAACTGCTGTCCCATAGCAGAGCGTCAGTCCAACTGAAAGAATTGACTTCTCTTCAGATTAATCAGACTTTATGGCTCTGAAAAGAACTGACTGAGTTTAAGTATAAGTATACATTAAGCATATGGAATGTTTTACAATCTGAACATTATGCTTTTATATCAGATAGCCAAGTGTCAAGAGAATATTTACATCAATGTCAAAAAATCCAATGTTTATTTGAGAGTTGACAGATACAGGAATCTAATGCCATTTTGTGAAATCTAGTGCTAGTGCGGGATACACATATAGAAAGTAGCCACTTCCATTGTTGTTCCAATGTCTCACTGTTAATGATTGTGTCAGGATACAGTGAAAATTGCCTAAGATTGTAGTGAATAATCAGTTAAAATCATACACTTTGCTTCTACATGATTTAGTTTTATCTTCATATATTTGTAAGTAATAAGGAATAAATCTAGGAAAATGTATCTGATGCACACAATTTGGATTGTTCCCCTTCTGTAGCTGAATTTGATAAGCTTCAGAAAATTATATGGTGGCTCAGTAGTTAGCACTGCTGCCTCACAGTGCTAGGGACCTGATTCAATCCCAGCCTTGGGTGACTGTCTGTATGGAATTTGCACATTCTCCCTGTATCTGTGTGGGTTTCTGCCCACAGTCCAAAGATGCCCAGGTTAAGGTGAATTGGCCAAGCTAAATTACCCATAGTGTTCAGGGATGTGTAGGTGAGGTGCATTGGTCAGGGGAAAATGTAGAGTAATGGGTCTGGGTGGGGATACTCTTTGGTGGCTTGGTGAGAACTTGTTGGGAGAAAAGGGACTGTTTCTACACTGTAGGAATTCTCATTCAGTTACTTCCAAAACATGAGGAAATATCGTGCTGAAAATGATTAGATCTGATTTTAAAGTCAACTGCTTTCTTACATTTTAATTTGCCACATTCTTCATTTATGAAGTGGAGGAGCTGATGTTGGACTGGGATGGACAAAGTCAGAAGTCACTTGACACCAGTCAAATGAGCACTGGTCAAGTGAAGTTGAGGGGAGCACACGTGTGCTTCCCTCCACTGCACCTGATGAAGAAGCAGTGTTCCAAGAGCTTGTGATTTCAAATAAACCTGTTGGACTATAACCTGGTGTCCTGTGACTTCTGATTTGATTTATAAAGGCAACAGAAGTTACCTTTCCTGCTGCCAGTATTGTTGACTAATTTATGCTAAACCCAACACAGACAATAAGCCTCTTCATCCAACAAGACAACAAAGGCTTTAAACTTTCCTAAGGCAAAAAAGCAGTAGATGAATGATTATGTCCTTCTATTAATCTTCCTACTGCAGCATTTTCTGAGAGAGCAGTCGCTATAATCAGTGAAGATAATAATGAGGATGTTGGTACTCTACTCTCGCCCCTTCTGTCATCTTAAGACACCCTTTGTCTCTCTGTTGCATTATTAGTATTTTTTGTGACTTTTTCTCTTTTACTCTTGCGATTAAGATATGAAGACTTGATATGATTTGGGGTGGGATAGTGACTCAGTGGTTAGCACTGCTGCCTCACAATGCCAGAGACCCCGATTCAACTCCATCCTCGAGTGATTGTCTGTGTGGAGTTTGCACAGTCTCTCTATGTTTGTATGCGTTTGATCCAGTTTCCTTCCACAGTCCAAAGATGTCCAAATTAGGCAGACTAGCCATGCTAAATTGCCTGTAGTGTCCAGGGATGTGCATTCTTTAAAAATATCGGACAGAGTCTTTATTTTAATGTATTTTGGCTAAGTAATAGTTGACCACGAAAAATGATAAATCAGAATTGTCCCAAATTGTGTTCCAATTCTGAAGTTATTTGGCACATAAAAAAATCTACTTGCAATAGAGTACCTTCCAGGAGCATTTGCTATAATTCAGCAAAATATCTCCAACCTCTCACCACTTAAGGACTTAGCATCACAGAGTTGTACAGCATTGAAACAAACCTTTTGGTCCAACTCATCTGTGCTGAGCAGATATCCTTCTAATCTAGTCCCATTTGCCAGCATTTGGGTCTCTAAACCCTGACTATTCATAGACCCATTTAGATGCTTTTTAAATGTTATAATTATCGCTGAAAATGTGTTGCTGGAAAAGCGCAGCAGGTCAAGCAGCATCCAAGAAGCAGGAGAATTGACCCTTCAGGCATGAGCCCTTCCTCAGGAAGATTCCTGAAGAAGGGCTCATGCCCGAAGCGTCGATTCTCCTGCTTCTTTGATGCTGCCTGACCTGCTGCGCTTTTCCAGCAACACATTTTTCAGCTCTGATCGCCAGCATCTGCAGTCCTCACTTTCTCCTAATGTTGTAATTATACCAGCCTCCACCACTTTCTCCGGCAGCTGGTTCTATACACACATCACCTTCCATGTGAAAATCTTTTGCCCTCATCTTAAACTTATGCCTTCTAGTTTTGGACTCCCCTAACCTGGGAAAAATACCTTGACTATTCACCCTATTCATGCCCCTCATGGTTTTATAACCCTCGATAATGTCACCCCTCAGCTTCTAATGCTCCAGGTAAACAGCCCCAGCCTGTTCAGCCTCTCCCTATATAGCTCCCTATGTAGCTCCCTAAACAGCGTCAGCCTATTCAGCCTCTCCCTATATAGCTCAAGTCCTTCAACCTAGCAACATTCTTGTAAAATTTTTCTACACATTTTCAAGTTTAACAACAGTTTTTCTATAGCAGGGAGACCAGAATTGAATACAGTATCCCAAGACTTCTTTATTTCTATCTTACTTACTGTTCTCATATGTCAGAACATTCTCAGTGGTCAATTCTAGCTCAAAATCTTCCAGGAAGTGTATTGTCCAATTACTAAATCAATTTTGTAGGTAACTTGTGAATCAAATTTAAAAGTACTTCAACGACATTACCTCAACGACAGCTTTTATCATGTGATCCTCCTTGTCTTCCAAAGGTGGCAGACTAACACTGTGACTTGGCTTTCACTGAAAAATAATTATATTCAGTATTTAAGTGCAAGTGAATTATAGCAGTAACATAGAATATAGATTTTCAGCTGCAGTGCAGCTCAGCTATCTCCTCATTTATTTGTAAATATCTGATAATTTGCAACTCTTCAGATAAGCTATGACTGAACTAAAACAAAAATTGCTCGAAAACTCAGCAGGTCTGGCAGCATCTGTGGAGAGAAAGCAGAGTTAACATTTTGGGGCCAGTGACCCTCTTTCAGAACTGTTCTGAAGAACAGTCACTGGAGCCAAATTGTTAACTCCACTTTCTTTCAACAGATATTGCCAACCTATTGAGCTTTCCTAGAATTTTGTTCTTGTTTCTGATTACCAACATCCACAGATCTTTCTTGTTTTTCTATATAACTAAACTACCCTTTCTCCCTATCAACAGCTTCAATTAGTCCTGACCACCTCACTTCCCAATATGGCAGATGTTTTTCATTCTTGAGTAAGATTGGGGCTTAGTGAGCAGCCAGCACAGTTGAGAACAAAGTCAATAATGGGAGTCCTGACTTGGTTTCATGACCAATGTCCTGACCAGAACAGATGCTATTCAATCAGAATCAGACAATCTGAAGATTAACCATCTGACCCAAGCTGAGGAAGGATTTCCAGGTAGCTCACATTTCTTCAAAGATAGGATAAGTTGGAGGAGAACTACATTTCTATAGTGGAGTTTGTGTGAAACTGAGTTGGTCAGTTCAGTTGGCTGCACAGTAGATCTGCACTGTAGTGTTGCAGCATGGGTTCAATTTGTCTACTGGCTGAAGTTACCATGGAGTTCTTGATTTCTCAACTTCTCCCCTCAACCAAAGTGCGATGATGCTCAGATTAAATCGAAATAAATTTTTGCTCTCGAATGAGAGAGTGGGACTATAGTGACTTTACCTTGTACCTCCCCTGGGCTGCAGTCCGATTAACAAAATCAGACACATTTTTGCACAAAAGTGTGAAGCCCCACCTCACTGATTTGGAGGTGCCTTGTATGTCTGATATATCGTGCACCTGAAAATAAGATTAGAATATAATCTTCCACCCATTCCATTTTAAACACCCATGGCCTGGTGGTTTATATAAATTTGTAGGTGGGAAATGTGGCAGTGGAGGAGTCATTTGGAGTTAAAATGCCTCCCATGGACTCAATCCTTAGTGAGACAGATAATTACTCTTCAAAAATAAAATGACTAGGACAGCTCATTATTATAGCTGTAACTGCTTGTAGAATCAAATTTCCAATCAAACACATCTTTGACCAAACCTTATAGAGTGTTTGTGCTTGATTAAACTGGTTCAGTCTGCCCTCTGACGGCAGTAATAATAAAACTGACTGATAACTCGAATTATGGGTACATTATTTCGAAGGGTATGACTTCTTTAATATAACAACACAAGAAAACATTAATCCCATCCAAACTTTGGAAGAATACATCATTATCGCTATTGTCATATAAAGCAAGCACAAAGATTGCTGAATTTCTGGAAGTTTCAAGTTTTTTCTGGGGCATTCAATATTGCCCAAGCTTTCATTTGAAAATTGTGTGTCTCTTGAACAATAAGGAACAGAGCAGTACCTCATTTCCCTACAATTTGCAGTGGCTTCCCTGTGAGCACCTCTCATCTGTCTTGAGTTGGAGAGTTTGTGAGAAGGAGTCAATTTTAATGAGTTAGTCCTGTAAGTTATACAGCATGGAAACAGACCCTTCAGTCCAACCTGTCCATGCCGACCAGATATCCCAACCCAATCTAGCCCACTGCTAGCACCCGGCCCATATCCCTCCAAACCCTTCCTATTCATATACCCATCCAAATGCCTCTTAAATGTTGCATTTGTACCAGCCTCCACCACTTCCTCTGGCAGCTCATTCCATACCTGTACCACCCTCTGTGTGAAAAAGTTGCTCTTTAGGTCTCTTTTATATCTTTCCCCTCTCACTGTAAACCTATGCCCTCTAGTTCTGGACTCCCCAACCCCAGGGAAAAGACTTTGTCTATTTATCCTATCCATGCCCCTCATGATTTTGTAAACCTCTATATGGTCACCCCTCAACCTCCAATGCTCCAGGGAAAACAGCCCCAACCTGTTCAGCCTCTCCCTATAGCTCAAATCCTCCAACCCTGGCAACATTCTTGTAAATCTTTACTGAAACCTTTCAAGTTTCACAACATATTTCAGATAGGAAGGAGACCAGAATTGGATGCAATATTCCAACAGTGGCCTAACCAAAATCTTGTACAGTCACAACATGATATCCCAACTCCTGTAACTCAATATTCTGACCAATAAAAGAAAGCATACCAAACGTCTTCTTCACTATCCGATCTACCTGCGACTCCACTTTCAAGGAGCTATTGTTGTGGATAAAAAGAGAGAATCACCAGGAGACACAGAGAGTTCTTCAAGATGTAGGTCTTTTATTTGCAAACAAAAAACAGTGCCAGTGCCTCTCCACCTTGGCACTGGCATAGGTTTACCTGTGAGGATTCTTTGCGTTGTTAGATTGGTCATGCAATTAGTCCACATGCGATAACTCATTAGCGCCAGCAGATTCTTGAATGTGCATGAACCTCAGGGTCTGTGGATTTTTATTTTTTTTATCATGTTTCTGTCAGCTGATCAGCATGTCCAACTATAATAATCAATGTACCTCACTCTAGCTATACAATAAACCACTGATGTTAGTTCCCATCATCTTTTTAGTTGTACATTCTACTTAATGTCATTTTAATGTCACAGTTAGATATTTATTTACTGCCACGGTGCAAGGAATGTATCCACATGGGGCGTTGATGATATTTCTGAAGAACGCATGGGTTCTAGATTGAGAGGGATCTTGAGTTTTTTTCCAAGGGCCAAAAACCTGTCCTCCAATAACCATTACAGGAAAAAAGACCCAAGATCCCTCACAATCCGGGACCAGTGCGTTCTTCAGAAGTGTCATCAACGCCCCACATGGACATATTCCTTGCACCTTGGCGGTTGTTAGATCATAGTAATAGAGCAGTGAGGTTCCATCAGAGGAGTAAGCACTTTCTGCGGTAGCTGAAATGACCTCAAGTTGCCATGTAGTGACACAAACTAAAAAGGACTTAATAAAAGGTAAAGCACAACAAAAGACAAAGGCAACAACAAGCAAAACTGCACCTACAATAAGACCAATCTTGATAAATCATGATCCCCAAGACCCTAATATATTTTTCAGCCAATCAGAAACCTGATGACCAAACCCTGCATTGTCTTTTAGCTCCCATCTTAGATTCTTTAGTTTTTCCGTTGCTTTAGTAAAAGATCCCCCAGGGTTAGTGTTGTTTGGTATAACGGTACAGCAATGTTCCCTAAATATCACACAAATCCTGTCTTTTTCTGCCAGTATCCAATCTAAGACCTGTCTGTTTTGCCATATCATTTTGGCAGTAGCATCCAATTATTCTCCCAAAGACCACAAGGGCATCATCAGTATAAATGATAAATCTCTGCTGATTGTAATAAATGTAATTAATCCATTCAGCATTCTTGCTAACCCCTGTCATTGGGATGAGCCTCCCAGCCTGCAATCTTATTGTGGGCCTTAAACTCATTAGGAATACCTCTTAGCTGACTTATGCTATCACTCTGAATTGTCAGAGCAGGGACATACTGTTCCTTAGCTCGGTGCAAAGCTGACTGTGACGTAATGTCAAGCTGCGCGTATGGCGATATAACTACCTTGTGTCGGAGCATTATACGGGCACAGCTGCCACTCCAGTCAGTGGGTAGCAGCGGGCACAACCCTCCTTTCTTATCACACAGCCACCAAGTATCTGCCAGTGGGACGCATTGAGAATTTAAAACAGTCCCAAATGTGGTGTCCACCTTTAATTCAATCGTATTCCTACAAAGACCCTTAAAATAGCCTACTGGTGTGGAGCCATTTCGCTGAAAGCATTCAAAACTCAACCCTCCCTATATCCTGAAAGCAGCCACGGGGAAGGTGTAAATTAGTCTGACTGGTGGACCGTGGGGTACTATAGCCACACCACCGTTGAAGTGGCTGCCTGCCCAGGTCATCCTGCTGATAGAACGTAGAGGGCTGAAGTAGGAGGCACCAAAACGGGCAGTGGTATTGCCTGTAAATTGATAAATCATCCGGGTTAAGAGGTCGGCTGGAGTGCTGCAAACATCATTGAGTACAGGTAGAGTTATAAGGCATAGGGACAACACAATATGAGAGGGTTGCCTTTACAGAGAGGGGGTGTATCAGAGGCATCCCCCAAGTCTTCCCCATCCCCGCTGCCAAGAGAATTATGCTCCACATCTCCATCACAATCATTTCTGGAATGATCAGTATCCCCAAGAACTTCATCTGTACCTTTTTCAGAACCCTGCTGAGGGGTACTAGCCTCCTGTGTGCCCTGCCCATGTCCAAGTTCCTCAGCCTCAGCTCCACTTACCTCAGTGTTAGAGTTAGTTTGTGCTGGTGGGAGAGCTTTAGTACACTGATTAAGATGGTACCATATGTGTTGTCCTTCCACTTGGATGGTGGTAGATTAGATTAGATTAGATTAGACTTACAGTGTGGAAACAGGCCCTTCGGCCCAACAAGTCCACACCGACCCGCCGAAGCGAAACCCACCCATACCCCTACATTACCCCTTACCTAACACTACGGGCAATTTTAGCATGGCCAATTCACCTGACCCGCACATCTTTGGACTGTGGGAGGAAACCGGAGCACCCGGAGGAAACCCACGCAGACACGGGGAGAACGTGCAAACTCCACACAGTCAGTCGCCTGAGTCGGGAATTGAACCCGGGTCTTCAGGCGCTGTGAGGCAGCAGTGCTAACCACTGTGCCACCGTGCCGCCCACCAATAGATGATGCCTTAGTCACTACGAAAGATCCCTCTAACCTCGGCTCATTCCAGCATTTTTGAAAAACCCGCGTGTTCACCCAATCCCCAGGTTTAATAGGTCCTTCCTCACTGACAGGTGTTGGTTCCCTTTGTGTTTCCTGTAGGTGATATTCTCATGTATCATAGTTAGCTGCTACAATATGCTACAATAGCTGCATAGATTGCTGAAGTTCAAAGCTTAACAACTCCAAGCTAGGCCCTTTGTATGGGCCTCTCCACCTTGGCACTGGCATAGGTTTACCTGTGAGGATCTTTCACGGTGTTAGATTGGTCATGCGATTAGTCAGCATGCGATAACTCATTAGCACCAGCGGCAGCGCATCAACCCAATTAAGGTTGATGCTTCACAGATCTTGTTTAATTTGGCTTTCAATGTCCCATTAATCCTTTCCACAATACCCTGTGACTGGGGATGATACATGCACCCAAATCTCTGTTTGATTCTCAAAGACTGCAGCACCAACTTAACTACTTTCTGAATGAAGGCAAACCCATTGTCTGAACTAGTTTCCGATGGTATACCAAACCTTAGGATAACTTCATTTGTCAGAAATTTCATTACTGTCCCAGCTCCTGATTTCAACCTTATTTCCACTGGGCTAACTGATTTCACTCTCCCCAGATCTGTATCATGCTGTGACCACAAAGTGACTGATAATGCATCCAATCACTCATTACCATATTGATCACCTTCCTCCACTGTCACTGGCAGGCTCCGCTAGGGTGTTACCTTGACTTCATTTGGATTCCCTGTCAAGTTGCAGCATGCTAGGATTTTAATATAGCTGCCATCCCTGGATTCCCAAACCCTTGTTGTGAGGATATGCCATTCCCTAACTGTTTCTACATGCCTGGACAGAGGTCCTAAGTCTTTAGATTGACATCCCTTATTTACCAGTAAGGTTACATGTGCTGTGGTGCCTGGTACACGATACCACTTTTCCTGGAATGCATTTCTCTCTATTTGCAGGATCACTGCCTGCTTCCCTAATACTATAGCTTCACTTCTCAAATGTTGCAGAGCAATGACGTACTGCTGCCACTGCCTCTCCAACACCTCATCCTGAAATTCATCAAATATCACTGTACAGTGCGGCTCAGACTTAAGTGGTCTTGCTTTAGTCAACATTGTCAGTATTTCTGCTTCCTACATCTCCAAAATGTCTCGAATATCATTTGCTATATCCCCTATCCAATAAACATTAACATCGTTAACTTATTGCATCACTAATTGTGTATTGGCCTTTTTTACGACCAAGCCCTGCTGTGTGCACTCCAATCTTACATCTAACTGTAGTAAAGCATCCCTACCTAACAAGTTAATTGGTGTCTCTTTAGACACTAATATTGGCAGAACTATCTCCCTACCTTCCATTTCTAATCTTACTGGAGCTGTAAATCGAGTTAACTGTGATTTCTCTGAGAACCCTACAGTTTTAACAAATTTACTTGACATGGGAAGCTGAGAGGCATATGGTGGCTGTACACAAGTGTATGTAGCTCCAGTATCTATCATCACCGGTGTCTGCTGCCTTCTATATTAACTTGTATTACTGGTTCATGATCAGCCTCCCATGCTACTATAGGGTAGTGCCCCTTCCTATCCAGGTTCTCAGGGCATCCTTAACACATCTCATATGGGTTAACAGGTCCTGATGGGCCTATAGGTGTCTGGGAAGTGGCCACAGGGGATTCCCACCATCTAGGCCTGCTGTAGGGCAGAGAGGGCCTGGTCCAATAATGGCAATTCCTCCGAAAGTGGCCTGGTTGATGGCATCCCCAATACATCATTCTTAGCCTCCCTTGAGCCTGATTATTTATCATGTACCTTAGTCCTCCATTCCTACGTCCCTGTCCTTGGGGACCCAAGTTCTTTTTTGGCTGTTGTTTAAATCTGCCCTGCCCTGCCCTGCCCTGGATACATCACCTGCAGTAAATCTTCTCTAAAAACCTCCATTGGTGGCATGGAACTTTCTGGCCCCTGTCCGGCTACCTGATAGGACCCCCCTTCCGCCGGCTCTTGGTTGACACCAGTGTTGATTACTGTGTCAGTTCTTACTGGCAACACCTTTTTAGCCTTCTCTTTTTCTTTCTTTTTAAGCTTTTCGAGCAGTATTTGCGTCAGCTTCCTTTGCAACTCCTCCTGCTGTTCAGACAGTTTCTCTTTGTCTTTTTGAAACCTTTCAACTGCATGAGCTACATGATCTCTAAGTTCCTGGTGGCTCATTGATGATGTCAGACCCATTACCTCCTCCAGCCTTGACCTGACTTGGGAGGGCATTGCCTCAATGATGGAATTTCGGAACATTGTGGTCAGCAACTGATTAGTCTCTATATCTTGCTCTGTTTCCAGCCTCTACTTCTTTAACTGTTTCTCCAAGTAGGCAGCCGGGTTTTCACTTTCTCCCAGTGGATCCCATCTCAGAGCCTGGGGGTCCATTTTGGGTGGATAACAGTCTCTTAAAGCCTGCTATACATTCTGTCTCACTCAATCAAACCCGACCCATCAATCATTGGATTGTCTGCCACATCTTTCAAATGGGCTCGGACCATTATTTCCCTTAACTTTGGTAGTCCTATAAACCTCGCCAGCAGTTGCCCTGTGGTTTCATCTTCAAAAGCCCAGATCCACTTTCCTGCTCGCTCGTGTAAACTGGGCAGTGCATTCTTCAGCCCTTCCAGATCCTAAGTTCCCCAAAGAATGCATTGTGGATTTCTTCCCTCTTTTATAAGGAGCAGTAGTATCTTTCTCTGTTGGCCCTTTTTCCCTTTACTGACACATCTTCTCAATAAATCCCCCTTGTGCTCTGAGTCCGATGCTATTTCTAGTTCCTCCCATTCTTTAGGTACTGGGGCCTTTTTCTTTCCTTGTCTCTCATCATCCCTTTCTGCTTGCTCTGCATCACATTCACTGCTTTTCTCTTCAACTCTTCTTTCGTATCTCAATGAGTATTCCTCAATTGCTTTTTGTTCCCTTAGCCCACGCAGCACACTAATCTCATGTTTCAGCTTTTCTTGCTCTTGTTGTATAGCTTCTATTTGCTTCTACCTGTCTCTTTTCTCTCTTTCTCTTCTCTCCCTCAGTTCGTTTTTGTTTTCCACACTTCCATCCCATTCTAACTGTCCCTCTATTTCTACTGTTCCCTTTATTACTGGACGCTGCTTCAATGCCTCTTCATTTGAAAAGGGAGGAGGTCTACTCAACTGCTCCACATCTGGGTATGGAGTGGGGGAGGGGAGCTGATTCCTGCTTTTCTGTTTCCCGTAACTGCTCAGCTCGTTCTTTTGCAGCTTTCCTAGTCACCACAGGTGCCTGACAACCTATCCTCATTCAATCAGCCTGCATCTTCAAAATGCACCAATCACTAATGGTTTCTTGAAAAAAATTGTCTCTCAAAAAAAACTATCTTAAATTCTTACAGTGCAAAATAAAATCAAAATACCCCTGGCTCTCAAGGTCCAGGTAAACAAAACACAAACATTTAACCATGAACAAACAATTATGCATACAAATCAGATCACAATTACTAAACTATAAACTCTCTCTCTCACACACAGAAATATTTTGCAAGCTACTGCTGCTCTCTCTCTTACTTACACACACACACACACACACACACACACACACACACACACACACACACACACACACACACACACACACATGTTTGCTGCTAACAGCCAAGAACTCAGCCGTAAATCAATCTGTCAGCCAGAGCCTTACTTAAACAGACCCTTTGTTTATCTCCAAAAGTCCTATTATCCTACAGGCCTTATCTAAAACATTTAACAGTCGAGTAAGACTATGACTATTCTCTGCTATTTTACTTTTAATCATCCACCACCAATCTGCCAGCTTTCTAAACAGATCTATCAGCGCTTCCAGTAAAATAATTTCCCCTTATTTATTCTGCCCTATTTATCTATAGGGTCTTATAAAACAATTCCCCTTATTTATTCTGCCCCATCTATCCATAGGGTTTTATATACACCACCGTGGATTTTACCTAGTTTTTACGATATTATGAACCTGCACTCCAAGGTCTCTTTGTTCAGCAACACTCCCTGGGACCTTACGATTAAGTGTATAAGTCCTGCTAAGATTTGCTTTCCCAAAATGCAGCACCTCGCATTTATCTGAATTAAACTCCATTGGCCACTTCTCAGCCGAATGGCCCATCTGGTCAAGATCCTGCTGTAATCTGAGGTAACCTTCTTCACTGTCCACTACACCTCCAATTTTGGTGTCATCTGCAAACTTACTAACTGTACCTCTTATGCTCACATCTAAATCATTTATGTAAATGACAAAATGTAGAGGACCCAGCACTGATCCTTGTGGCACTCCACTGGCCACAGGCCTCCAGTATGAAAAACAAACCTCCACCGCCACCCTCTGTCTTTGACCTAAGAATCAGTAAGATTTTTAATAGAAACAGAGGAAATATGATGGATCAAATGGCCTCTTCCCGAGTGGTAACAATTCTCTGAAGATGATTTTTGGGTCAATTCACTTCAAGGCAGCTATCGGTTCTTACTGTAAAAGTTGCTGGTCAGTAACTCGACTGACCCTGATTGCATACTTTCTTATGCAAATCTGATTCTCATATAGCACATTCTGTTTATCTCAAGGTATTTTTAGGAACTCATTAATTGTGTTGAAAAAGACTTCGCTTTTTGTCAAATGAATGAGGACAGTGTTATGAGGTGAGAGAGATCAATGCTTCTCATACTGTTAGTCTCTATCATTGAATCTTATTTTCTCATTATTTCCACATCCACTATGACTAATAGTTTTGCACTTTATTATCTTTGCTTTCTCTCAGACACAGAGGCGCCAACACATAGTCACTTATTTACTTGAGTAATGTTTCAGTTTAGTGTACTGCAAATGTCTGCATCTTGCACCGTTCTGATTCTCAATTGCAGCAGAATTGTCTTGAAATAATTTTGCACCTATTATGCATTATAGTCTTGGGATTCTATTAACGATCAAACATATTGAAGGGTTATTGCATCCCTGAACACATAATTTGTTTAGAAATTGGCAAGGAAAGGCAAGAAAATTTATGTGTTGAATTTTAGGTGTTGACATCACACAATTCAATTTTTTTTTCATGAGTCTGTAGCATTCATGACACGTCCTTGGCTCATGTTCTACTGATGCTTCAGTCTGAGGCATTTGCTTTTTTTTGTCCATGACAGTTTGCCATTGTCTTCCACATGGTGAGGAGATAGATCCAAGTCTACATAAGCTGGAACAGGAATTGTTCTCATGTTGATCAACCAAGATCATAATGAAAGGTGGTGCAGGCTTGAAGGGCAGAATGGCCTACTCCTGCACCTATTGTCTATTGTCTAATATTCTAAACCACATGTTGGGCCAATAATCAATTGAGCTAGCAATTGATTCCTGATGAAGAGCTTAAACCCGAAATGTCGATTTTCCTCGGATGTTGCCTGACCTGCTGTGCTTTCCCAGCAACACACTCTCGACAATTGAGCTAACTAGCCTCATTTAATTACATCAGCAAAGGTATCAAAATAATAAAATACCCTACTTCTCCATTTCATGCCTCACATCAAATGCAGACAACTTCAAGAAATTACTTCAATTGCCCTAGTCTGTTTCTGTTTTGCTTTTCTACAATTAATTGGTGAGATGCTCCCTGTAATAATTACAAACATATCAAACAATCATTTGCCACGTCTTGTGACTTTTTGGCGTGATTTAGCAATCATCGTCTTACAGGCTCCAGGTTACAAATCATAACAGTATCAGACGGTTAAATATGATACTACTGATCTCATACCACAATAATTTCCAACCTATGATCACCTCCATTCCTATACAATTCATGAAAAACTATTGTTGCAAAGTCATTGATTCCATTTGTTGGGGATAATCTGCTATCGGGGTACCTACATTGGGGCTAGGGAGGGGAGCACCATTATTAAAGCAGACACTGTCAGGTACCAGCTAAAACATAGCCATGTAAAGTAAACCCAGCCACTGCAGGCCACATTCCTTGGGGATTAGAACATGTCCGTCAGTTTCAGATCATCCTGTTACAATCTCATTGTTAATAAAGGAAACCGGTAACTATCGGATAGTGTAAATCGCACCGATACTACACTTGATTGATAAAGTACTTGTTAATGCCTCCGCTGACGTCAAACTCATTCGGGTCCTGTGTTAAATGATAATACCTGTATATTCAACTATGGAGAACTATTGTGAACGCCCAGACAGCCAGACGCATAGCAAGGAGGAAACCCTTCCAAACAATAAACTTTTAAATTACAAGATCGGAAACTGCTGAACCCAGGATGACTACCCATTGTTCAGCACAGCAGGAGCTGGACAGGTATCTCGGGGCAGCCAATAGAGACACTAATCCCTTCACAGACAGGTGAACCGACCAATGAGAGAACCGAACGAGGGGAACCTGACCGGGAACTCGAGGAAGCGCGAAGTATAACTGCTTCAGGTCCGAAGAGGAAGACAGAACGCCTTCTCCAACGAATTGCATGCTCTTGAATTCGTTGTATAGCTTGCCAGTCTTGATTCTGTAATAAACGGTGTTTTTGCTCCAAACTCTAGCCGGTGTGATCTCTCCTTCCAAAGAACACGTGGAGACGAGACCCTACGGGTCCGTCCCAACAGCTGGTGAGCCTGAACGTGGGAAGGGAAAGAGACGACCGCAAGTTGGCCACGTTGGCGGACCAGAGGGCAGACAAACTTTCGGCCGAACTTTTAAAAGGTGAGGAAGCGCCTGTTAAAGCAAAGACTTGCAGTAGGTAAATTTTTTAGTTAGTCAGTCTTTGTCTGCTCCCTGATCCTCACCAACACAAACAGTACTTTTAAATCAGTTTGGCAGCAACGTTGCAGAGTCCATACTGGTAAGCTATTTTCTCACTTCTTCACTAATACCTGCCTGTTTTCGCGGTACTGAAGTGACTAATTGATCCATGGCTAGCCTTAAGTTAACGCGTGGATTTCGGATCCTGGACGCGGTTTTTGAGTTAAGTTAATGCGTGGATTTCGGATCCTGGACGCAGTTTTTTGAGTTGAGTTTTACGCGTGGATTTTGGATCCTGGACGCGGTTTTTGAGTTAAATTAATGCGTGGATTTCGGATCCTGGACACAGTTTTTTGAGTTGAGTTTTACGCGTGGATTTCGGATCCTGGACGCGGTTTTTGAGTTAAGTTAATGCGTGGATTTCGGATCCTGGACGCAGTTTTTTGAGTTGAGTTTTACGCGTGGATTTCGGATCCTGGACGCGGTTTTTGAGTTAAGTTAATGCATGGATTTCGGATCCTGGACGCAGCTTTCTGAGTTAAGGTACAGCGTGGCTTACGGAGCCTGGACGCTTTTTGAAATTAATTAATACAGCGCTGACCGCACTTGACTGATTGGATCCTTTCTCTTTTTAATAAGCACTTTAACTCTGACAACTATCGATAGACACACTCGCTGCTAGCATCCTAAGGGGACAGAGGGCGGATCTCATCTCCTGGATAGGGTTTATCCGCACATGCGTCTGCGTTAGACCGGTTGTTAAGAGCAGAAGTCTGCCACGCGAAGGTCAGGCTTTGAAAGACGTTGTTTTTAAAGCGGTACCCATCAGGGGGATCCGACATGGGGGACTTGATTTCGGACCGCCGAGGATGTAATGCCTCGAAACATGTAACTAAAACTGGGGATGAGGGACTGCGACAGGCTGAGACGAGAGTACGGACACACCGACAGTATGCGTGGCTTGGCATGTATGTGGGTGAAAACCAGTGTGGGGCCGGCCCAGTGAGAGAGGGAGGGAGTGAGTGAGTGAGTGCAGTGATTTTTAACAGACGTGGCGAACGGAGGTGTCGCAGCAAATGTTTCATCCCAGGTCTCGGTGTACAGTGGACCGGCGCCAACAGCCTGAGTGACGGAGAGGGACCGTGGGAAGCCGCCCAGTAGCCGAAAGCAGTTTTACTGGTGTCGGAGTACGTGAGTGTTGTTCTCTACACTTAGCGGTTTGGGATTGATCACTTAACGGTCTGGGATTTTTCTCCATAGTCTCGTCTTGATTTTTAGGATTAAATACCGCTTGTCCCCCCACTATCACTTTTAATTACTCTTATACTTGGAAAGGAATACCTGGATGTAGGGAGGGGGCGCAGGAAGGGATGGTGGAGTTTTTTATTTTAATAACACTACGGTTGTGGAATCCTAAGACGGTAAATCCCGGGGTGTCCCGTGCTCACCCTAGTTTTGGCGGGTCACCCTTCTCTGGGCGGGTCACCTCAGTTCTTGGCGGGCTTTCTTGCTTTTGGCGCGAAGGCTCAGGTTGGGCGGGGCCAGCTGACTTTTGGCGCGAACGCTCAGTTGGGGCGGTGCCCGTTCGCTTTTGGCGCGAATGCTCACTCTTGGCAGGATTGCACAGTCTAGAAGGGGCTGCTTGCCTGCGGACGTGCCGCGACCCTATTAGCTCAACTACCGCGCCACCACTACACCAATGGGCCTCTCAAGCGTCATTGCCCTACTCCATGGGATTACTCGATGAACAGGTCCTCTTCAGTTACTGGGATGTCGATATGAATCATGCCTCTACCCGCATCTTGTTTGACAGGTTGTACCTTTTACTTTTAACTATAACGTCCCGACCAACAACATGCGCATTGCCGTATCGCCATACTGTGCGTTTTCATTTACAATGTTTTGTATGTCCAGTGTTTGGCCGTCCCACTGCCCAAATATCCCCCAACCCGCTTATTTTTGTCTCTCTGTCTTTTTTCCCCGTCTGGTCACAGGCCTCAGGCCTCCAACTAGGACGTGCTACTCAGCACACAGCAGGGTGCTTGGCCCATCTCTCTTCCTCGCGGCCGCTCACTCATCTTTTTGTCCGCCGACATGGGTGTTTAGGCCATCCCTTTTCCCCTCGTGTTCACAAAGTGCCAAGAACGAGGGGGGGCCCACCTACTTCTTCTTCCGTCTATGCCCTCCAAATTTTAATGCCCCTTCTCACGCACCCATTTTTATCTTTTCTCCCAAGTCCACAGATTTTTTCTTTCGCTAAAGCATTATGGACGCTCATTTTAAAGCAATTTCCTCCTGCTACATGTCCCCCCCTCCTCAAGTTTGCGGCTAGGGAGGGTTGAGCTACTGCTGCCACAGACACTGCCATTTCCAGTCCCTAAAGCGGGTATTGGCAACCATGCGGGGTGAAGATGCCAGCCAGTCTGCCTGTCTGAGGCTGCACTCTCCAATGCTTTGAACATGCAACCTGTAACTGCCAGTCAGTACCAAACCTTCCCATTGAAATCTCGTACAGACTCCTCTTGCCGATTGTACTGCCCTATCCTACACCCCCGCTCCCCATTCCCCACGCCATGGTCACGCCCCTTCATCGTTTTCTCCCAAACCTACACACTTTATGTTCACCACCGTATCTGAGGTCGTCTTAGCTTTGTCTTTCACTCAGCCTGTATTGAATTCACCTGGTTCTCACTGAATTGAGGATATCTCTAAAATCACTCGATGAGACACGACCTGATGGGGAGGTGCAGTCTGAGCTGGAAACATGCAGCCCCACCTTCACACGGCCCGACATGGGTCCATTTCACTAATATCCTTACTCTTCGTGTACTTTATTCCGCTCTCTAAACTCTTCATTCAGCCTTATCTTAAGAGATCCACCTTGTTTATCATGGACTCCGCTTCGAGCGGGCAAATAGCCGCCAGGATAAGGTTGTGCCCTTTAGCTGGTGGCTCAACCCCCTTTTTATCTACATTGGTCTTTCTCCATTGTATAGGCGCCTTTCCTGATGTTACCAATACTTTCTGCCTCACAGTCGCGCATCGCTCCAATATCCTACCCAAGTGTCTAGGGGCGACAATCCCGCCCTGCTTGCTAAAGGGGGTTCCCGGCTACCTTGCCGCTTATTCTGCGCGCCCTGTGAGGCTAGGGGCATCTCCTGCGCTTTGTCTTCCCTAACCACACACTGGAATTTCACCTGCTCT
This sequence comes from Hemiscyllium ocellatum, assembly GCF_020745735.1. NCBI lineage: Eukaryota > Metazoa > Chordata > Chondrichthyes > Orectolobiformes > Hemiscylliidae > Hemiscyllium > Hemiscyllium ocellatum. The sequence goes on along the minus strand of NC_083421.1, from coordinate 31,451,272 downwards.
ATTGTCCTATTACCACAGAGTTGATTGGGATCCTCATCATTTCCACCTTTATACTAAACGGTCTCCATGGGCGCCTCATCGAACGATTGTCCTACGACAACACCATTGGTTGTGCGCCCCGAGCACCGGCAGTTCCCCGGTGTGCTAATCGAAACTACTTGTGTCCCTTACTGTGCATTATCAAAGCGTACCGTTTGCCTTCCCCTATGCAGTCTATTGTGGTTCCCTTCTCACTATTACCAATCCCACTTCCCTCTCGAGGGACTTACTCTATTTTTTCGACACAACTCCTGGACGAATGTTTTTACTCTTCAAACATTGCGTTTTAAAACATACAGGCGCCTGCGCTCCTGCAGCTGTGAGCACACATTCCCACCGAGTCATAACTGCCACTCGTACTATCTTGCATTTGTATCAGTGTCCTGACTTTCATCTACCCCGTGTAGTGCTGCTGCTCAAATGGACACGGATTATCCTACTAATTGTCTTCCACAGTCTGCGCACACTTGATTTTAACTTTGTCAGAATATTGCGACTTGACACCTTTTGCGTGACTGCTCCCCGCAATTACCTCACCGACACTGGACCAGTGTCATGACTACGTTTTTTACATTTTTCCTCTGCCTCTTCGTAATTCGACGAACATTAAAACACCTATAGTATAATCTGGCTACCCTTGCCTCGACTGCCTTTTTGTGGCAGCCCGTGCTGGGGAGCCTTTTTTCTCTGATTTGAGATCACGAATCCCTCTGACTTCCTTTGTGTAAAGTTGTACCCCTTCCCTTACGTGAAATCACTCCATCCAACTCGCACAGAGTCGCTCTATTTTTATGTGACTCCTCCTGGTAGATATTTTTCATTGCAATACTGCCACATACAGGTCCACAACTCATAAGAAAGGTTATGGATTTCAGACTGCCTTCATTTTTTTTTCACCATTGTCTTCTCATATCTGCCCCCCATTCCTCTTACACAAATGGTTGAGTACATTCTTCCTGGTTGCATCTGACAGTCCACATGAGCATAGACCTTATGTTCAGGAGTACTGACTGGAGAATTTGGGGACTGCCTCCCGTCCATTCCGGTCTCCCAGACATGCCACCCCAAAGACCCCATACAACACTTTATTTCCCACAGTAGTCACATAGTTCCTGACTGACCCCGCCATATATCACCCTGGTGATGCGGGGACTCCTTTTTACTGCATTCCCACAGCCCCATCTCACTGATTTAAAGGTGATGAGGTATCATTACTTTTCAACCGGACCCCCATACGTTGAGCTCCACCAGGAGACGCCGCTGCCACTAACTCCAACAACACGACAGCCTGTGTGTGACCTCCTACAAACGGACAGGGACATATCCAATACATGCTGTAATGCGACTTCCGCTCGTGAGCCATGATACCGGTTTCTTGCTTATGGCTGGTTGCGATAAGGGCGGGCGAGTGGGGACCTCCCAATTCTTTTCTTCATTGCTATAGTACCGCCGTTGCATGAGCTCGGGGTTCGGGCGTAGTAGAGGCTATCTCTCCGGGGTGTGTCGGCTCCCTCAATGGTTTTCTTTCGAATTCATATGATCCTGTTGTGCATCCTGTTGTGCGCATGACTAAATTTTCACCTTCATGTACATTGAATGAAGCCTGGTTGTCCAAAGAGCCCCTACTCACTTATTTTGCCCGTCTAAATTGGGGATATGTGAATTGATCCTTCCATAACAGCGGGTGTGTGAGATGTACTGTGCGCCCTGGCAATTGAAACACTGCTGTTCTCGCAAGCGGCCCTTGCGGACTGTCCAGTATTCCTGACTGGCCTCAGCCACTCTCGGAGGCCACTGACCATGCTACTGAGCTGCCCACGTCTGTCCTTGTGGCGGTGAAATGGATGTCGCCATCTATTACTCAATGCAGCACGACTGGTTAGCCAATGACGGGTAAGATCCCTCGGGCGAGGGACAACCTAAGACAGGCACAGTCGCGCATTGACATCGGAACGGGTGGCTTCCGTTCGTCTCCATTTGATGAGATTTCTGCCTGCTTGCATCCGTGTCGGATGGTTGGACAGCACTGCTGCTCTCTGGAGCATACCGATCTACGGGACCACCGGGGCACAGTACAGTTTCACACTGGGTTTCACATCTCTAGCGGGTACCTAGCTGCTGGTACCAGGCTGTTCCTACTCCCTTTCCAAACTTACAACGCCTATTTACATTTGCCGGCTCTTTGGACTACAGACTTGCATTTACTAAATGGCTTAATCATTCTAACGCACTCGCGTACATTTCGCCAGCTCTGAATGACTTATTGCAATGCTTGTCTAATCCTGTGCTTTTCGTTATTTCTGCAGACACTGCCTCAATTACTTCAACTATTAGTTTAGCTTAGCATGCAGCTGTGACTATCTATTGCTTAATTGTGTAGCGGCGCGTTTTTCAGGGCACCCTTCATCCCCACATGACTGTCTCCTTAGAACCGGTGAGTCTGGTCGATACAACACCGGACACCGGTCGCCTCGTGGGGTTGCGTTCCTTACGGGATAAGGGGGTGTGGCCTCTTTCAAGGCCGAGGGAGGGAATGTTGGGGATAATCTGCTATCGGGGTACCTACATTGGGGCTAGGGAGGGGAGCACCATTATTAAAGCAGACACTGTCAGGTACCAGCTAAAACACAGCCATGTAAAGTAAACCCAGCCACTGCAGGCCACATTCCTTGGGGATTAGAACATGTCCGTCAGTTTCAGATCATCCTGTTACAATCTCATTGTTAATAAAGGAAACCGGTAACTATCGGATAGTGTAAATCACACCGATACTACACTTGATTGATAAAGTACTTGTTAATGCCTCCGCTGACATCAAACTCATTCGGGTCCTGTGTTAAATGATAATACCTGTATATTCAACTATGGAGAACTATTGTGAACGCCCAGACAGCCAGACGCATAGCAAGGAGGAAACCCTTCCAAACAATAAACTTTTAAATTACAAGATCGGAAACTGCTGAACCCAGGATGTCTACCCATTGTTCAGCACAGCAGGAGCTGGACAGGTATCTCGGGGCAGCCAATAGAGACACTAATCCCTTCACAGACAGGTGAACCGACCAATGAGAGAACCGAACGAGGGGAACCTGACCGGGAACTCGAGGAAGCGCGAAGTATAACTGCTCCAGGTCCGAAGAGGAAGACAGAACGCCTTCTCCAACGAATTGCATGCTCTTGAATTCGTTGTATAGCTTGCCAGTCTTGATTCTGTAATAAACGGTGTTTTTGCTCCAAACTCTAGCCGGTGTGATCTCTCCTTCCAAAGAACACGTGGAGATGAGACCCTACGGGTCCGTCCCAACCCATTGATTGATTCAATATCTCTGCCCAGAGGAGCATAGCCCAAAGTGTGCCACATAATCCAAAAATGCTCTGCACTACACAATTGGTAAAAAGCAGGCAGGATATGATGGAAGCTGATGAGGTAGGAAAGTAGGAACTGACTTCTTAGAAAAAAAGATGGTGACTCTCTGTATGATAGAGTGTAGTAGCACCACTGAAGGGCACTACAAGATAGACATGACTTACTGGTCACCCAGTTCAATTTGTTGAAAGCTATGTTCAAATATAATTCATCAACTTTCAAATTGTTGGCGCTCGAAAAGCAAGCAATCTCCATTTAAATGCAGTTTCTAATTGTTTTCTTTTGTGTGCATTTGTTGTTGCTGAATAAAAGAAAATGGTTTGAAAGCATTTGAAGGCTTTTCTGTCTGTGATGGTCCCACATTGAATAATCATAAGATACTGGTCGACAGTGGACATTAGGAAACAGTAGTTGTGACTTAGTGAGGGTTGCAAGATGGAATGTGGCTAAGGATGGGTAATTATGGTTTAGTGTTAAGCAGCAATAAGTATGGGAATAAATAGTTGCATGTTCAATGAAATGTCTACAGTGGCACTTATGTGTTTGAAATTATTTACTTTGTCGTTGCTGTCCAGTCTTTGTGTTCGCATGGAGTGACCCATTGTGTGCCAATAGCCAGCTCACATAGTTAAAACATGATCGAAGAATTAACATTGTTAAGTATATCTGTCACAGCAGGTGGTTTCATTCAGGTGACTTGAGTACGGGACTGTAACATCAGGTCTATCTCGGAAGTCTTTTTCTTCAAACTTAGTCTGTCTCTTGGTTACATTGTATATTGAGTTAGAGAAGTTAAAAATAAAAGGAACTTTAAGTACCATAGCACAAGCTCGAAGAAGGGGATATTTTCTGGCTCCAGAAAAAGAAACAACTTGCGTCACTCATAGCACTAGTGGGATTTCAAAAATACTGAAAAATGATTATTTTTTTCCATTATGATCTTAATAATTTAACAACATATTCTGTTTGTGCATGTTAGTGTGTGTATGTGTGATTTCAAATTCAGGATTATTTATGTCCCTTTGATACTTTCATGCTTAACTTTTGCTAAAGAAAATTAATGCCTTATTTATGTTAACTTGGGCAATGCAGCTGACTTATTCCTCCACATGTTTTACATAGCAAAGAACATAAGGAATTTTTAAAAATTCTTCTTCTTAGAAATTTATACCCTGCTTTAACCCAGTTCAAAAGAGAGGCATTTAATCACTTCTCAGAAATTGGTCATACCACTATTAAAATGCTCTGAATGACTAAACTTCCTTTGGCAACGGTTTGTATGTTTATGGCACTTGAACATTTTCAGATACAACTCCATCCATAAAATGTCAAAATATTAATGCCACATTATTTAACACCATATGAGTGAATAATTTGCACTTATTTTTCTCATTCTAAAGGCCGAATGGTTTTTGCTACATTTTTTTCTCAATGTAACATTTTTTTTCTCACACCATTATTAAATAAATATCATTGATGTCACGAGAGGCCATAAGTAATCTGACATCATTCCTGCTGAAAATATATCTGGTGGGTTTCAGGCCCCTGATAATTGAGCCTGCTAATTTCCACAAGATGTGGACGTCTCACTGGTTAGTATAGTGTTAAATTATCACAATCTGTTCAGTAGATTGTTTTTTTACACCAGGCTCATGTTATTTTGTCAAGTCCAAGAAAATATTCTTTTGAAACTAACAGTGAAATTTCAAATATGTGTACACTCAGCCACCTCTTATCTCTTTGGTCACTACAGCAATCGTTAAAAATCAACAACACCAGGTTTTAGAACATAGAACATGGAACATAGAACAGTACAGCACAGAACAGACACTTCAGCCCATGATGTTGTGCCGACCATTGATCCTCATGTAAGGTAAATCCAATGTACGAACCCTCACATTTCTGTGACCATATGCATGTCCAGCAGCCTCTTAAATATCCCCAATGACCTCGCTTCCACAACTGCTGCTGGCAACACATCCCATGCTCCCACAACTCTCTGTGTAAAGAACCCGCCTCTGACATCCCCTCTATACTTTCCGCCAAACAGCTTAAAACTGTGACCCATCGTGTTAACAATTTCTGCCCTGGAAAAAAGTTACTGGCTATCAACTCTATCTATGCCTCTCATTATCTTGTACACCTCAATTAGGTTCCCTCTCTTCCTTCTTTTTTCCAATGAAAAAAGTCCGAGCTCAGTCAACCTCTCTTCATAAGATAACCCCTCCATTCCAGGCAGCATCCTGGTAAACCTCCTCTGAGCCCTCTCCAAAGCATCCACATCTTTCCTATAATAGGGCAACCAGAACTGGACATAGTATTCCAAGTGCGGTCTAATAAAAGTTTTATAGAGCTGCAACAAGATCTCACGGCTCTTAAACTCAATCCCCCTGTTAATGAAAGCCAAAACACCATATGCTTTCTTAACAACCCTGTCCACTTGGGTGGCAATTTTAAGGGATCTATGTACCTGCACACCAAGATCCCACTGTTCCTCCACACTGCCAAGAATCCTATCTTTAATCGTGTACTCAGCTTTCAAGTTCGACCTTCCAAAATGCATCACTTTGCATTTATCCAGGTTGAACTCCATCTGCCATCTCTCAGCCCATCTCTGCATCCTGTCAATGTCACGCTGCAACCTACAACAGTCCTCTATACTGTCAACGACATCTCCAACCTTTGTGTCATCTGCAAACTTGCTAACCCATCCTTCAAACCCCTCATCCAAGTCATTAATAAAAATTACAAAGAGTAGAGGCCCAAGAACAGAGCCCTGTGGAACACCACTCACCACTGACTTCCAGGCAGAATACTTTCCTTCCACTACCACTTGCTGTCTTCTGTCAACCATCCAATTCTGTATCCAGACAGCTAAATTTCCCTGTATCCCATTCCTCCTGACCTTCTGAACGAGCCTACCATGGGGAACCTTATCAAATGCCATGCTGAAGTCCATATACACCACATCCACAGCTCGACCCTCATCAACTTGTCTAGTAACATCCTCAAAGTACTCAATAAGATTTGTGAGGCATGACCTTCCCCTCACAAAGCTGTGCTGACTGCATTTAATCAAGCCATGCTCTTTTCGATGGTCATAAATCCTATCCCTCAGAATCCTTTCTAACCACCTTGCAGATGACAGACATGAGACTGACTGGACTGTAATTGCTGGGGATTTCCCTATTTCCTTTCTTGAAGAGAGGAATTACATTTGCCTCTCTCCAGTCCTCAGGTACGACTCCTGTGGAGAGCGAGGATGCAAAGATCTTCACAAGTGGCGAAGCAATCACATTTCTCACTTCCCAAAGCAGCTGAGGACAAATCTGGTCTGGCCCTAGTGACTTGTCAATCTTAATGTTTGTCAAAATTTTCAGCACATCAGCTTCTTCAATCTCTATCCGTTCCAGCATGCTTACCTGCTCCTCAATGGTTTCATTTACTACAAGGTCCTTTTCTTTAGTAAAGACAGAAGCAAAAAAACTCATTTCAGGCTTCCCCTACCTCCTCAGATTCTGTACACAAGTTCCCTATGCTATCCCTGATCGGCCCTACTCTTTCTTTGATCATTCTCTTATTCCTCACATCCATGTAAAATGTCTTTGGATTCTCCCTAATCCTTCCTGCCAAGCCTTTTTTGTGCCCCCTCCTGGCTCTCCTCAGATCATTTTTGAGCTCCTTCCTTGCCTGCCTGCAATCTTCTAGAGCTGAGCAAGACCCTTGCTTCCTCCACCTTATGTACACTGCCTTCTTTCTTTTGACGAGAAGCTCCTCCGCTCTCGTCATCCAAAGTTCCTTTATCTTATCCCTTCTTGCCTGTCTCAGAGGAACACATTTGTGCATCACTTGCAACAACTGTTCCTTAAACAGTCTATCCATTTTTATAGTGCCTTTTCTATGAAACAATTGCTCCCAGTCCATGCTTCCCCACTCACGTCTGATAGCATCATTATTTCCTTTTCCCTAATTAAATATCCTCCCATTGTGCCTGCTTCTCTCCTTCTCCATAGCCAAGTAGAATGTGAGGCAGTTGTGGTCACTATCACCAAAATGCTCTCCCACCGCAAGATCTGACACCTGCCCCGGCTCATTGTCGAGCACCAAATCCAAATTGTCCTCTCCCCTCGTCGGCCTGTCAATGTACTGAGTTAGGAAACCCTCCTGAACACACCTTACAAAAACAGCTCCTTCCAAATCATCTGCTCAAAGGAGGTTCCAATCAATATGGGGAAAGTTAAAGTCGCCCATTACAACAACCCTACTACATTCACACTTTTCCAAAATCTGCCGACCTATGCTTTCTTCAATCTCCCTGCTGCTATTGGGGGGCCTGTAGTAAACCCCCAATGAGGTGACTGCTCCCTCATTGTTCCTAATTTCCACCCATACTGACTCAGTGGGCAGACCCTCCTCGACAATGGTGACTTCTGTAGCTGTGATACCCTCTCTGATTAGTAGTGCTACACCCCCTCCTCTTTGTCCCCCCTCGCTATTCTTTTTAAATGTTCAAAACCCTGGAACATCCAGCAACCATTCCTGCCCCTGAGAAACCCACATCTCTGTTATGGCCACAACATCATAGCACCAGGTACTGATCCATGCTCTAAGCTCATCACTTTTATTCCTGATACTCCTTGCATTAAAGCAAACACACTTCAACCGATCCCTTGGTTCTTTCCCAGGAAATTCCTTCCACTGGCTGCACTACCTCTTACTATTGCCTCATCTCCATCAACTCTCACCACCAGTATATAGCTCAGGTTCCCACCCCCCTGCCATACTAGTTTAAACCCTCCTGAACCACTCGAGCAAACCTTCCACCCAGGACATTGGTCCCCTTCCAGTTCAGGTGCAACCCGTCCTTCATGTACAGGTCCCACCTTCCCCAGAAGGCATCCCAATTATCTACATATTTGAAGCCCTCCCTCCTACACCAGCTGCGAAGCCATGTATTAAACTGCGCCCGCTCCCTGTTCCTCGCCTCGCTATCTCATGGCACCGGTAGTAAACCTGAGAACACTACTCTGTTCATCCTGCTCTGCAGCTTCCACCCTAACTCCCTGAGATTACTTTTTATATCCTCGATCCTTTTCCTGGCTATATCATTGGTGCCAAATTAATTTTGATTCAACAAATTAACGAAAGTACAAACTTTTGGAGCTCTGCTCCTTCTTCAGGTAGCTTGCACAGGTCTGAAAGCTTGTGTCTTCAAATAGACCTGTTGGAGTGTAACTTGGTGTAATCTGATTTTTAACTTTGTTCACCCCAGTCCAACACTGGCACCTTCACTCTGCAGAAAAATATGATCAGTGTTATTTCAGAAAAGGTCTTGGCACAACCTCAAAGCTGACTCCAATTTGATGTTGATAATGAAGCTAACAAGAATTTCACTTTAAGATTGAAGTGGTCAATTTACTTTCTCACCATGTGGCCAAAGTTGCAGATTGTACGAGAAAAAGGCATATGTTTCTGACCCATCTATTTGGTAGAATACAACTTCTAATTTATTGTAAAATATCCAGTTAATATATTATAGTTTGAAGCCCTCAAAATCACTCACCTCCTTGGGTTGAAACCTCCCAGTGTCATGTTTGCCTTTCACGGAGGGGTGCTGTCACCATTCACCCATTAACTAGGTATCATGCCTCCTATAGTGCCCCCTCAGGTGATTGTCCTACTGTCTCTGGGTAACAGTACTTGCCACTACCAGGGCATCCTGGGATTCCTGGTGTCAGTACAATCTTTAAAAAAACTGTTGTGCACAGACTAGTGTTGGCAGCCTGGAGCTGTCCTGAATAGTTCAATAACATTTACCTTGGACATGGCAGATAAAGGGAGGTTGGTTTGCTGCTCTATGGATAGAGTCTTGGAGGTCCTGGTGAATGGAATGTTACATAGAAGACTATCTTCTTCCCTTAGGACAGGAAGAGGAGCATGGTCCAAGGTTACCTCCAAGGTTAGTGCACTCTCAACAGTTTGGAAGTACATGCAGCGATGTTGCTGGAAGGTCCATGTTCTTCACTGCACAGCCAGGGTAACTGGCACCACAATTTCTCTGATACCTCACTCTCACTCAGACTCTGTGATTGGACCCACTTCCCACTAATACCCATTCGTTACCACCTTAACTATTACATGAATTACCTTTCCTCACTCACTCTGACCGAGCCAGTCCCAACCAATAGGGTTCTGGTTCGCGATCAGTGATTTACTGATTTTTAGGTAGCTTGAATTAACCCCTGATCCCTGGTTCTAGACAATGGACTTATGTAGGGAATGTGAAATGAAAAAGGCAGCAGACAGGTGTTTTCAGGGTAAAAGAATCGCTGTGTTTATTTAAATACAAAGCGGTAAGTATAATACAAGAAATACAGGTAACAGCAATAAACAATTAAATTAACACAATCAATTAAACAAAAGACTGTAATTAAACACACTATTCAATTAGTCACAGTAAACACAGAATTGGAATCTAAACAGTTGTTTTAATCACAGAAACTTTAATCAGGCTTCCTACCTTTGTGGTCCCATGCACTGTTACTACCCACGGTCGGACATTTTGGGTTCTATGGAGTTTAAGGTCACCACTGAGGAAGATGCAATTTTCAAGTACAGCTGGCTGTTCCCACTTGCCGTACCCAGTGCCTGGATGAAGACTTCGGACAACATTGGCCTTCAGTCTGGGTTGACTCTACTGATGCGGTAGATGTGAAATGGATCTATCAACTAAGTACTTGGTTTTCCTGAGTTTCTGGTTGTTTTTGTGCATCCAGTTTTCAACTCAGGATATGTCATAGGCATAGTGGTATCGGTCGGATTGGTAGATTTTCGGAGTTCATCGGTTCTTCAGTCTGCTGCTGGTGGGTGATTGCCATTGGTTCACATAGTTCAGAGCAGGCCTGTGTCAGTAGCTCTTGAAATTGGTCTGGGGAATCTCCAACTTTGGAACACTCTCTGAATTAGCTCCTTGGAACACCTTCTGGGGATAGCTGTGGGATGACTGCCTGGAACCTACCTGGGGAAAATTGGATGAATCGTTCCTTGGTTGAGGTTAGGATCTATAATTATACTGGCTATGGACCCCTTAACGTTGAATCAAATCTGTGATCATCATTGTGTTTCTGGTGTTCCATTTGTCAGTTGGCTTCCTGAAAAGAGTACGTGTGAATGGATTTTGATTGAAGTTGAATGTTCAGTATCTGTGTAGGCCCTGTCTGGTCTTTACTGGGTAGCCTGAGGTGTAAAAGTTAGTTACGGTCGAGAGTGTTAGGTTTTTTAGATTAGATTAGATTTTCTAAGTGTGGAAACAGGCCCTTCGACCCAACAAGTCCACACTGACCCTCCAAAGAGTAACCCACCCAGACCCATCACCCTCTGGCTAATGTACCTAACACTATATGGGCAATTTAGCATGGCCAATTCACCTGACCCAAACATCTTTGGATTGTGAGGAAACTGGAGGAAACCCACGCAGACATGGGGAGAATGTGCAAACTCCACACAGACAGTCGCCCAAGGTGTGAATGGAACCTGGGATCCTGGTGTTGTAAAGCAGCAGTGCTAACCACTGAGCCACCGTGCCACCCTATGGTTGATTATTCTCTTAGAGTGGGGAAGGGGGAGGGGGTGTAAACTGGGATTCCAGGCTATACAATGGGGCCAAGCAGCCATCTCTGTGTTTGTGTATCTTTCCCAGAGCTCAGCCAACTCTCCCCTTTACTTTTAAAAGTTTTGAACAGTCCAGGGTCTTGTCCAGTATTTTAGATAATTGGGATTTTTGCACATCTCCCAAGCTTCATTAGTCCTGTATGGCCTCTGCACCTCCAACTCACTCACTCAGGACACTTTACATTGCCCCAGTCTGTACCAGCTCCAACAGATGTACCTGTCATCTCACTTCAGCACCTCACTTTGCCTCATTCCAGGAGAAAACAGGTCAGAATAGGATGGAAAGAACCACAGCAGATGATGTGGTGGTCAACATTCAGCAGATCAGCCCCCCTATGAGGAGGCAATCCCAAACATGGCTGCCCTGAGCAATCAACTGATTTTGCCCATAGCTCTGCATTGATATTGGAAAAAGTCTTGATTGACTGAACAGGAGTGTCCGATTTGAATTATTGTGTTCTCCACATTTAAAGTATTGTGTTCAGTTCTGGTCATCTTATTGAAGGAAGGATGTTAAAATGCTGGAGAGAGTTCAAAGGAGATTTACGAGAGTGATGTCAGGAATGAGGGATTTTGGATACGAGCAAGGATTGGACGATTTGGGCTAATTCCCTTTAGAGCAGAGAAGATTAAGAGATGAGTTTATTGAGATGTTCAAAATTCTGAACAACTTTGACACAGTAAAGAAGGATATTCTGTTTCCATGAGTTAGTTTGTGAGTAACTAGAGCTTAAATTTTCAAGACTGTCAGCAAGAGATCTAGGAGTTAGATGAGGAGAAATACCTTTACTCAGAGAGTGGTTAGGATTTGGAATGCGCTGCCTGGGAGAGTGGTGGAGGGGGATTCCATATAAAGTTTCAACAGAGAGCTGGATGTATTTTTGAAAATACAGAGATAGGGTTTGAGAATTGGACTTGCTGGGAAGCTCTTTCAGTAACCACCACAGACACAAATGCTATGATTGTATTGCTCTACCAGGCATGACTGCGACTCTCCTGTGGACTTAACCAGGGACTACTCCCCTTCAACATTGAAAAATGCTATTTGGTTGAAACACATGCAAATACATTTGTCGCATAAGCTGCTGGTACAAGCTGTAAGTGTGACATTGAGATAGGACAGTGCTGTACAATAAATTGTGCATCATTTTGATTGATGATTGCTGGCAACCGTGAAAAGTTGCCTGGCTTTCTCTCTCTGCAGAACAACAAAGCAAGACAGAAGTATTGTGAGCTTTTAAGCTCAGGCTGAGCAGCAAAGCAGAAAACGCAAGGCAAATCAAGGAAAGATGCAGATGAGCATTCAGGTAGGAGGAAAGTAATTGGATGTTAGGAGAACAAACGAGATGAGCTAAAATGCTCTCAAGATATGGGTCCAATTGTGAGCTGGGTATGTGTCAATATATGCAATGTTTCCCTGGAGTAGCATTCCAGGAAAGTTGCTGCTGCACTCCAAATGCAGTTTTGAACTGCAGAAATGTACTGAATGTAGATTGAAGATGTGCTATGATGAGACTGGTACATGTCATATGTCAATGTCCTTGGATAAGGTATGTATATGGAAGGTGCTCATGGAATATGCCCTGAGTTGTTGGTGCCGGGTATCCACGATGCAGATCCAAATGAGCAAATGCTAGATAACCACTTAGACATCCATTTTGGGATTTTCAAGTTTCTAGTTTCTGTCTGATGGGTGATAGAATAAGCTTCTACATAGTAATGAGGTGGGACAAGGTTGTAATGAGAATGATTATGGATGGCAATCCCTGTTAAAGTCTCTTTCTTTGCTCACTAACTGGTTGGAGTCATGTCTGGCACATAGAAAGATGGTTGTGGTTGTTGGAGGTCAGTCATGTCAGCTCCAGGCCATTTCTGCAGGAGATCCTGAGAGTAATGTCTTAGCTCCAACTATTTTGAGTTGCTTCATCAAAGACCTTCCCTCCATTATAAGGTCAGACGTGGGGATATTTTCTGATGATTGCATAATGTTCAGCAGCATTTGTGACTCCTCAGATACTGAAGCAGTCAATGTCCAAATGCAGCTAGACCTGGACAATAACCAGGCTTGGCTTGACAAGTGTCAAGTAACATTTGCACCACACAAATGCCTGGCTCTGACCATCTCCAATAAGATACAATCTAACTGCTGGCCCTTGATGTTCAATGGTGTTACCATCACTGAATCCTCCACTATCAACATCTTACGGATTGCCATTTACCAGCAACTCAACTGGACTGTCCACATAAGCACAGTGACTGCAACAGCAGGCCAGAAACTTGGAGTACTGCAGTGAGTAATTCCCCAAAGCCTGTCCACAATCTGCAAGGCACAAATCTGGAGTGTGATGGAATATTTTCTGCTTGCCTGGATGGGTGCAATTCCAACGACTCTCAAAAAAACTTGAAGCCAGACAGGACAAAGCAGACCACTTGATTGGCACAACTGCTACAAATATCCATTCCTTACCTTCAATCACAGTAGCATTCATAATTCATAGGATGCACTGCAGAAATTCACCAAACATCCTCAGATAGAACATCCATCTAGCAGGCCAAGGGCAGCAGATATATGCTGCACCTGTGAGTTTCCCAACAAGTCACTCACCGTCCCTATTTAGAAATATATCAGCATTTCTTCACTTTTGCTAGGTCCAAATCCAGAAATTCCTTCCCTCACAGCATTGTGTGTCATACTACACCACATAGACTGTAATGGTTCAAGAAAGCAGCTCACCACCACCTTCTTGAGGGCAACTAGGGATAGGCAATAAATGTTAGCCATCCACGATGCCCGCATCCTATGAGTAAATAAGAAAAAATCTTGTTTTGACATCTGGGGCTTGTTTGGGGAATGTGACTTTATGGCTTCAACATCAAGAAAGGCCTCAGTTGACACTTTATCCAACTTTCCCAAATGTCTCACCATAGCCCACATCATTCAGGGCCTGGGAAAATTCTGCCCCTTACCTTCTTTGTGTTTTTTCTTGCGCTTGCTAAATTCCTGCTTAAATCTCCCACAAAGGGTTTTATTCTGCATCATTTCCTCCCGTTTGTCCTTTTCCACTTTGTGACCTTTACCCCTGAGAAGGACAATAGCAACAGACACATGACTGACCTCACATGCACACTCTTGTCAAAATCACGCCCCGTCTTCATGTAGATCCACTGCTCCTTCGTGATCGCTGGATCCATTTAGAACTTGCTGCCCAACACTATGGATGTCTCTAAAACCAATGGACAGCAACTGTTGATGAAGGGTCCATCAACTTCTCAAGGACAATCATGGATGGGCAATACTAGTGATAGCCAAATCCAAAAAAGAAAATTAAGAAATGTAAATCGATGAACTTAAAACACCAAAGTGATTGAACTGATTTTATCGCTGTTTTTATCTCTGATCATAAAAACACTTAATCTTTAGGAATAGCATATATTCCAGGCAAAATCTTATAAGAATTGAATTCAGCTGTTTCTTTATTGATCATTTGACCTTTGATAAGGCATTCAGGTGAATGTTAAACTGAATCAGATTGATTTTATGTATTTTCCAATGTGGCTTGGAGTTGAACACAGAGTTTAACCAATGCTTGTCAATCTATACTCATACAGGAGAGAGGTGTCAAGCAGACTTCCTAGCCTCTGGCTCACTGCAAAATGTCACATCGTACACCTGAATGGCTTATGACACTTGATTCTGATATTTTGCCTGATGGGTTTGGAATAAAAGTGAATAAAAGTCATCTGCTTATCTGGGAACAAATGTAACATTATTTGTTTCTCAACATTGCCCATCTATCCATGTATCTTTGTATATTTGAGCCCACTGAGCACGTAGTGTTGAAAATACAACTGCTTCCTGTTAATGGTCACTCTCCAGAAGGAATGTTGTTTCCTTCACCATCCAATATATTCAAGTGCAACAGTACAAAGGTCCTTTACACTGAAATGATTATAATAGTAGATTGATCTAACTTAAAGTAAAATGACTACATAAGGGAATAGCTAGCTGATTTTCCACAATTGCTTAGTGACCAACACTCAGAGTTCTTGCAAATTTGTGTTAGAGGGTTTAGCAGTGCAGTTCAGGCTAAAGTCAGGCAAACTAGTGCAAAGGATCCTGCAGTTTTAAAGCCATTTATTTCATATGCGAACTGATTTTCTACACTGGTTTAAATAAATCTACTGGGCCATAAATTGGCTCTGCCAAGAAAACTGGCCATGGCTCTAATTTGAAAATATGAGACTTTCCATTGATTGTGGTAATTTCAGAAGACTGTTCAAATAGAGTTCATTTCCTTAGACGTACAAACACTAATAGCCACATTTTAAATGGTGTGGAGGTGCCGGTGCTGGACTGGCATGGACAAAGTTAAAAATCGCACAACACCACATTATAGTCCATTCAGTACATTAATATGTAAATCCCAGAATTTCTTTTAAGTCATATTCTCAAGATGACTGTTTTATAAAAAAAAGGTGACATCGCAGCTCAGACAATTGAAGGTGTGAGGTTAGAGTCTGTCTCTATTCCAATCTTGAGTCAGACTGGTTTTATTTCCAAAGTATAGGAAATTATAAAATGTTTAATGAATTGATTGCCTGCAGATTGTGTGCTTTTTGAATGAAATAGAATGTACCTGCAAATACTTTCTGCAAATGCAAATTCACTCCTTGGGCTTATATGTGTGCGTGAGTTTGTGCATGAGTATGTGCATCTGCATGTGAGTCCACATGAGACAGTGTGTGTTTACATGAGTGTGTGTGTGAGTGTGATGGAGTATAAGCCTGTGAGAGGGGGTGTACGCGGGTGTGACTGTGGGGAGTGTATGTGGGTGTATGTGACTGGGGAGATGGGTTAAAATAGGCAGTCAGTTTAGTGCAAGGTAATAGTGTACAAGTAGGCATTGGATGGTACTTGGAAACCAGGCGAAGCCAGATGCTGATGGTGTCCACCATGAGATGCATTCCCTGTTATCACTCTCCTGATTCTTGATATCACAAAATGAATGGAACAACTCCTCGGGAAGATGGAGTATTTGATGGGCAAATGTTGGTGTCCATGTTTGCTGGAGGTTATGACAATGAAGCAACAAATAAGAGAAGCAAAGTACAGCTCATTGAATATTAAATTATTTTGTTGTCCATTTGCTATGCATGCAAAATGAAGGTGATGAGTGTTCAGATGCCGATTGAAAGCAAGCCAGTCGCTAGACGTAAATTTGGACGTGTAAATTTAACTTTGGCATCTCCATAATCCCGGAATGCTGTGCTCTGCAACAAAGCCATTGCTGGATACTGAGGAACTGGGGACATGTTGGAAGGCAGTGACACTGGGGAGCTGTTGTTCATGTCAGAGATCAGGTGTACTGGGTGCTACCAACTGAAAGGAACTTTATTGATACCCACATCCAAATGATGAGAGCTGGATGCAGCACACAATGGTCGATTATAAAATATTAATTGGACATGATGCATTTTTGGGGTGAATTTCAATTTTAATTAGTTTTGTTCTCTGTTGCTCTCTATAAATAAAGGCTCATGTTTGCATTTGTCCAATTACTAGCCTGTATGCGACGTGCCCCTACTAAACAACAAGAACCTGGGGATGTCTAGTAGGCATTCGGAAAAAGATTGCACTGATTTAGGGAATGTTCAAATGAGATAAAGTAAGGACAGGTAAATTGTGCAGGCCTGTACTTAGGGTGATAGAATGGGGTTGTATGGGCTGGGGACTGTCAGCCATGCTAGCTATGGCTTGTGAGCAGTGTCATACACCAGCTGCTGTCCCATGATAATGCCAGTGAGTGTCAACACTGCATTGCCAATGCTTGTCTGAGTACACAGTGGCCCTTCAAAAATAATGTGACACAAGTTCTGGGTATTTGGGCAGATATCTGTGATTTAATTCGGAGACAACATGTTGTAGAATTGATATGATATAGGGGCAGTGTAACTAGTCAATGTGGTGAATTTGTTAAGATATGTTCAGAAAACTCATTAGGCCTTGAGGTAAAAAATTCTCCAAAAAACTTGATGAAACTCTGACTTTTCCAAATAAAATGATTCAGCCCATTGTTTTAAAGGTTATGGTTTTAGATTCACTTGTGCTTCACTGCTCTTGTATATTATTCCAAATAAACCCATTATATTTATCTTTGGCTTGGTGATGTGGTGCATACAAGACTATGGACCAGGTGCTGAAAAATTGGAATAGAATAGTTAAATGGTTGTTTTTCAATGGCATGGACATGTTGGGCCAAGGATTCTTTTTCTGTGCTATAGATCTCTATATAGAGAATTCTCAAGATTCACAACCATTTAAGTGAAGAAACTTTTCCTCATCTCAGCCCATTACGATGAATCCCTTCTTCTAGATTCCCTAGTCAAGGGACATAACGTCTCAGTATTCAACTGATCAAATTTCTTTATCATCTTGAATTATTCTCACTCGCATTCTTTTGAACTCTAGAGTTCAATAGGCCTCAATTGGCTCAGTCCTTTATCCTAGAACCAATCTAATCAATCTTTGTTAAACTGCCTCTGATGCAAGTAAAGTCTTCCTGACATATGGAGGCAAGGATTGCATAATGTATGGTGTCACCAAACCTCTGTGTAATTGTTACAAGGCTTCCTATTCTTGTACATCAAATCTCTTAGAGTGAAGAGCAACATATGATTTTGATTCTTATTGCTTATTCTTCCTACAAACTAACTTTTGACGACCCTTAGGTAAATATATCCATTCTCCCACGGATGCTGCCAGACCTGCACAGCTTCTCCAGCATTCTCTTGTTTGTTTCAGATTTTCAGGACCTACAGTATTTTCCCTTTATTACACCCAGCTCTCAATGAATCTCAACATTCAAATGCTTAATGCATTTTTAAAAAATATTCTGGTTTTCCACTCACACAGCCAAAGTGAATAAATTGACAATTTCTCATATTATACTCTTATCTATCATCCTGTTGTTCACTCATGCAGCCAGTCTCTGACTCTTTAAAGTCTCTTTGTGTCCTCCTTGAAGCATGTATTCCCAGCTAGCCTTATATTTTCAGCAAACTTCCATTCATTATTCTCAGCCTCATTTTAGAAAACATTGAACATAGAACATACAGTGCAATACAGTACAGGCCCTTTGGCCCTTGATGTTGTACAGACCTTTTATCCTACTCTAAGATTAGACTAACTTACATACCCTTCATTGCACCATCTTCCATGAGCCTATCCAAGAGTCACTTAAATGTCCCTAATGTAACTACTAACACTGCTAGCAATGCATTCCACACACCTACCACTCTGACATGCAGGTCCTTGGCCTCCTCCATCGCCAGACCATGGCAACACAACGCCTGGAGGAAGAGGGCCTCATCTTCCGCCTAGGACCCCTGCAACCACAAGGGATGAATACAGATTTCTTCAGCTTTCTCATTTCCCCTCCCCCCACCTTATCTCAGTCCCAACCCTCGGACTCAGCACCGCCTTCTTGACCTGCAATCTTCTTCCCGACCTCTCCGCCCCCATCCCTCTCCGGCATATCACCCTCACCTTAACCTCCTTCCACCTATCGCATTCCCAATGCCCTTCCCCCAAGTCCCTCCTCTCTACCTTTTATCTTAGCCTGCTTGGCACACCCTCCTCATTCCTGAAGAAGGGTCATGCCCGAAATGTCATTTCTCCTGCTCCTTGGATGCTGCCTGACCTGCTGTGTTTTTCCAGCAACGCATTTTTCAGCTCTTACAACAAGAGTCAGACTGGACAAGCAACCTGACACTCATTGAAAATATTGTCTTTTCATAGATGCTGCCAGACATTCTGAGTTTCTCCAGCATTCTCAGTGTTTGTTTCATCCTCTTTTTTTTAGAACTCCAGAATGTATGCCACTGGGTCCTATGTATCTGTTGGAGGATTTTAGGTATTTGGTTTCTCCAGCATTTTGTATCTATTGATGTTAATAGCTTAATTTCTTTCACAGTGCATGAACGATTCTGAGTTTTGTTTGTAGGGATATCAGGCATCAATTGTAGCTGCGTTTCTGCCCTGTTAGTATCTATCGGAGAAAATTTGGCAATAGCTGAGTGGTAAAACTCTGATTCACTTCGCAAATTTAACATTTAACTTCTATTAATTGTACAAATATTGACCAAATACTGATCCAAAGGTAAATGGACATAAAACTGGAATGGAATATTTTAGCATCAGTGAGAACCAGACTCAAAGAGAATGGTGCTGTTAAAGCACAACCGGTCAGGCAGCATTTCAGGACCAGGAGAGTTGACATTTCGAGCTCATGCCACTTTGTGTGGTAATGAATTCCATCATCGTACCACAAAACCTCAGATTGTGACCCCTGGTTAAAGAACAAAGAACAGTACAATACAAAGCAGGAATAGGCCTTTGGCCCTCCAAGCCTGCGCTCCATATTTTGCCATTCAATGCTAAAACTGTCTTCACTTACAGGATCCATATTGCTTTATTCCCTTCCTATTCTTGTATTCATCCAGGTGTTTCTTGAATGCTGCTATTGTGTCTGTCTCCATCACTTCCTCTGGCAGTGTGTTCCAGGCACATGCCAACCTTTGTGTGAAAAGCTTGCCTTGCACATCTCTTTTAAACATCCCTCCTTCACAGCTTGAACCTGTGTCCCCTCATAATTGACCCCTACACCCTGGCAAAAAAGCCTCATACTTTCTGCTCTATCCATGTCATTCACAATTTTATAAACTTCTGTTAGGTCACCCCTCAACCTCTTGCATTCCAGTGAAAACAAACCCAGTCTATTCAACCTTTCTTCATAGCTGAAATGCCCCATACCAGACAATATGTGAGCGGAGCTCTGGTTAATTCCTGCCTTATGAAAGAATATCATACTTTGTGAGCAGTTCAGTGAAGCTTCACTCAACTGATGTCGAGAATAGGGAGTTTACCTGGGGAGGAAAGATTGGGCAGATTGAGACTGTATTTATTGGAGATTACAGGAGTGAAGTGTCACCCACTGAGAAACATTAGACCCTGAGTGGACAGGAAATAGTGAATGCTGAAGGGATTCAACCTCTTGTGGGAGAGATTAAATCGAGGGGACACAGTTTAAAAACAAGCAGCTCTCCAATTATGCCAGAGGTCAGGAGAAATGTTTTATTTTAAGAGGACAGTGACACTCTTTGTGGCAATGAATATTTTTAACGTAGATGTAGATAACTTTTGACTTACTCAAGAATCTATCAGGGATTAGTGGAAATGAGGAGTTGAGGTCCCAATCTGATTGGCCATTGAATGATGGACTAGGCTAAAGGGACTAGTCTAGCTCATAGTTCACATGTTCTCAAGTCCTGTGCAGCTCATATAACCTTATTTTAAATGTTAAGAAACTGAATGATGTACAGATGATGGAAAAGCACATGGGTTGGGGAAATCTCGGCTTGGCACCATCAAATGAGTGGATCTGATGTACACAAACAGCTACAAATAGTGATTAATTGCAGCAGTTCATCTTATAGTCTAACATTGAATTACAAGGATTATTCTTATTTAAAAGTTATGAATGAAATGAAATAATAGAGTGAAGTGTTCCTTCAGATCTCTGAAAAGTGATGTCCTCAGGATTATCTTGGTTGAATGCAGCTAAGTTGATTTTGCATTGCGTGAGTCTATGGCTGTTAGTCAAGGACAGATGGAGTTAATCCCCACCCTCTGGTCGTAAACTGCTGTGTGGAATTCACAGAGCAACTAAAAACTAACTTAGAAAAAAGAGGCACAACCAAAGGTGTAAGAATTCACATTAATGCTCTCAATTACTGCAAAGGAGATAAGCTCTATATTTTGATGCCTAGAGGAAGAAAAGTGCATGAATAAGTCTACAATTTTATGCATTCCATGCTGAATGAAGTAGAAACTTCAGCCACAGGGGCTCAGAATGATGAAAATATTTTAAACACCCGCTAAAGTTTCAGAGGGCAAAGGGAAAAGAGAATGTACCATGAAATCAGAGGAAGAAAAATGTCAAAATTGTTACGCTCATCTGCTGCTTCCCTGATTCCATCAGAAAATGAAACATAAGCGTTTGCTGGATTCCTTTGAAGTGGAGAAAGCATACTCAAACTTATGCAGCTTCTCACAGCATCATTGAAAGGTCGCCAAGTGTCACACTGTGAATTACTTTTGAGATGTGCTCACTGTTGTTGCAGCAACTGTAGCAGTCTTCCCCTGCCAACAGTAAGGAGATACTCATTTCGCAATCAGTTTGATTCAGTCAGTATCATTTTGACCATTGAAGCAGAAGACTGAGCACTCAAGCTCCACCCCCGGACTAACACACTCAACATTGGTTGACACTACTGAGGGTATAGGGATGCAAATGTTTTGTGGTTGCCATTTAAAAAAATGAAACATTAAACCCATAGTTCACCTTCTTGCTCCAGTCGTTCACTTGTGAGTGACACATCCTCTGACAATGAACAGCAGAGAGCTTTCCAGATGTCCTGATCAACCTTCCTTATTATCCAATGCTGCCAAAAAGTCCCACATTGATTTGACATTGATCTCAATTCATGTTTGTTGGACCTTCCTCTGTGCAAATGTTTTGTGGAATCTGTCCGCCAGAAGATCACTTTTAAGCATCGAACATAGAACATTACAGTGCAGTACAGGCCCTTCAGCCCTCAATGTTACACCGAACTGTGAAACCAATCTGAAGCCAATCTAATCTACACTATTCCATTCTCATCCATACGCCTATACAATTACCATTTAAATGCCCTTAAAGGTGGCAAGTCTACTACTATTGCAGGCAGTGCGTTCCACACCCCTACTACTCTTTGAGTAAAGAAACTACCTATGATAATTATCCTATATGTATCACCCCCCCCAATTTAAAGCTGTGTCCCCTTGTGCTAGCCATCACCATCCAACCTATCTAACCCTCTGATTATCTTAAATGTCTCAATTAAGTCACCTCTCTACCTTCTTCTCTCTAACAAAAACAGCGTCAAGTCCCTCAGCCTTTCCTCGTAAGACCTTCCATCCATACCAGGCAACTTCCTAGTAAATCTCCTCTGAACCCTTTCCAAAGCTTTCACATCCTTCCTATAATGCGGTGACCAGAACTGTACACAATACTCCAAGTGTGGCCTCACCAGAATTTTGTACAGCTGCTGCTTGAAACATTATGATATTCACTGATTCCAAGCCAATGGGAGAATAGTTGTATTTGATGTAAATATGAATGATCGAATTTGTTTTTATTGTTTTTGAGGTAATGGTTAAGAAACAGAGATGTGCATTAAAACCCAGAGAACTCCTTATCCTGTCACTGGAACTTTCACAGTAAAAACAGAGCTAAGTTATCACATCCAAAAGATGGACAATGGTATTGAAGTGGTGTTGACTCATACTTAGCAGGACTTTCAGTGCAAAGACAAAAAACTGACCTTCCCCAAACAGTTCATTTGATAATTATAAAGCCTAGTGTGAAACTTCACCAAAAGGACATAGATACTAGTGCAATACAGCACAAATAAAGCCTCCGATTTCAAACTCCAACATGTGCTGAGTTTGCTTACCTTGATTGGAGTTGGGGCAATGATGCTATAAATGGTAGAAGATATTTCAAAATTCTAATCGTTATCTAATATAATTGACTAGAATATGCATGTGTTTGATCATATCCATGGAGGATGACGGAAAGCAGTATTCATCCTTGTTATGATCTTTCCCACAACCAAATGACCTTACACACTCAGGAACAGGAATGAAAAATATCCATTGTATCAGTTCCCAGAGTGTTCTTGACATTTGGTATTGTACCTCAGCATGTGCAGAATCTTGTGGGTTGGCATTAGAAATAGAACAAAATCAAAATAACAAAATAAAATTCATAGAGGCAATAACTGGTAAATATTGCATGTAGTGCTAAGAAATTGCTCATCGCTCAAACCATTTACAAACCATTTCACCTCCAGTGCTGTAAATTCAGGTTGTTTAGTGCAGGATTTGATTTTAATCTCTGATGTAATTAATACGGCACTTTAAACATGAATAATTGATTGAAACTGAAGGTTAACCATTAGAATCTTCTGATTAGTTCTTATAACCTACTTAGATGTGCATCAATTACAAGAAAATCTTTTCTGAGACCCAATTATCCCATTAAACTGTGATAATTTGACTGGTTAAATTATATTATCTAAAAAAAATAACATATTTAATTCTTAGCAATGCGTTAAGGAAGTTAATTGCAACTTCCGTAAACTTCCCCAACAAAAATGCTCTTGCTTTGCTCATTTGCCTCTGATTCTGAAGGCTTTGTCATGATGAGTTGTACATATGATCTAGACTGACACATACAGTTCTGAGAGTGTGTTCTTTTATTGGAAATGTTGTCTTTCATATAAGTCATGAAATCCAGACCCTGTACTGCCCCTTTTGCTCGACGTAAAAACCCTCTGGCATTTCTTTCTGAAGTGAAGCAGCAAATTTTACTGGTGCACTGGCTACTTACGCCTTAGCCAAAAGCACCAAAACCAATTAACTGCTCAATCATTTCACATTTCCTTGTGAAAACGACATTTTTACCAATTTAGCAACACTGAGTGTTTTTCTAAAAATGCAATTAATTTACTTTATTTGTTGGCTTGAGACATCCTGGGGATGAAAAGGTGTGAAACAAATGCAGGTTCTTTCTTAGAAACAAAAATAATTCAGTGGTATTGAATTGCACTAAAAGGAGTGAGTGTTTTCAATGATGATAGATTCAGTGAACAGCAACAACAGTTCCTTCCAATACAGTATACTGCTGAAGTTAATCATTCCTGGGTGTGCTACATTCAAAATTCCTTATATAACAAATTTTACAATGTACAACGGAAATCTCAATTCAAACTTATGGTGCGACATTACAAAATCACTATGCTCTTCTTCTGAAATGCCTACATTTTTATGAAAATTAGTTGTTCCAGACTATTTATTATCAGCTAACTTGCTTAGTTTCAATGTATTGTAAGTGTATTCATTTGCTAGCATTCTATTGTAACTGTGTAGACAACTCCCCTTATCAGGTGGCATGTTTCCGACTCAGTGGGCAGATCTCTTTTGGGCTTTGCATATAATAAGCATTGCCCTGAAGTGTGCTTAATGAATGTTCAATGGCTGTCATGCAAATGAGCAAACTCAAATTAACTTCACCATGTGTGGGTTCATATTGAAACACACTTTTGCAATATATTCAGTTCCATGGGGCTGGAAATTTTCCCACTGGTTTTCACAGATCTTTATCTAGTAGCTCCTTGTAAGTGGCTCATTCTCAGGTGAGCACACCTTTGACATATGACTGGATGCCAACAATCAGTGCCTTGACTTAAATGTGCAAAATGGCCTCTTATGGGAGATAAACTGATGCATGGGCAAACACAGTAGCACAAGTCAGCACCTTAAAACTAAAAAAGTCTTTAACCAAGCATTTGTTCACCCATCCAAATGGCTCTTCCTTTGGCTCAGAGTCAAGTGATCTCTGAATACACTCCCTTAAGATTTTACTACAATACTGATGCAATGTATCTGAAAGCTACTGTTCAGAGAAAATGGAAATGGGAACAAAGCAGCATATCAATCATGTTAGGATTTCTGGAAAGATGTAAAAATTGGGGAAAGCTACAATTTTTAAAATCGTGATAGTTTGTGAAATTAATTAATGTTGCCAGCAATACAGCATTTTCATTTATTTATTTCTTTGAAAGCACATCCGGTGGCAACTGGAAGTCTTGTGTTGATTTTAAATGTGAGATTCGATGCTGTGCAAATTGAATGCTTCTTGATTAATTTCAGAATGTTTCATCAAAAACCATCCTTTTCAAAATATTTGCAAAATAAGTGTGCACAAATCTTTTATTTGATCTCTTCTTGAGGCAGGTGCAAAATTATAAAAGAAGATGGCGTGTTGCCATATTGTACTTTATGTGCATATGTGCATCATAAAATTACAATGCTGTGGATGCTGGAAATCTGAAATAAAAATAGGAAGTGCTGGAAAAGCCCAGATGGTCTGGTAGCACCTGTGGAGAGAGCAGAGGCAACGTTTTGAGTCCAATGTGACTCTTCTTTGTTTTTTCTCTCTACAGATACTGTCTGACATGCTGAGTTAATCCAGTATTTTCTGATTTATCTTCATGAGCATCATCTTGTTGTCAAATCATCAGTACTGTTGGTGCTGACACTGAGGAAGACATTTGTAAACTATGGAGAATATTTTTGCTTTATCTGTGAGTTTGCAGTTAAAATCAATATTCTTTGTTTTTGTATTGGAATGCAATACCCTCACATTTCAGTGATACTTAGCTTTCCTGAAAGCACTCATCATGTCTCAGATTTGAGATTCATGTCTGGCTCTAGACATTTGAGTTGAAAATTGTGGCGCTGAAAAAATACAATTGGTCAGGCAGCATCTGAGGAGCAGGAGAATTGACGTTTGAAGCATGAGCTGTTCATCAGGAATGAGGGGGTGGCCCAAAGGGGCTGAAAGATAAATGGGAGGGGGTGGGGCTGTGGGGAAGGTAGTGGGGAATACAATAAGTTGATGGAGGTGCGGGGGGGGGGGTTGTTGCGGTGGTGATGGTGATAGGTCGGAAAAGAGGGTGGAGTGAATAGGTGGGAAGGAAGACGGATAGTTAGGACCATTCAAGAGGGCGGTGTTGAGTTGGAAGTTGGCTCTGGGATAAGGTGGCCATTCTGATGACCATGGACAGACCTTTGGAGCAACAATGATGAGGTCAGAGAGAACATTGTTCCTAACAAGTTATTTTCAGTCCACTCCAACAGCACTAGCCAATTTCCCCGCAGGATTGAATTTTTCAGCAGTTAGTGAACAGAGAATGGAGTGATGTCAGGTCATGTGATGAAGATGGTCTTAGTAAAAGTGCAAAAAGGAGGATAAAAACTCATCTTGAGTTCAATTGGAACACCAATGTTACAAACAGCTGTCCTAATTTCAAACTAAAACTAAGGAGAATGGTCTCGAGAGCCAGAGTTTGAAGTCAGGTCAGTGAATAATTACTTCATTCTTACCAACATTAAATTGGTGAAAGTTTTGCTATCCATTCCTGGATATTAATTTAGCCAAAGTGGAGCATTTGAGAGAGACGGTAGTGAGGTAGAACTGAATATAATTGGCATGGAAGTGAAAACCAGCACAGAGATTTTATATTATGTTACCAAGACAGAGCAATGAGATGAAGAATAGAAAGAGATATGGTAATATTAATAGAAAAGCCAAGGATGGACTTTTGAGGGACATCAGTGGAAATGATGCATGGGCAGCAAAAGAACCATTGAAAGAGATTCTTTGGTATGGTAAGACCAAAATTGGATGAGGACAGTCCTATCCAGCTGGAGGACAGAAAAGACAGAGGATGATCAGCGTTGACATGGTGGGCCGAAGATTAGTTTATGACTTGAGGAGGTAGCACACTTTGATGTGGTCGATCATGTCAAACAGTATGGACAAGTCAAAATGGATGAAGAGGAAAAGTTTATTTCTGTCACATAGATTTTCATCAAGAATAACCCTTTAGTTCTTTCAACATGTTACAGTTGTGATAACTTAGTGTGACAAGAAGGCTATTTAATCAATAGGTAGTTCCCTTATTTGACAAACTACCTTGGCATTTAATTAGAACATGAGCCATTTGTTGTATGGCATGTTCAGGATATACCATCGTTTGGTTGGACATAAAATTTTATGTTTTGTGATTGTCAAACAGAAGCATAACCGATATAAAAATCCCGAGGAAAATAAGAAAGGTCATCACTCACTATTGTGGTCAGTTTTACTCTCTCCACATATTGTGCTGCTGTCACTTGAACTGCATTCAAGGAATCTCGTTTGGCCTTTATCGTAAAGTCTGAGACCTTTTAGTCTTAGATGCTTGTTCGATTCAGTAAACTAAATTGAGGAAAAGATTGCAGTATTCTGTACGCAGTGGATAGTCAGCTAAAACAGCAGCAACATTTGAGTCACAAAGTCAATTTATTACTCAGTGTACATGGAGCATTGTTATTACCTCCGGAGTATGATCAAGTCAGCATTTGTACTCAGTACTTATAGACAATTGTCTCATTTGGAATGGTGCTTCAAAACTGTCAGAAAGGGAGATTTTTTTTTCCTCTCTGTCACTTCCAAGGTCTTCTGTTCATTTTCCTCCAATTTGAACGAACCTGCAGGTGATAAAGGGCCTATTGAGGAGTCACAGAATCTTGTACTATTTCTTGAGGCAAATTTTATTGCAATCTTAAATTTCCAGTTGTGAATGGGTATTTCTTATTTTTCTGGGATATTGGTTTTGTTGCTTTGCTGCCAAGGGAAATCCAGTGAATTATGTCCTTGATCAAGTGGCAGCAGAAATGCCAACAATTCCAGATACATAACAACAGGCAATATATTCAAATTGTACTGCCAGACTTACAAATTTAGTGATATACCTTTAAATAGTTTTTCAAATTTTGTTCGATCTGAACATTTTTATTTCCTTAATGAAGATTGTTGTTGGATAATTTCTCTCAGCAAAAGCACTCTATTGTTGTTTTTTTATATTAATTAATTATTATTTATCTCTTTAGGAATTCCTCTTTGCCTCAGAGACATAGAAGATAACGGAGAGTTTGTTTTCAAGGACAACCTACTGCACCACTTCAATGAGTTCCATGTAATGTGAGTTCACTATATCTACTTGATAAATGGGCATCAATGGCTTCAGGTCTGGATGACTCCTCCATTTTGAAAAAAAAAACTCACCTCCATTTTAGGCTCCCTTTCACCAGGATCCCAGAACTGAATAAAATTGTGATTGTTCCTTAAGGCCTACTATAGTTGTACAATTCGCTGCAGTATTTCCCAAAGTGTGACCATTCCTCTAAGTTGTGAGGATGGTCTTTAATCATCCTTACCAACACAGATTTCCTGTGATGATTCCATGATAATACTCAGTTGATGGACAGTAGTCTTTATGTATAATTTCAATAATGCCACTTCAGAACACTTATAGAGTCATAGAGATGTACAGCATGGAAATATGATTTAACAGCACGCACAATTTTGTTGATCTTAATGTCCTTTTAGATATTGAAAGGTCCTTCACTCAAGGTTGTCAAAATCTATTAGATAGGCTGGGTGTCTAGCAGAGTTGGCTCCAATCTCCTGGTGGCCAAAGAAAAAATCCGGGAGATTTAAAAGTTACGTTTTGAAATAAATGAGTCTCACAATTGATCATCAGCAACCAAGGAGAAAGAAACTCCCACCATCATGAGGCATGAGCATTTAGAGAGGACATCCAACGCAGTGCCACACAATCAAATTCCAAACTCATTTAACCAAAGGAAAGACAGGGTTACTCTGATGGGTTGGGAGATCGGTGGAATGTGAAACAATTACAGGAGTTTGAAATTCATTGAGGAATAAGGTGCAAGCAGCAAGCTTCAGTTCAGCTGAGATAAATAGCAGTTAGGGTACAGATCATTTCATTTCACTTAAAATGTAGAGATGAGGATAGAAAGAGCCAAGGATGTCTCAGTGTGAGCTGTTACTCTCCCTATTCAAAACAACTTCGTCAGATCTTGCACTGAGTCATTTAAGAGTGAGTAAAGCTTTCTTTCCCCCCAACCTTTAATCCTTATTCACTATAGCTGCAATTGTGTCTTGTTTGCCTGATTAAACTTGGTGCACTTTCCTCTGCCTCATAGTGAAAAGGCGCAGAGGAATCTTCCATTGTCTAAGGGGACATCTGATCAGGTTAGGGATGATCTTAATTCCTAAATTCTGTTCTATGGCTGTGAAAGTGATTTATTTTTAAGGTCAATGGCAAATTCTTAGTAATGGCTTTGACTGGAATTAAACAGCAGATCTTTTACCCATAGCCTACTCTTTGCCTATGTGACTTAACTTAGCGGAGAGTTTAAATTTCCAACATGGAGACAGTTGTTCCTCATGGTGAGATGCTCGGTAAACCTATCCCCAGTGACCTGCTTTCTCATCAAGCCCTTTCATACTCAGCCACCAGGTTACTATGACATCAGAATTGCAAACTTCTGCTGGAATATCGTAGAATGCCTACTGTGTGGAAGCAGGCCATTTGGCCCATTGAGTCCAGACCAATCCTCCTCCCACCCAGATCCAAACCCCTGTCCCTGTAAACTACATTTTTTACTATAACTAGGACACTTAGCCTGCACACCCCTGGACATTATGGACAATTTAGCACGCTAATCCATCTAACCTGTAAAGCTTTGGGCTGTGGGAGGATACCAGAGCAGTCAGGGGGAAATTCATCCAGACATTAGGAGAATGTGCAAACACCATGCAGACAGTAACTTGCGGTTGGAATTGAACCCAGCTCCCTGTTGCTGTGAGACAGCCATACAAACCACTGAGCCACAATGCTGCCCATCAACAAGATTTGATTACTCTACCTTCACCAGGGGTTCTGTATTAAGCAGTGCATTAATAGTTTCAATGTGTGTGAGATGTAGCCTTACAATAAAATTGAGGGTGTTAGTTTTTACACTAAATTCATTCATTTAAAATTCAGCAATGGGATTTGAAATAGTGAAATCATCAACTACAATTAAATTTAGGTTTTGTTTTCCTTTGTTTGCATTTACGCCAGTAACAATGAATCATTTAAAAGAGTTACTAATTTTATTGGCCAGTACTTGCATTACCAGAAGTCGTGATACATTGAATTAATTCTGGTTTTATTTTGCAGACTCCATCGGAAATCTTAGCTTATTCACAGGCAGCATGTTTGACATGATCGGATGAAGATTTAAAGAGCTGATTTTGGCTGCTCTGGACTTTCCGTGGTTTTGTGATTTTAGAGTTAAAAATGTGTTGCTGGAAAAGCACAGCAGGTCAGGCAGCATCCAAGGAGCAGGAGAATCGACGTTTCGGGCATGAGCCCTTCTTCAGGAATGCGCTTTTCCAGCAACACATTTTCAGCTCTGATCTCCAGCATCTGCAATCCTCACTTTCTCCTCAAAGATTTTAACTTGACTTTAGAGTTAGGCTGGATATGTTCGACTTATTCAAATACATAGCCAAGAATTATTAAACTGTTTTACATTTGGTGTAACTCAGTGAATGACAACACCACATCACCCTCTTCAATTAACTAAACATCACAATTCTAACAACCTCATGCCGCTGTGATTGTCGGAATGAAGAAAAATGCATTAGTCTTTGCATTCAATCAGTTGATTTAATACTTGTGAATTTCATGCATGGGAAGGCATTTGAAGGAGGGACCAATATATTAACTTATTACTGCCATAGAGATCACCCAACACATACAGGCTAGCCAAGTTTCATGAAGCAATTAAAGCTGGTCTAACAAAAAGTTCAAAATCACACAACACCAGGTTATAGTCCAACAGGTTTATTTGGAAGCACTAGCTTTTGGAGTGCTGCTCCTTCATCAGATGGTTGTGGTGTAACACAAGATTTTTTGAGTTGAAATTAGCATTTTTCTCACAAGGGCAATTAAATCAGCCTGTCAGACTTCATGTCAGTATGCAGAAGCCCTCATCCCCTATTTGATTTGTTCCATTAGCAGAACCTTCACATCTACTAGATTTACCAGATTGGAAACAACAACATTCTCAGACATGAAATATACAACCCGCTTCTGTTTCAAGGAACTTTTGGCAGGCTAAGAGAGATGTAATTAAGAATACAGAACTGAATATAAATTGGGAAGGTTCTCTCTCTTTCTCCCAAGAGGAGAAGTGCCAGTTGATAGTAGTGAATGGAAAAGGGCATCAGAAAACTGAGGATTTTTTGAAATAGCTGCAACATTCACCACTGCAAGCTGTATACAAAAAACCACCACTACCAGCCTTGATCTTAGGATCAAACATTAAGCCTCAAAGACAGCCAAAGTACACCAAACTGTGAATGTTTTGGTCTTCCTATCTGCTGAGTGTGTGTGTGTGTGTGTACGTACATGTTTGTGGATGTAAAGGACTGAAAAAAGACACATTTTTGTTACCATCTTTGAAGTTAACTGGTAAGGCCATAAGACCTTAAAATGTAACAGCAAGAGTAGGTCACTCAGCTCATCAAGTCTGCTCTATCATTCATTGAAATCATGGCTGATCTGATAACCTACAACACCTGCCTTTTCATCATGATCCTTTGTTTCCTTACAGATTAAAAATCTCTGCTTTGAATATACTTAATGAGACAACCTCTACAGCTCTACGTGACAAAGAATTCCACATTTGCATTACCTTCAGAGAGAAGAAATTTCTCCTCAACTCTGTCTGAAATGGGTGACTGTCTTGTCTGAGATTATGCCTTCTGGGCCTGGACTTTCTCACAAAGGGAAACAATCTTTCTATATCTAGCTGGGCAATCCGCAAAGAATCTTTCATGTTTCAATAAGATCGCCTCTCATTCTTCTAAACGCCAATGATATAAGGCCAACTTACTCATTCTCTTCTCATAATACAGGCCCTCCAAACCCTGGGTATGTCGAAGGAACCTTCTCTAGACTGCCTCCAATGCCAGCATTTATGGTCTTATTGCATTCCAGTTGAGATCAAATTAGAGCTTTGTATAGATTCAGTAAGACTTCCTTATTTTTATACCCTATTCCAACTCCAAAAGATAACATTCCATTTACTTACTGTATTATCAGCTGAACATGTGTGCTAGCTACTTTCTAATTTATGTCCAAGGACTCCCAAAACCCAGTGTTCTGTAGATTTTTACAGGCCTCCTCTGTTCAAATAATATTCTATTTGTGTGTTCTTCTTGTCAAAGTGCACAACCTCCCACTTTCCCACATTGGGCAAAAACGTGGCAGATGATGTAGATTCACGTGACCTGAACATACCCCTTTGCAGTCTCCTTGAGCCATCCTCACTACTTGTCTTCCCACTCAAATTTGTGATATCCACAGACTTGACAATAGTACATTCACTTATCTCATCCAAGTCATTAACATATATTGTAAATAATTGTGAGCCCAGCAATGATCCTTAGTTACAGGTTGCCATTTGAAAATGCCCCATTAGCCAACTCTCTGTTTTCTATTGGTTAGCCAATCCTCACTTCAAGCCCCCAACACCATGGGCTCTTATCAAATACTTAATAAATGCCTTCTGAAAGTGTATATATATATATAACATCTACTGGTTCCTATTACCTATCCTGATTGTTACCAACTCAAAATATTTTCATACATGTTTCATGCATGACTCCCCCTTCATGCAGAGGTGTCAACTCTGCTTGATCATATCACATATTTTCTAAATGCTCTGCTTGAACATACATTAGAATAGACATTAGCATTTTCCAAAAAACAGACTTAAGCTAACTGGCCTTTAATTACTAATTAGTTTTCTCTCCTTTTCATTTTAAATAAAGAGATGGCTTTGACGGTTTTCAAATCCTCTAGGAACTTTTCAGAATATCAAGGTTTGGGAGGATTACTACCAGTGTATCAACTATTTCTGTTGTTACTATTTTTAATATCCTAGGATGCATTCCACCAGGTCCAGAGGACTTTAGCTTTGTTAGTTTATTAATACTTTTTCTCTAGTGCAAGATATTGTATAAGTTATTTTCTCCACTTTTCCTTTTTATTATTTAGTAATTTTGGAATACTAATCAATTTGGTCCATTCTGAAGTCAAGAAATATTTGTGATTGTTACTGTAAGCAAAAAAAGAAGCCAATGGTCAACCACATTTAAATTGAAGAAAGGTTGGTCTCATAATTAAATAAACTTCAGCTTTTGTTGTGACCAGCTGAGGAAGCTGTAAAGATGCAAACTGGTTCACACCATTTTACCTGATCATCGTACTGCAAATTCTCATATCACCATCACTCACTCACCCAGCAATCCTCCTGAAAATCATAAGAAAATTTTCACCTGAATATGGCAACCGATGCTGTGAAAAGGGGGATATTTCCAATCTGCTGCTTCCCTCTGCTATTACTTTCCTTAGATTACTGCGTCTGGACATCACTGTCACAGCTGAGATTTCCAATGCAGAAAGTATGCAAAAGGGTAAGCGACTGATCACTGAGTCGGCAGTAGTGCACATTTCCTTGAGTCAGGAGATCTCTTCCTTTATCATTCAACTCTTGAACAAAATGGTGTACGCGCCTGGTAAGCCTAATGGATGGAAAAAAACATTGCTTGTTCGATTTGAAAACTTACTTGAGCAAAACAAAATTTCAATGGAAAAGATTTGGAAATTTTTGAGAAGATTTGTAGCTCAGGTTGTAGTTCAGGTTGTAAGTTTGCATAGATTTAGCCTCAGTGCAGCAGATCACTGAGAGAAAGCAGCAGTTAAAAGCAATGCGGTGCAAGGTATAGAGGCAATGCTGATTGAGTTAGATGCAATACAAAATGGAAGGAGGCTGAAGTAGAGCATTAACTCTGACACAAAGTATTTAGGTCAAAAACTGCAGAAACCAATCTATAGTCCAGCAGGTTTATTTGAAAATGCAAACTTTTGGAGCTCTGCTCCTTTTTCAGGTGTCGCTTGAGAGAGGAAAGGAATATTGGCAGAGAATTTATAGGTAGGAAGGCAGCTACCCTAAAACTGTCTGCCTCCTGTTAAAATTTTAATTAGTTAGAAAAGAGACACAAGTTTCTATACTATGCCTGAGGGAGGAACAGAGCTCTGAAAGCTCGTGTTTTCAAATAGACTATAATCTGTTATTGTGTGATTTTTGATCTTATCTAACTCAGTCTAACATTAGCACCTCCACAGTATGAAATTTTTAGACCAAGCTGCCCTGTGTCACTGCTGTATATTGTCTGTCAGATAGTACTTCCTGTTTTGCAAAGTAGAACCACAGCAAAATTTTTGATAATGGCAAATGCTTTTTCCAAGTGCCATCTGGACATGGGCTCAGAATTTCTTGGAGTCAAAAAGTGTGGTGCTGGAAAAGTACAGCCGGTCAAAGAGCAGGAGAATTGATGTTTCAAGCATAAGCTCTTCACCCGGAATGTTATCTTTGAAATGTTGACTCTCCTGATTCTCGGATGTTGCCTGACCAGCTGTGCTTTTCCAGCACCATACGTTTTGATTCTGATCTCTAGTCCTCAGTTTCTCCTCAGAACTTTTTTGAGACCTCTACAAAGCTTGTTATGTCATCACTGTCTTACCAGCCCAAAGCACTGCTCTCACATTAGAGAGAAACAACTAGTAATGATTTAACCTGAGGGTCACCATACCTCAGGTGAGGGGAAAGCTTAAGAAAGAAAGTCCTTCATGGTAAATTCAATTAGTGATGGGATTTGAGCCCATGCTATTGGTATCCCACTGCTTTATAAACCAACCATCCAGCCAACTGAGCTAAGCCAATACCAGTGCAAAGGTAATGGTGCATTGACAGTGTAAACCTATTCAAACCTCTATTCTACATTTGTGATAAAGTCACTGACGTGGGTAAGTTCCTCCAATCTGCATTCTATGCCCTAATTACCTCGGATTTTGTGCTGCTCTGGTGAAATTGTCAGCAAATGATTTGAATATTAGTTATTATAACCGCACACCCCTATTAAAATTAATGACAACGGCAATCTTTCAGGATTAAAACTACTTTAATTGCCACTGACAGACTGTTTCAGAAACACAATGGGAGGCTCAGTAGCTTGGTATAATCACAGAAATTGAAAATGGTATGAATATTTTAGTTTCTAAATACAGAATATTGATGGTGACTTCAATGACGAGTCTATACTTTACGATTCATTGAACTGTACTAAAGCAAATTTTTTTGTAAAAAAAACAATTATTAGCTACAACTGTGGGTTTGATGAAAAAGATTAATGCTCTGCTGGAAACTCTTTACAGTATGTGATCATTTCTGTATTAAATAGCGGATTCAGAATTTCCATTTGTATTAGCTCTAATGAGTAAAGGAATCATTGTTTTTGCATTTCCAATTGCCCAACTCACAGCTTGTGTCGACTTTGGAAAACTTTTCACCTTATTGCATTTCATTCAATTCACCCTCTCCCAATCTGAAAGTTCAATCAGTTTTAAAAAGATGCAGGTTCCACTTTGGCTCATTACCAAGGCAGGAAGGAAGTGACCGATTTGTGGTGGGGGGGGGGGGGAGGGGGGGGGGGGTGGGATCTGATTTAAAGCCACAACAAAGAGCAATGAGTCTGCAATTGCCTTTGTGTGGCCACAGCAACTCTGTTCCACTCAGCTTCTGACATTGATCACTCAAGGTCAATATCATATTGGTGTCCTGCCCAAACAGTACAATGAGCAAAATATGTAATGAACATTCTCCTTGGAAGTTTGCCAGATACAATACAGATATTTTCATTGGCAAGTTTGACAGTCAATCCTGGGCATAGAAACATGCCCTATTCTTGAGGAAAGTTTGCTTTTATTTCAATATCTTGTTATTTACTCTTCATACAATATTTAGTAACATGCAGTTGCACTGATTTATAATTCTCTATTTCGCTCGTCTTCGAAGCCTGTACATGTTGATAAGACCCATAATAATGCAAGATTATTTTCCAGCAGATCTCAGGTCATTAAATTTAAATAGTAATGAAAAAGATATTTTAACAGGTAATTTGATATTTCATTAACTCCTAAGCAGAAAATGTCACGATGGAACTGTAATTGTGGATGACAATCCAAAGTAAATGATATCATTGGCACGCACCTTGCTAGATTTTAATTTTCATTTATGTTAAATGGGAATTAAAATTAGGAGTGGGCTATGACAAAAGCCCAATCCAAAGTCAGCAGAAGATATCATGCCAACCCATCCCATTATTTTAGTTCATCCATTACGAACTGTTCTCTTTCAAAATGATCTTATTGCAGGAAAGAATATTTTAAACCTTTGCTAATGACTGTGCCAGTCTGAGTTCTGCATGTTCACTGCAGCATATTTCAATGTCCTCCTCTGCAAACTTGAGGCTCCATTGGAGGATTGGGAAGTATAGCAGTGTCTTACGATGTTCTTCTCCAATATAGCCATTCCAGCAAATTTCAGGCCATTGTAGTTTTGGAAAGAATGAACAGTCATGCAATGAAGAGGAACTTTGGGAATCTTATTTTGAGAAGTCCATTACATGCAGAAGCTTTTATTTAGTTCTGTTGTTTGTTAATGCAACTTAACATCAGATCACTGATTTCATATCAACCATTTTCAATCAATGTCCAAGTAGAACTTCTACTCCTTCCACATTAATATAATGGGTAATATTATTATTAAATAAATTAGAGAAAACTGATTGAAAATTCTATGACAGTAAATGATCAAAACTGAGGGATACAAGTCAGAGGATGTCATGGTGAGATTACTTTGCTGGATGTATGTTTGCTTGCTGAGCTGGAAGGTTTGTTTTCAGATGTTTCATCACTGTACTAGGTAACACCTTCAGTGAGCCTCTAAATGAAGCACTGGTGGTGTAGCTTACTTTCTATTTATACGTTTCAGTTTCCTTGCTGTTGTGTCAGCATAGGTGGGGCACAGTGGTAGAGTCTTGCCTTTAGGTCAGAAAGTCTGTGTTCAATTCCCACTCCTCCTAGAGTTGTGTAGGAACAAGTTTGAACAAGGGTTAATTCTCAGATTTTCTGAGAAATGACAATTGGAGATTCTGGTCAGGACTCCTGAGGAAGTGTGAAGTATACTTTAACTCTGACAGCTCCCTTCTCCTGCAAGACAGACAGGGGAAGGCAGACCACATTTTATGTCAAAGTCAATTCCGTATTCCGTGGTTTAAATGTCTTCAATCATAAACAGCTCCTTTGACAGGTCATATGAAAGGGTAAGTACATAATGTAAGTGTAAGATTAAGGTGCCAGGAGGGTAGAGTGCCAGATAAGTAGGGGTATAGTGCCAGGGTGGCAGTAAGTAGGGTCTTAGGTAAATAGGATGCCATGTGGGAAAGGTGCTGAATGTACAGAATGTTAGGGCACAATGTGGGAAGGGAAGTAAAGCACAAGCTGGCAAGAGGGTCAGGGAAGTAATAAAGTAGCTCAGGTTTGCTGGGGAGATATTGGGTCCAGCAGGGAGGAGTGGGGGTGTTGGGTGTCATGGGGGCGAGAAGTGTCAGGTGCTGTGAGAGCAGAGGAGCAGTGGAGGAGTCAGGTCCCTAAAGGAAGGGTATTGTGTCCATTGGAGGGGAAGTTGGGATTTTGGGTCTTGGCAGAAGGTGAGGGAGTTGGGTCCAGCAGAGAGGTAAGGGTTTGTTTGGTGTCAGGGGAGAAGGTACAGTTGTTGAGTCCCATGTTGGTATGTTAGCTTCTGGTGGGAACAATTGTTTGTTTCAGGCATCAAGCAGGTGGTGTCAGTCTGGACGGTGGGGGGGGTGGTGGTGGTGGTGCTTTGGGATCTTCGGTTGGGAGGAAGGGCTGTTGGGTCCTGAGAGTGTATTAGGACATTTGGCAAAGTGGGTGTGTTGGATCTGGTCTGGGAGAGGGATTTCTGTTAGGAGGAGAATATGTTGGTTCCAGTGCCACGGGAATTAGTAGGGTTTCATGTTCCAGGAAGGAATGGGGCTATTGGGTGTGGATTTGGAGGGAACTGTAAGAAGCCTGGAGATTGGGCATAAGATATGTTGGTGGGGGGGGGGGGGAGGGAATTACCCATTGGAATTTTCATTTTCTCAGGCCATTCCCTTGGAGTCTGCTACATCAGGGATCCTGCAGAGTCCCCATGCACAATTCTGAATTATCCTGCAGCTGACCATCTGACAACCCAAGCCATGAAGCAATCTTTCCACTTCTAAAGTATGGGTGAGAAGTTGCAACATTGAATGAAATGCATAAGAGGAATCAAAGTTGTTTCCATTCTAGCGAGTTTGAATCATGACAAAAGGTTTTGAAAAATAACATTTGAGAGGTAGGCTCATGACTGTGACTTGTGCCAGGGACTGAAATATTTGAAATATTGGAATTAATTGTGAGTTTCAGATGAGGCGTCACAGATTCAAATGTATCAAAGACAATTCCAGAATGCATATCAGGATGTTTCTGTCTTCACATGTTGTGATAGCTCAGCAATGTTCTCTGTGCTAACGTAAGCTGCAACCAATCACCAACTCAGTTAGTGAAGCAGAAACAGACAAGAGTGAATTGTACAATGCTATCTGATTAGATGACTAAAATAAAATAAGCTGTAGGAGGGTTGCAGGAAATAAAGAGTGGCCAACACTTTAGGATTATATTAAAAATCACTAATTTCAGGTTTGGAAGCAGGAGATAGCTATTCGTGTCATGTGCTAACTTGGTGAAATGCAAGTTGCAGTCTCCATGAAAGACAACAAAATTGGTAATTAACCTCTGGTTCATGGGCAGATGAAGAAGTGCTGGATACCATCATCAATTACTGACTATGAAGCAATGAATGTAAAACAACGTTTTCCTTGAACATAATATTGATTTGAAGCCAATAACTGACATTTTTAGCTGCAAGTTCAACTTTATAC
The DNA here is from genome assembly GCF_020745735.1 of Hemiscyllium ocellatum. Taxonomy (NCBI): domain Eukaryota; kingdom Metazoa; phylum Chordata; class Chondrichthyes; order Orectolobiformes; family Hemiscylliidae; genus Hemiscyllium; species Hemiscyllium ocellatum. The sequence continues at coordinate 31,412,731 of NC_083421.1, read as the reverse complement.
ACGTAAGGTCATTTCACAATGATGCAGTAACATTCTCTGTTGCTACACAACAATGAAGTGATATATCAGCAAAGCACAAACCAGATTCCAAAACAATTAGTAAAAAAAAATCAGCTGATTAAATAGTAAAATTCCATTGATAACTGAGTTTTTATTTACAAAGCCAATAATGATCCATATTTACTTTGCACAAGATTCAAGAAATGTGCCGCCCTCTGGCTTTTATCGCCCATCATTTGATGCTGGTGAGAAGGTAACTTGCCCTCTTGAGCAAAGTCTATTTGTTGTAGGAAGTTTTACAATACTGACAAGGGTGAATGCCAAGATTCTGATAATGAAAGATCAACAATATATTCTCAAGTCAAGATGGTGAGTGGCTTTGAGGGGAACTTGCAGGCGATAGTGTTCCCATATATGATACTCTAGGCATATGTCATAGAGATCTACAGCATGGAAAAGGCTCTTCGGATCATCACATCCACATCAGTCAAAACCAACTATTGAACTACTCATCCCATTTTCCTGCAATTGGTCCATTACCTTGTCCTTCTCAAAGATAGTGGTCTTGACAATGGTGGGGAGGGGGCATGCTTTATGAGACCCTTGGTGAATTTAAGCAGTAAATTTTGTTACTATATATTGTGTTGTTTGAAACCAATGCACGTGGATGTGGTGATGTGGACTGATTTGACCTTGATGGCATCAAGCTTCTAAAATATTGTTGGAAATGCATTCCTCCAGGGAGGTGGTGAGTATTTCCTCACATTCCTCACTTATTCCTTCTAAATAGCAGATAGACTATTCCTCGGATGCTGCCTGACCTGCTGCACTTTTCCAGCACCATATTCTCAACTCTAATCTCCAGCCCCTTATAGGGGGAAAGTGAGGACTGCAGATATTAGAGATGAGTTACTTGCAGCAAAATTCTTAGCCTTTGCCCTGTTCTTATAGCCACTGTGTTTTTATGGCTACTTCGGTTCAGTTCTGTCAATGGTGACCTTAAGGTGTAGATAGCAGTATGCCATTCTATGTCATGCAGGGTTGGTCAAATTCTTGATATTGCCGGGCAAATATGAGGTGAAAATCTTCCTTGTCACTTGTCAGCCCCAGCCTAGATATTATCTAAGTTTTGCTTCATTTAGACATGAATTACCTCAGTTAATGAGAAGTCACAATGGTGCTGAAAGTTGAACAATCAGAGAACATCCCCAATTCAAACCTTCGGTTGGAGGGCAAGTTATTGATGAAGTAGCTGAAGATGGTGGAGCCTGGGACACTACCCTGGAGAACTGCTATCAACTCCTGGAGCTGAGATGATTGCTCTAACAGTCAAAATCATCTTCATTTGATGTGGGCATGACTCCAACCAGCAGACAGATTTCCCTCATGACTCCCATTGACTCCAGTTTGGCTGAAGATCCTTGATGACACATTTGATCAAATGTGGCCTTGATGTCAAGGGCTGTCACTCTCAACTCCCTTCTCAAATTCAACTCTTTCGTCCCTGTTTGAACCAAGTCTGTAATGAGGTCAGGAGTTGATTGATTCAAACTGAGCATCACTGAGCAGTTTCTGAAGACTGGGTAAAAACAAAGACTGCAGATGCTGGAAACCAGATTATAGATGAGAGTGGTGCTGGAAAAGCAAAGCAGTTCAGACAGCATCCAAGGAGCAGGAAAATCGCTGTTTCAGGCAAAAGTTCTTCATCAGAAATAGAGGCAGATTGCCTGAAGGGTGGAGAGATAAATGAGAGGAGGGTGGGGAAGGGGAGAAAGTAGCATAGAGTACAATAGGTAAATGGGGGTGGGGATAGAGGTGATAGGTCAGGGAGGAGGGTGGGGGAAGGTAGCAAAGTGTAAAATGGGTGAATGGGTGTGGGGATGAAGGTGATAGGTCAGGGAGGAGGGTGGAGTGGATAGATGGAAAGGAAGATAGGCAGGTAGGACAAGTCATGGGGACAGTGCTGAGCTGGAAGTTTGGAACTGGGGTGAGATGGGGGAAAGGGGAAATGAGGAAACTGGTGAAGTCCACATTGATGCCCTGGGGTTGAAGTGTTCCAAGGCAGAAGATGAGGCATTCTTCCTCCAGGCGTCTGGTGGTGAGGGAGTGGTGGTGAAGGAGGCCCAGAACGTCCATGTCCTCGGTCTCTGGCCTCCAAATACTAACTATTTCTCACTCCATACATATTGCCAGACCTGCTGACTTTCTCCAGCAGTTTCTGATCTTGTTGCTATCTCTGAGCAGGCTATTGTGAAGCAAGTACTGTTTGGTACATTGCTGATGATCCATTTCACTGCTTTACTGATGATTGAGAGAAAATTGGTGGTTTGGTAACTGGCCAGGCTGGACTTGTCCTGCTTGTATGTGTACAGGACACACCTAGGCAATTTTCCACATGGTTGTGTAGGTGCTGTACTGAAACAGTTGACTAGAGACTCAAATTTTTAAATACAAGTCTTCAGTACTATTGCCAACATTCTGTCAAGGTCCACTGCTTTAGCAGGAGACTGTTCTTTAGTCATTTCCAGATATTACGTGGAGAAATCAAATTGTCCTGAAGTTTACCATTTTGCAGACCTTCAGAAGAAACCTCGATGTATCATACACTTGACACTTCTGGTTGAAGATTCTTGCAAATGCATCTGCCTTATATTTTGCACAGATGTGCTGTACTCTCCCATCATCGATGAGCAGGGGTATTTGTTGAGACTCATCCTCCACTAAAATGTTTAGTTGTCCACTAACATTCAAAACTAGATATAGAAGGACAGCAGAGCTTAGAAGTGATCTGTTTAAGGAATTTCTTATCGTTGTCTGTCACTTGCTGCCTTTGTTGTTTGGCTTGCAAATGTTATAGCTTCACTAGTTTTTTAAAAAAATTTACTCATTGACATGGGCATATTTGGATGAGCCAGAATTTGTTGCTCATCTTTAATTGCCCAGAAGGCAGTTACCAGTCAACCACATGTAAGTCTGGAGTCACATGTAGGCCAACCAAATAAGGATGATACATTAGTGAACCAGATGGATTATGGCTTCATGGTCATCATTAGATCCTTAATTCCAGATTCCTTATTGAATTCACATTCCACTATCCAGCATGGCAGGATTTGAACCTGAGTTTCCAGAACATTAACTGAGTTTCTGGATTCTTGGCTCATGATAATACCACTAGGCTGCCGCCTGCCCAATGACACAACATTTTTAAATATGCCTCGGGCTGTTTTGACACGTGCTCTTCATTGAGCCAGACTTGATGCCTTAGCTTGATAGTAATAATTAAGTGTGACTATTCTGGGCCATGAGGCATTGGAGTATAATTATGCTGCTGATGGTGCCTCATGGGTGTCCACCCTTGACTTGCTGGTACTGCATGAAATCAAGAGTCAAAACATGCGCTGCTGGAAAGGCACAGCCAGTTAGGCAGCAACCGAGGAGCAGGAGAGTTGAGGTCAATGCTCAAAATATCGACTCTCCTGCTCCTCGAATGCTGCCTGACCAGCACCACACATTTCGACTCCGATCTCCAGCATCTGCAGTCCTCACTTTCTCCCTGCATGAAGTCTATTCATTTAGCATGGTAATAGTGCCCTCTGATGGAGCATATTCTGAATGTGAAGGTCAAACAGAGAGATTAACAAAGTTTGCTGGACTAATACTCCAGCAACAATTCCACTAAGCCATCACTTTCCCCTAAAGTTTGCCAACCTCTGCTGATGTATTGTTTCTCAGCTGTAAGTGACAATCTGCAACTCATGGCTTGACATTTCTTCTCCTATATTCCTTCCTCATTTTTTCACTTACATGACTATCAAATCTAGCCACAGCATTGATGCTGGGTGTATGAAGGTGCAGCCAGTGTAACACGAATGTCTCCACATGAACAATTAACTGCTGAAGGTCCCTTTAGGATGTTCGAGAAGCATACGAGTGTCAGACATTTCCACTAGATGAGTGAGGCACAGTTCTTTGGCAGACTCGGATATTGTCACAGACTTATCCAGCTGTTGGAGGGGAAAGGAGTGCATTGCCATCCTATTCCAATGGCTGTCAAGATAGCAGCTGCACCAAGTTTGTATGTGGCTGGCTGCTTTCAAGGTGCCATTGGAGGTCTGTGTGGGATCACTCAGTCCCTCAACCCACAAGCGTATCCAACCTCTTACCAATGCTATCTGGGTCAGAGCTCATGACTTCATCTTGATTCCCCAAGAGTGATCAGTGCTGGAGCCCAAACATTAAGCTTTGCCAATGGATCTGGCTTTGTTCAGATGCAGGACACAACAAACTACAAATAACATTGACAGCACCGTATCATAATGCACCAAACTTCGTCAACAGAAAAGAATTCCCTACCACCTAAGTACAGGTCATCTGACATTATTGTTACCACATCTTAGAGGCTTGCACCAGACACCCTTGAAACTGCCATGATTCATCTGTCCTTGAGGATTCTATCAGGGTTATCACTGAGCAGGCAATAGGTCTATGGAGGATGACATTTCAGTGCCTGGATCAGTCTTGCAATACAGTCCAGATAGAGAGTGTTGGATAATTCTTACATGCTATCCTCTGTAGAAATGGAGCTGGCATACAGGTGATGGGATGAACTGTTAAAGAACGGGGAGAACATGAATAGTCTTCCAAGGACAAAGCTAAAAATCACAATACCAAGTTATAGTCCAACAGGTTTATTTGAAATTACTAGTTTTCAGAGCACTGCTCCTTCATCAGGTAGCTGTGGTGCAGGATCATAAGACACAGAACTTATAGCAAAAAAATGGGAGTCTTATGATCCTGCTCCACAGCTGCCTGATGATGGAGAAGCACTCTGAAAGCCAGTAATTCCAAATAAACCTATTGGACTATAACTTGGTATTGTGTGATTTTTAACTTGTCCATCCCAATCCAACACTGGCAACTCCACACTAAAGATGAAGATGAGGATATTGAACAGGAGGACCATGATCTTCTGCATAATGGTGCATTAAGTGCAGCAAGCTAGAAAGGAGTTAATTGCCACCCAATTCCAGTACTGAGAGCTGGCAAGAGTGGTCATGCATTGTCTGTAAATCTGTTTGTGCTTGAAAGGCAAGTGATTCTTGTCCAAACCCAGAAGCACATGCAGCCTCTGTTTGTTTTTGGTTTTTTTGTTCACTTTTGCTGTCATTGAATTAGATTTAATGTTTTGAGACATTTGGAAGCTTTCTGGGATGTGAGGATGCCACGTTGAACAATAAGAAGCTGCTGGGCTGTGGCGGGCATTGGGGAAAGTGTGTCACTTCTTTCAACAGGATTGGAAGATGGGATAAAGCCAAGGATGAGCAAGCTGTGGCACTTAATTAACAATCAATGGGTGACTATGCACTTTCATGTGCAATGAAGTGTCAGATCTTTATGCCTTGATGAGCCTTTGTTTTTCATTCTCCTCTGACAGTGAAGGGTACCTCCAGACTGACAACATTCGACAATGTGCATGGCTGGTCTTTAAAGAAGGTACCATTACCTGAGATCCATGGAGATGCGGCATTGGTAAGTTCATATGCCTATACTATGTCAGCAAATACAACAAGTACACCTTGGTGATGTGGCATTTCAATAATAGGGTGAGTTTGGCAATATAGTATGAGGCAACACAAAGACAAATGCTCCAAGAAACTTGTCTATTTTGGGAAAAATATTCACACCAGTGTTAAATGTGCTTTCCTTGTTGTCAATATATGTCACATTGAATTTACAACATAAAAATAAGTCATTGAATATGCTACAGCCAAGTCTCCTGCTACTCTGTTATTTAATCTCACCTGATCAACATATTCTAATATTCTTTTCTCCTTCATGTGCTTCCCCTTAAATAAATCTTACCTCAGCCATGAAACTTTGAGTAATGAAATTTCTTCTGAATTCTTAATAGGGTTTACTAGTGTCAACCCTTATTTTGGATTCCTCAATTCATACAGGCATCTTCTCCTTGTCTATCAATCAAATCTCTTCATGATATTAATGACCTTTAGAGGAAAGAGCCCTTGCCTGTGGACTCTTTAGTCAGGGTAGTTTAAGTCTATTGCCATTAGTTATAGGAATTTTGAGGAAAATTAGCAGAGTTAGGCAAGAGCTTTGTGAGTTTAGGAATGTAATCCCTGGGCAAGCTCCCATCCCTCAGAAGGTGACTCTCCTTTGTTTGAGAGTCTTGAAAAGAGCTTTGAAATGTGAAGGCTACAAAGTTCAGCCTTGTAAGGCTATTGTCTAATGCCCACATTATATCCTGGCAGCATAGCTCACCAAACAGTGAGCATAGGTGGTAATAATATACATCACCTTTTTGAATTATTCATGTTCCTCATAACACCAGCACCAGTAAACAAAATTATTATGGTATTCGCCTTCCTCAGGGTGGCAATTTGATTAGAGCTATTCCTAATCATAAGGAATGCAAATGCGAGACAATGGTGAAAAAATATATATTTCACAACTTATTTTTCGCAGTTCAATAAGATTATTTTATTAAATTCTTCACACTGACAGAATGCCTTGACAGAATTTTTTTGATGCATAAATTTTATATTGATACACCCACAGTGTTAAAGCTGCTGCACCCAAGATAACTCCATTTGATTTTGAACATTTTTGGCATGACTGTAGAAATTCCTTGTGGTAAATCATATACATTTAGTGAACATACTATTTATTTATTTATTTCCTTGCATTCAATTACTTTTTTTTCTTAAAAAAGCTTACGACTGTAATGTTAGGCAAATAAATATATTTTTCAGTGCAAATGCAGCTCTGAGTTTCACTGAGTATGCCATTATGGTGAAAATTTAGATAGTTGCAGTAAAAATATTTCTAAATGTTGTCATATTATTTGTGTGCTGTGAGCTTTAATACTTGTTACCTGGAATGGGTATATGCAATGAAAGATTGTCTCTTTCAGTTGTGAGTGTCTTGTCTGTAAAGGGCTTGAAGTGCATCAGATTAATTACTATCTGCTTGGTGACAATGATGAGAATGTAAGCAGTTAGATATGAGAATGTAAGCAGTGGAGGCCGGGACGCTGAATGTCTTCAAGGCAGAGATTGATAGATTCTTGATGTCACGAAGAATTAAGGGCTACAGGGAGAATGCTGGTAAGAGGAGTTGAAATGCCCATCAGCCATGATTGAATGGCGGAGTGGACTCGATGGGCCGAATGGCCTTACTTCCTGTTCTATGTCTTATGGTCTTATATGGACTAAACGATTGTCAGATGATCAATAATGGACAATCCTTGGGTTTCATCAGCATTAATCTTTTATTGTGAATTATAAAATCATAAAACCCCTACAGTGTGGAAGCAGGCCATTCAGCCGATCAAGTACACACTAACATTACAAAGAGCATCCCACCAAGACCCTTGTCCCCCAGTCAATGAAACCCTGCTTTTCCCATGGCTAACCCACCTAGCTTGCAGATCCCTGGACACTGGCCAATTTAGTGTGGTTACTCCACCTGACCTGCACATCTTTGGACTGCGGGAGGAAACTTACATAAACAAGGGGAGTATGTGAGCACATAGGTGAGAACTCATTGCAAATGCAAGTTCTCAGTCATAAATGTATGCCCTCAGCAAGGAGAGAGGGTTTTGGATTCCTGGATAATTGGGAATCTTTCTGGGGAAGATGGGATCACTACAAACAGGATAGACTTCACCTAAACCAGAGGGGTAACAACATCCTGGGGAGGGGGAAATTTGCTAATGCTCTTCGGGTGAGTTTAAACTAATTCATCAGGGGGATGGAAACTTCAATTGTAGTTTGAGTGTACAGGAGGTTGAGAGTAGTGAGGTCAGAAATACGGTTTCAAGGTCGCAAAAGGCACCAGCAAGCAAGACGTTGGTTTGAAGTGTGTTTACGTCAGTGCTAGGAGTATCCAGAATAAGGTGGGTGAACTTGCAACATGGGTTAGTACATGGGATTTCAATGTGCCGGAGGAATCAGCACAGAAGAGCTTCACAGGAGGCTCCCAAGCACTGAGGATGTCACCTAGAAAGGGGACAAAATGTTTGCAACAAAAATTCCCAGCTCGGTGAACAGAACCACAACAACGGATTTCAATGTTGTGGCCATTTTGGAGACATGGGTAGAGCAGGGACAAGTTCCATGATTTAGATGTTTCAATAAGGTTTGAGAAAATGATAAAGGTAGGGGGGTGAGGTGCGGCATTGTTAATCAAGGACAGTATTACGGTTGCAGAAAGGACATTTGAGGACTCATTTACTGAGGTAGTATGGGCTGAGGTTAGAAACAGGAAAGGAGAGGTCACCCTGTTGGGAGTTTTCTATAGGTCTCTGAACAGTTCCAGAGATGTGGAGGATTGCAAGGATGATTCTCGATAGGAACGAGAGTGACAGGGTAATTGTTGTGGGGGACTTTAACTTTCCACGTTTTGACTGGGAATACTATAGTTCAAGTACTTTTTATTAGTCAGTTTTTGTACAATTTGTGCAGGAGGGTTTCCTGACACTGTATGTAGAAGGCCAACAAGGGGTGAGGCCATATTAGATTTGGTACTGGGTAATGAACCCAGCCAGGTATTAGATTTGGAGGTAGGTGAGTACTTTGGTAATAGTGACCACAGTTCAGTTATATTTAGTGATCGAAAGGGATAAGTACATACTGCAGGACAAGAGTTATAGCTGGGGGAAAAGGCAATTACAATGCGATTAGGTAAGATTTAGGATGCATAGAATGAGCAAGTAAACTGCAGGGGATAGGCACAATTGAAATGTGGAGCTTTATTCAAGGAACAGCTATTGCGGAGTAAAAAGTGAGGTCTGCAGATGCTGGAGATCAGAGCTAAAAATGTGTTGCTGGTTAAAGCGCAGCAGGTCAGGCAGCATCCAAGGAACAGGAAATTCGACGTTGAAGGGCTCTGGCCCGAAACGTCGAATTTCCTGTTCCTTGGACGCTGCCTGACCTGCTGTGCTTTAACCAGCAACACATTTACAGCTATTGCGGATCCTTGATAAGTATGTACTAGTCAGGCAGGGAGGAATTTGTTGAGCGTGGGAGCCGTGCTTTACTAAGCAAGTTGAATCTCTTGTCAAGACGAAGAAGGCGGCTTAAGTTAGGATGAGATGTGATGGCTCAGCTAGGGTGCTTAAGTGTTACAAATTAGCCAGGAAAGACCTAAAGAGAGCGCTAAGAAGAGCCAGGAGGGTAATGAGAAGTCATTGACAAATAGGATCAAGAAAATCCCTGAGGCTTTCTATAGATATATCAGGAATAAAGGAATGACACGAGTAGGATTGAGGCCAATCACAGATAGTAGTGGGAAGTTGTGCATGGAGTCAGAGGAGATAGGTGAAGCACTAAATGAGTATTTTTCATCAGTATTCACATTAGAAAAAGACAATGTTGTTGAGGAGAATATTGAGATACAGACTACTAGATTAGATGGGATTGAGGTTCACAAGGATGAGGTGATAGCAATTCTGGAAAGTATAAAAATAGATAAGTCCCCTGGGTTGGATGGGATTTATCCTAGGATTCTTTGGGAAGCCAGGGGAGGAGATTGTGAAGCCTTTGGCTTTGATCTTTATGATGTCATTGCCTACAGGAATAGTGCCAGAAGACTTGAGGATAGCAAATGTTGTCCTGTTGTTCAAGAAGGGGAGTAGAGCCAACCCTGGTAATTATAGACCAGTGAGCCTTACTTCGATTGTGGGTAAAGTGTTGGAAAGGGTTAAATGTAGTAAGATTTATAATTATCTTTAGGGATGAGTTGATTAGGGATAGTCAACACAGTATTGTAAAGGGTAGGTGGTGCCTCACAAACTTTATTGAGCTCTTTGAGAAGGTGACCAAACAGATGGATGAGGATAAAGCAGTTAATGTGGTGTATATGGATTCAGTAAGACCCATGTTAGGCTATTGCACAAAGTACGGAGGCAAGGGATTGATGATAATTTTGCTATTTGGATCAGAAATTAGCTAGCTGAAAGAAGACAGAGGGTGATGGTTGATTGGAAGTATTTATCCTGGAGTTCAGTTACTAGTGGCGTACTGCAATGATCTGTTTTGGATACACTGCTGTTTGTCATTTTTATAAATGACCTGAATGAGGGCATAGGAGAACGTGAGGACTGCAGATGCTGGAGATCAGAGCTGAAAAATGTGTTGCTGGAAAAGTGCAGCAGGTCAGGCAGCATCCAAAAAGCAGGAGAATCAATGTTTTGAGCATAAGCCCTTTTTCAGGGATTCCTGAAGAAGGGCTTATGCCCGAAATGTCGATTCTCCTGCTCCTTGGATGCTGCCTGACCTGCTGCACTTTTCCAGCAACACATATTTCAACTCTGAATGAGGGCATAGAAGGCTGGGTTCGTAAATGTGAGATGACACTAAGGTCAGTAGAGTTGTAGATAGTGACGAAGAATGCTGTAGGTTACAGAGGGACATTGATAAGCTGTGGAGGTGGGCTCAGTGGTGGCAAATAGAGTTTAATGCAGAAAAGTGTGAGATGATTCAATTTGGAAGCAGTAACAGGAATGTAGAGTATTGGGTTAATGATAAGATTTTTGGTAGTGTAAATGATCAAAGAGTTCTCGGTGTCCATGTTCATTGATCTTTGAAAGTGGCCACCCAGGTTAATAGGGTTGTTAAAATATATGGTGTATTAGCTTTTATTGGTAGAGAGATTGAGTTTCAGAACCATTAGGTCATGCTGCAGCTATACAAAACTCTGGTGTGGCCGCACTTGGAGTATTACGTACAGTTCTGGTCACCGCATTATAGTAAGGATATCAAAGCTTTGGAAAGAGTTCAGAGGAGATTTACTAGGATGTTGCCTAGTAGGGAGGGAAGGTCTTATGAGGAAGGGCTGAGGGAATTGAGGCTGTTTTTGTTAGAGAGAAATTGAGAGGTGATTTAATTGAGACATAAGATAATCAGAGGGTTAAATAAGGTGGACAGTGAGAGCCATTTTCCTTGGATGGCAACGGCTAGCACAAGGAGACATAGCTTTAAATTAGGAGGTGGTTTCTTTAATCAGAGTAGTATGGGTGTGGAATGCACTGCTTACAATAGTAGCAGACTAGCCAACTTTAAGGGCACTTATCTGGTCATTAGATCGGTAGATGGACGAGAATGGAATAGGCTTCAGATTGGTTTCACAGGGTGGCCAACATCGAGGGCTGAAGGGCCAGTACTGCACTGTAATGTTCTATGCTCTATGTTCTATTTCTATATTCTATATTCTATATATCTGATCAACTGTCATTGTAACTCTTTTCCAAGCATCCAATGTACCATAAGCTCTTGAATTATTCAAAAAGGGAGCACCCGCATATTGCAAAACCTTCAAACATTTACTGTTGCCAAAGTGAAGAAATAACAAACAAAACATTCTAAGGAAGGATCACTGGACCATAAATGTTAGCTCTGATTTCTCTCCACGGATGCTGCCAGACCTGCTGATCTTTTCCAGAAATTTCTGTTTTTGTTTCTGATTTCGAGCATTGGCAGTTCTTTCTGTTTATTAAATAAAACAAATGCCGCATTTACTGTTGGGCCTAAACTGGGACCTCTAACCTTTTAAGCAACAATAATTTTATAATATCATAGAATCGCTACATTGTGGAAGCAGGCCAAATGGCTCAAAAAGTCCACACCGACCCTCTGAACAGCAACCCACCCAGACCCATTCCCCGACATTTACCCCTTCACCTGACACTACAGGCAATTTAGCATGGCCAATTCACCTAACCTGCACATTTTTGGATTGTGGGCGGAAACCAGGGCACCCAGAGGAAACGCACGCAGACATGGGGAAAGTGTACAAACTCCACACAGACAATTGACCGAGGCAGGAATGGAACCCAGGAAATAGGGAAATCCCCAGCAATTACAGACCAGTCAGTCTCACATCTGTCGTCTGTAAGGTGTTAGAAAGGATTCTGAGGGATAGGATTTATGACCATCTGGAAGAGCATGGCTTGATTAAATGCAGTTAACACGGCTTTGTGAGGGGCAGGTCATGCCTCACAAACCTTATTGAGTTTTTTGAGGATGTGACTAGAAAAGTTGATGAGGGTCGAGCTGTGGATGTGGTGTGTATGGACTTCAGCAAGGCATTTGATAAGGTTCCCCATAGTAGGCTCATTCAGAAGGTCAGGTGGAATGGGATACAGGGGAACTTAGCTGTCTGGATACAGAATTGGCTGGCCAACAGAAGACAGTGAGTGGTAGTGGAAAATAATATCCTGCCTAGAAGTCTGTGGTGAGTGGTGTTCCACGGGGCTCTGTCCTTGAGCCTCTACTGTTTGTAATTTTTATTAATGACTTGGATGAGGGGATTGAAGGATGGGTCAGCAAGTTTGCAGACGACATAAAGGTTGGAGGCGTCGTTGACAGTATAGAGGGCTGTTGTAGGCTGCATCGGGATATTGACAGGATGCAGAGATGGGCTGAGAGGTGGCAGATGGAGTTCAACCTGGATAAATGCAAGGTGATGCATTTTGGAAAGTCGAATTTGAAAGCTGAGTACAGGATTAAGGATAGGATTCTTGGCAGTTTGGAGGAACAGAGGGATCTTGATGTGCAGATACATAGTTCCCTTAAAATGGCCACCCAAGTGGACAGGGTTGTTAAGAAAGCATATGGTGTTTTGGCTTTCTTTAACAGGGGGATTGAGTTTAAGAGTCGCGAGATCTTGTTGCAACTCTATAAAACTTTGGTTAGACCGCACTTGGAATACTGCGTACAATTGTGGTCGCCCTATTATAGGAAAGATGTGAATGGTTTGCAGAGGGTTCAGAGGAGGTTTACCAGGATATTGCCTGGACTGGAGGGCTTTTCATATGAAGAGAGTTTGACTGAGCTCGGACTTTTTTCATTGGAGAAAAGGGGAAGGAGAGGGGACCTAATTGAGGTATACAAGATAATGAGAGGCATAGATAGAGTTGATAGCCAGAGACTATTTCCCAGGGCAGCAATGACTAACACGAGAGGTCATGGTTTTAAGCTGGTTGGAGGAAAATATAGAAGGGATGTCAGAGGCGAGTTCTTTACACAGAGTTGTGAGAGCATGGAATGCGTTGCCAGCAGCAGTTGTGGAAGCAAGGTCATTGGGGACATTATTAAGACTACTGGACATGCATACGGTCACAGAAATTTGAGGGTGCATACATGAGGATCAGTGGTCAGCACAACATCGTGGGCTGAAGGACCTGTTCTGTGTTGTACTGTTCTATGTTCTATGTCTCTGGCGCCATGAGGCAGCAGTGTTAACCACTGTGCCACCATGCCACCCACTTGTTGCTCAAAAACTGATTGCAGCCATTTAGTAGTGTACTTTATCCCAATAGATTGTGTACAAATATCCAGCCATCTCAACTTCATATCAAAGCAAGGAGTTGTAAGAGTTGACTTACCTTTTGCTAGCAACAGAGAAACATAAATGTTGATGGATAGTTGCCCATTATACATACTCCCAGATTGTAATTTCTGTTGGAGATGTTATCAAGTTTTGGAGCTATCCTGAGATACATGATCCAAGAAAAGAAAGAACTTGACATTTTATATTGTGCTTTTAACCTATTGTCAACGTATCCAAGTGTACTTTACAATCTACGTGGTGAAGTCACTGCTTTTTTTGGAGAAAAAGACAACTGTTCTGTGGTATGCAACAAGATCCCAGAAACTGCACAGTTGTTTATTTTCGGTGACATGATTCAAAGTGGAATGATAATCAGGATACTGCTATGAGAGTTCTGTCAGCTTCTTCAAATTATGGCTGGAGATATTTTATACCAGACTCAAACAAGACACAACGTCTCACTTGAAGAGTATTACAATATGATGTGCATACATCTTTAAAGGAGCATATCTTAAAATACTGCCAATCATTGCACATCTCAACAAGATATCATGTAATTGCTTCATGATCAATAGACAATCTAAAACAGCAGTCTGGGGGTAAGTATTGTATAAAATATTCTCTCAGTGAACATTATCTATATATAAACTGATTTTTGAATAAAGAAGCCATATTACAATTGCATCAAGTCCTCGTGTGTCATTCTCTCAGACAAGAACATAATAAAGGATAACACCTTCAATCATGCAGCATTGTTACACAGAAGTCTTTGCCTGGATTGTGTTCTCAAGTCTTTGCATGGAATGTGAGCCAATAACTTACTTATATAAAGTTTCGAGTACCAAAATCTGAAAGATGTTCGCACTCAAAGCAAAGTTTTAGTCTGAAACCTTTTGCGTACCTGGTTAAAGAAATAACCCACATTTCGCAGTTTGAAAAAGCAGCTATCGAGTCAGAAGCAAAGTTAAAAGACTGGGTTTTACCAAAAATAATCGATGTGTCAATTTTGGGATTTTGACAGAGGATTTCCACTGTGAGCCCCATTGAGTTTTCTCATGCCGATTTACGGAGCTCACCAGATTATGTATGAGCTATGCCTATATGCCAGCTGCTCAGGCCATCAGGCATTCTCCAGTGGTAGAAGCGTTTGCCACTGCCAGTGCCTGTGGGATTTCTGAAACCAATTCTACATTTAAAGCCCTGCCGTGCACCAGGTCAAATGCTGCCAGCCATGACAAGACCTTCACAGTCAAAGCAATGGGAGGGAAATGACAAAGAAAAGCCTCAGTGGGCACATAGGTGACCCTGCATTGCAAATACAAGCTCACAGTCATAGATGTATTGCTTTGGCAAGCTTATATATCTGATTGTTGAAGCTATCATTACAATGACAAACAATCAGAAACTGCCTGCCCTTAGCACTAAACCATGTTAGAGTCCTTAGTGAGATAGTGCTACTTTTTTTCCCTTACACCCAATGCACTACACAATCTTTTGAACTATTCAAAACAGGAGCATCCACATATTGCAAAGCCTTCAAATGTCGGCAACAGCAAAAGTCAAGAAACAAACAAATCAGAAGTTCTAAGGTAGGATCAATGGACCCAAAACGTCAACTCTGATTTCTCTCCACAGATCCTGCCAAACCTGCTGATCTTTTCCAGATCTTTTTGTTTCTGATTTCCAGCATTGGCAGTTCTTCCCATTTATTAAATAAAACAAAAGCTATGTTTACTTCTGGGCCTAAACTGGGACCTCTAAGCTATTAAGCAAAAACAAATTTATAATAGCATAGAATCTCTAAATTGTGGAAGCAGGCCTTTCGGCCCATTGAGCCCACACTGACATTCCAAAGAGCATCCCACTTTGACCACTGCCCCACAATCCTAATAACCCTACTTTTCCCATGGCTAAACCACTTAAGCTGCACATCCCTGGATACTGTGTGCAATTTAGCATGGTCAATCTACCAGACCTGCACACCGATGGACTGTGGGAGGAAATCCACATAAACAAGGGGAGAATGTGCAAACTCCACACAAACACACAGTCACTTGCAGATGAACCCAGATCCTCTGGGGCAGCAGTGCTAACCACTGAGCCGCTGTGCCACCCAAAATGTTGCTCAAAAACTGATTGTAGCCATTTAGTAGTGTACTTTATCCCAGTAGATTGTGTACGAATATACAGCCATCTCAACTTGATATCAAAGCCAGGACTTCAAGGGTTGGCTTACCTTTTGGTAGGTGAAAGTGAGAACTGCAGATGCTGGAGATCAGAGTCAAGATTAGAGAGTTGCTGGAAAAGCACACTTGGTCAGGCAGCATCCGAGCAGCAGGAAAATCGATGTTTTGGGCAGGAGCCCTTCATTAGGGATCGAGGAGCGTTGGTTATTGAGGTGGATATATAAAAGTTTGTTGTACTTACAGTTTTTGATGTTTAAAATGGTGTAGAAATACTGTTTGTTGAGAGTATGAATTCTTCTAAGGATATGGTACAGAAGGGGTCCAGTGCAGTTCTGAGAGAATGTGGCCCTCAGTTGAGGCATAGCTGACTGTAGAAAGGTTAGATGGCGTTGCATGTCTGCGAGTGTTGAGCGGAGGATCCGGAAGGAGAACCATTGCTGGTGGTTTTAAATTTGTACTCTGTACTGGCTGTCCGGTTTGGATCCAAACTGTGCTGGTCTGAATGTAGTCCGGAGTCCATGTGAGATCAGTTGGTTACAGAGACAGGCACTGAGGAAGCAAATGTGGCTGTGGTAGTGGGTCTGTTTCAGGACATGTTTGAAGAGCTTCAGGGCAGAGGAGATGACCTGGGGGTTGCAGTGAAAGAGAAACCCACTGAGATCTTTGTAGAGAGAGGAGGAGAACTTCTTCAAGGTACAAAGTTAAAAATCACACAACACCAGGTTATAGTCCAACAGGTTTAATTGGAAGCACACTAGCTTTTGGTGCTTCCAATATAAAGCTGTTGGACTATAACCTGATGTTGTGTGATTTTTAACTTTGTACACCCCAGTCCAACACCGGCATCTCCAAATCATTCTTCAAGGTAGGCATCCTTGCAAGAAGATTCGCAGTAAGGTTAAAATCAACTAGGCGAAAGTGAGGACTACAGACGCTGGAGATTAGAGTGGTGTTGGAAATGTACAGCAGGTCAGGTGGCATACAAGGAGCAGGAAAATCAATGTTTCGGGCAGGAGCCCTTCAACAGGAATCCTGAGAAGTTATCAAGCTTTGGAGCTATCCTGAGTTACATGATCCAAGTAAAGGAAGAACTTGACATTTTATATTGTGCTTTTAACCTACTGTCAGCATATCCAAAATGTCAATGAAAGCCCAGCTCACCTACTGGAACCAATGAGTCCAGCCTGGTTAATTCATCCCAACATTGCTGCATTCAGTTACGCTGAAGGAAACTTTTCCTGTGAAATGTCTTCACTTTCCCCCTCAGAGGTCTGATGCTGCTCTCACAGCTCTTCAGCATCCATCAGATTCCTTTAAGCCTACTTCAGCTGTGCAGAACATAACAGGCTTATGCGGCATATTCTGTCTGAACTATATTGTATAGCACCAACATTGCCCCAGGCTCCTTCCAAAAACCACTCTATAGATCAATCCAAACATCGGAACTTCATCGCCAGGATGCCTATCATCTACTAACGACGGACCTGGTTGAAAAATGTGTTGCATTGTATCTATACTCAGCCTTGGTCAGGGAGTTTTGTAATGGGATTGTCAGCCTTGGCAGCAGAGAATTGCTGCTGCCTCCCAATATCCATGTTTCTAACACATCTGGCTTTTGGAACAAACCAGGACCCTGATACTTGTCAAGGATATAGGCACCATGCACCTCCCAGTGCAGCTGATGCAGACTTCTAAAGAAGTGGCATTGAAAAAGATAGATTGCTTACACATTTATGGTGACAAAGTCTGCCATATTATGGCATGAGGCTCTCAAAGCAAAACCTTTGCAATCCATTGCACCCTGCACTTTGATCTCTGCACTTTACATTGGTAAAGCTGACTATTCAAGTCTCCTTGCCACAGGGGAATGAGATGAATCAATGAGGTCTTGAACAAATTTTGTTGCAATAGCTTTAATGCCTTTGCAAAGTGAGGATTAAAAGATCCCACGGAGATCCCCAATGGATCCTTGGAAGCTAGTTGCATAAAACTTAGTGCAGCTGTCACCTTGACAGCCACCAGGATGAGATGGCCACCACCTCTTCAGATCATAAGTCCTACTACAGTGGATGACACAAGTCTTTCGCCCACGGTGGCAATGAATGTCCCTCATCCAGAGGGAATGGCATCAAGGACAACACAGTCAACAGATTTGGCAGCATCAGTAGAGGGAGAAACAGAGTTAATGTTACTTGATTGGTTTGACTCTTCTTCAGAATAAAGGTAACACTGAAGAGAACAAATATGAAACATCCCAGACTGCAACAGAAGCAGCAATGGAAGGAATTTGAAGCTGCAACTGAATCTGCCCTAAACGCAACCCAACAAAGTGTATGTACAGAGGAATCACTATAAAGTCCATATTGACTCTTCGACGCAGTCTCCATCTGGCCTTCCACTCAAAGTTATTATCTTGACAACCATAAAATGCTAACAAATATATTGGTCCGACATTTACTGAAAATTCCCATTATAATTGAATGCATCTCCGGCTGCAAGCTGTCAGCTCAAAAACAATTTGAACAAAACTTAGAAGTAGAACTAAGACCACAGATAAAATGATTTAATTTCAAAACTGCGTTGCTTTCTCTCAGTAAATTACCTTTCCGAGCATTAAAACAAATAAGTCGTAAAGATGCAATGGTTGATTGAAGAATCGCGTCTCATGGATGTTAGGATTCAATGAGGGGAACGGACACTGTTTCATCCAGAACCGACTATACAAAAACAATTATTGAAAGAGGCACATCACAATTTCAAAGAGACAAATAAAATCTCATCATTTTCAAGATGCTGATGCCAGCAGAAGCTGCTGAGTTAGCTGACTGTCACCTTCAGAACTTCAGAGAATCCATTCAATCAAGGACACTTGCTCCAAATGAAAATGTCAATTTACAAGTGAAATTGCTTGCATTGGTTGAAACATAAATCCATTAACAACTAAATCTTGCAGGACCATCTCCCAGGGTTTTGCCTTAAATATAACAGTAGGTTTCTGTACAGATTCTAAAATTCAACACTGGAATGCTGTCAATTCCAGGAAGCACCAAGAGATTTTCCTTACCTCCAGATTGCAAACTTAATTATAAGATGGCACTACTACATGTCTACATATTGTCAGCCCTCTTTACTGTATTGTATGAAGAGACTGCAATAGGATATATAAAAGAACATCAGGCAAGAGGTTAGTTCTGTGCCAAGTGACATTTAAGGACTCCTGGACAGGCACATGGAAGATAGTATAATGAAGGGTATGTCGGTTAGTCTGATCTTAGAATAGGATGAAAAGCCAGCATAACATTGAGGGCCAAATGGCCTGTACCAAGCTGTACTGTTCTGTGTTCTATGTTCTAAGTGTGACTAAAACTCCGAACCTGAATTTTTTTTCTCTCAAGTGTAGAGTACATTTGATACATAAAAGAATAAACACATGTAGTTTCACTTACACAGAAAGTGATGCTTCTGAACCAACATCTTTTCTGCAAATACATTTTTCCATTTCACACAAAGGTGCTCAGAATCTGTTCACTTCTTTCATACCATAGAAGAAAATGTTAAATGTGACAACTTTATTGAAGAAAGTTGTCTCTGCACATTGTGGATAGCTTTAAAATGTCACACTACCTGGCAATAAATTAAAAGTTTATATTCATTAAAAAGTGCACTGTATAAACAATCAAACTTCAGTATGCATTCACCCTTTAGCTTCGAATAACCCATTGATGGAGAGCATAGAGGAATATTGAATGCGGGTGATTGAGAGCCTGCCCGATGTTCCTACATATGCCTTTCTATTCAATATTTTACATCCAAAAGCTAAAACAGAAGATATATTATACTTGTGCATTCAAAGTCAGATATTACACAATACCAGATTATTGTCCAATTTGAAATCACAAGCTTTCAGAGCATTGCCCCCTGGTGCACCTCACCTGACCAAGGAGCAGCACTCTAATAGCTTGTGATTTTAGATAATCCTGTTGGACTATAACCTGGTGTCATGTGACTTCTGATTTGGTCCACTCCAATCCAACACTGGCACCTCAACTTCATGTATATTCAAGATTACACAAGTAGGTAATGTTGTGTTCAACAATGTTATGAATTTGACTGGAGATCTCGGTGCTCCATATCATCTTGTTAGAGGGACCATAAGGGTTATTGTGGACTTGTGATTTCAATATTTTGAATGCTGTATTTATATTGGCTTCAAGATGAACAATAGCAGAAATCTTGGTTAAATTCTAATTTAAATACCTTCACATCCAAATGCATGAGAACTATTAAGGATAGTCCGGCACATAAATTTGAGGTCACAAATAATGGAACCCAGTTGCACAGATCCTTTAAAAAAGCCAAAGCAGGATTACTTGAGCACATAACCTACACTGATGCATCACTGCATTATTGAAGGAGGGCCATACTGTCAGACATGACATATTTTAGATTGGATAGTTTCCTATCAACTCAGCTGAACTTCAAAAAGATCATGGCATTGTTGACCGTGATTGAGAAACTTCTTTGAGCATCTCAGCCAGTGCTACTTAATTTTTATCGCTTGTCATTTGTGAGATCTTTCTGTGCGGAAATTGATTGCCACTTTACAACAGTGACCACATTTCAAAAAGCACCTAATTAGCTATAAAGCACTTCAGGAGAAACTGAGATTGTGTGAGACCCCATATTAATTGAAATGTTTTTTTAAATCAATTATAATGAAGTTTTGGGGATAAATTCTCAAACACTTGACAATATATAGACCATTTTGGAAACTTGTTAAGTCTGTTATATAATTTTCAAGGAGATGTTGGTGTGAGTCTTTTAAAGATTTACACATTTCCCCTTAGTCTAAGGAATTAAATGGTTTTTAAATGCAAAATAAAGTCAAAAACAGCTTTCAGAATTGAATAATATACACAAAGGGATTCGTCTTTGAATTTTTTTGAAGGCTATTTAACGCAAATACCAAATTAAAACAAGGCTTCTGTGGTAATTTTATTTGACGTTTTCATTATTTGTTTTTATTTTTTAATCAATACACATGACAGGTTTGAACCTCTATCTTACTAATCTGGCCATTCTGAAATATCCAATAAGCAATGTGACAGCATCTAGAAGTGTGCTAGTTATGGTAACCTCTCCAAAGTGTGTCATCAGGTTTGACAGAAAGCTTGGAATGCTAATTAAATGGTCCCTTCTGTAAGTATTTCCTTTTGCGGAGTTCCAGCACCAGTCAAAGATTTTCCCCAAATGAAACTGGACTGGACTTAACCGCTTCCGAAAGGAAAATTGTTTAGTTTTTACTCAAATGATGGTTGTTCAAATATTAGTTTATTTTAATCTTCTAAAAGTATACCTTTAGATCGACGCTTGTCAAGTCTCAAGAGACTTGGTGCAGCAATGCTTTTTATGTTTCAGTGCAACATAAATGGATTTATTTGGCTGGCTGTCAAATTTGCTGTGTCAATAGAAAATTTCATTCCAAGATTTTTTTTGGTATTTCTATCACTCTCACACTAGGTAATTAACACCATTATCTTTTCCCACAAACTTGAAATCCAGGAGCTTCCTGAAAATTGAAAGCCAATGCTACAAAACTTCAGTCTGCCAAATTCTCATTGATGTCAGTTGATAAATACAATTTCTTTTTAACCATTCAACCATTACCATCAGCTTGACAGGAAAGGACTTGTTTGTCCATTGTTCAAGGGGGAGGCAGGACATTACCTTCAGGTAAATTCCACTAATTTAGTAGTGGCATCAAGGACTGACTCTAACCTTTCAAACGAGGTGAAACCAATACTGAAAGACTCCTTTTCATCAATGGGTTGTTCAATAGACCATTAAAGATAGCCTTTAGAAAAGGTTCCAGTGACCCATCTTGGCTCAGCTCTCTTTCTTTTGATTCATATTCAGTGAGCCACTCATCTATATTTGCATTAATATTAAATCTGGCCTGCACATCTGGATAAAATTTGAGATTTAGTGATGTATATGGATAAATTTAATCATCACCAGCTCAGCCAGAGGTAACTGACCAGACGTCTTCTGAAAAGTTGTAAAACTCTCATAAGAACACGAGAATACAAGAATTAGGAGCTGAATTAGGACATTCACTCTTTCAAACCTTCTCTGCTATTCTATAAATTCATAACTGATCTACCCAAAGAGTCGACTCTTCTTTCATACCCTCAACTCAATATTTCAAAAGTTTAACTATCTTCATTTTAAATACTTTTAGTCTAGTCTTCACAACACTCTGGGGTAGAGACTTCTAGTCATTCACTACCCTCTGACAGAAGGAAGTCTTCTGCATCTCAGTTTTAAATGACTGTTCCCTTATTCTGTAGCTATATCCCCTAGTTTGAGATTTCCCCATTAGTGGAAACATCTTCCTCTGCCCCCTTCCACTTACCCTGCTGTGTCCCCTCAAACTCCTTTACATTTCTTCTAAATTTTAGTAACTAAAGGTTTAGATGTTTTTAAATAAAGACAACTCCTTCATCCCAGATAATCAGCCTAGTGAAAACTTTTATGTGGCTTACAAAGCCAAGACATCCTTTCTTAAATGAGGATCAAAACTATACACAACCCTACAACCAAGTACCGAGTTCTGAGGAAGGGTCACTCAACCCAAAACATTAACTCTGATTTCTCTTCACAGGTGCTGCCAGACCTGCTGAGCTTTTCCAGCAATTTGTTTTTGTTTCTGATTTACAGCATCCACAGTTCCTTTAGTTTTTACCAACGCCATTTTGGTTTCTTCTAAGTTAATGATTATCTCACAGAAGATATACCACTTGTATATCTTAATAGGGGACAGGTCAGGAAGATCAATCATGGGCCTTTCTGGCCAGAATGGAATTTCTAAGCTGGTGGGAATGGAAAACTATTTGTCCAGTGCCAATTGTCGTGCTTATCTGATCTTTTCACTCCCTTCTCTACCACTTCTTGGGAGGTGTAAGATCCACCCTAAATAGTGTTGTTCTTTTGTCTGTAGTTTTTTTTCACAGAGATGTGGAGGAATGAAAACTTAAAACTTCTGAAGTGCCAGGAATCTTTTTGAAAAAAACACATATGTCACTGCAGCCCAGTCAGCTCAGTTGTCTTTCACTTCAGTTTCTGAATTTACATTTGTTGAAGGATCTATGTATCATTTATTTTTGCTTCCATTAATGTGATCAGGTCATACTCATCAGATCACCTTAATTCCTAAACACCCTAACTTGCTTCAAATCAATCAAACTGAAAATAATCCAGGAGCACTAATATTCTCTGACTTCCGAAACACTATCAGAACATTGGAACTATTGAATGACATCTATTGACAAACCAAACTTTCCTCTTTACATATTTTTTGCTTTGTCTTTATTTTTGCATTAAAGAGCTGTGGAAGATTAAAAGGAGAAATATCAGTACCAAGGTCAAACGATTTCAATTCAAGTTTCAATGAGGCCCAATTATCTCTATTCCAAGGATGATATATGAAACGGTAGATTCAGAGAGAAGATCAACAGACTTCATAGTTATGGCAGGTTTGAAAAGAATCAGAAAAAAAAATCAAGCAATAGCTTATCAAATGATATATAAGTATCATTGCAACAGACTCTCTCAATTTTAAACGTGAGGCATTATGCACAGTAAAGGTCTTCCTCCCTGCATCCACCCTCTCAGCCAAACCTTCCCACTCTTCCCTAAACCCTAGTCCTTCCATGTAGCACAGTACTCTCTTCTGAGCTCTATCCAATCACGTTAATCTGACAAGGAAAGGGTTTACAATGTTTCCCTTAGCCCCTCAGAAAAGGTAAATCATAGACGGGGGAGAGGGTTAAAAAAATTCTCGAGGGCAGGTATCAAACCCTGCGTTTTGCACGAATTATACTTTCCAAACCAGTGTCTTCCTCCACAGTTCAAGAGCTATCAATCTTCACATATTCAATTATCTCGGTCTGTAGTTATCTTTATAGCCATCAGTTCAAAATACATTCATTTAGTGTCCATTTGAATGGTGTTAATCAGTAGGGTGTTAAGTACTTGGAGTGTTTGAACAAATGCACATATCTGGGGAATGGAGTTGAAGCTTTCCAATTTCAAACCTTGTTTTACAAAATTCCAATATTACCCAAAGCGTCATTATGTTATCTTGTGAAATGTAAAATTATTCTATACCCAGAACTATACAAATAGAAATATTAATATTTCATATCTATTAAATTCCTTTACTTACTAATGACCTGAGCTGGTGAGGCACACATCAAATTGAAGCTGTCAGCAGAATCATTTATTTATTAGAAGTAGAGCACAATGAGAAATCAAATCCCATCAAGTTTCAATGAACATTGAACGAAGCGTAGACAGACAAAAATAAATGAACAGAAAGACATGAAACAACACTAAAATCACCTGCTTTTCATTGTGTCGGGAATCGATGATGGTAATTAATTCAGCAGTTTTCCATTAAACAGGTGAAGGTTGAGGGATGTATGTATTAATGAGTTTCAGTGCATTAACGCCAAAGCAAATGTAAAGGAAACAAGAGAGATTCAGCTGCTAAAATCAAGAACAAGTGTGTTCTTTGGCTTATATTGCTCCATGTTTAGACACTGTTTTTAGAAGGGAGAATATAAAAGGATTTCTTATAACCTGGAAAAACAAATAAGGATACCTAGTACTAATTAGATGTTATTAATTTTTGCTGATATCAAGCTCAGGCAAATTTGAGCCATAGATTGTGGGTTCAGGTTAGTTCAGCATAGTAACAGCGCTCTGATTGGTCAGGCTGCAGCTTATCACAAACCCAGTGAAGGAAATGCAAACAGAGAAGCAAGAAGTCCTTTGAGTGTTGGTTGCACAATATCTCCTTTTCCTGATAATGGTGAAACCTGGTGTGAACTTCTTTTGTCCTGCATAGCAATTTGTCAGACAAATTAATCATCATGATGGTTTAACTAGGTTGTGACATGTTGTAATGCCTTGCAACTAGTTGGGCTCGATCATAAGTGCACTTGTTCCAATTAAATCAAAACATCAGGTATAGGTCTATCAATTCATCTGATTGTGTGAAACAATATTTTCATGAAGGCACATGTTAGTTTAAGTGAAATGAGTCAAGCTTTCAGTTAAAATAAATACATTCAGAACATATTTGTCTGTAATGTGGTAGAACAGCCGGCAAAGTAAGTTAGGCTAGTTTTCAAAAACCAAATGAAAATAATTGCTGCGCCCAAAGATGATATGTCAATCACCACAAGAAGGTGGACCTTGTTCTCCATCTAAAGAATTACTGTGAACTATTAGGATTATTGCATTGCCACACACTACATGGTCAGCTGAAAATTTTACTTAGCTACCTTTATGGTGCAAAATGTGGAATGTTGAATTTTTTTTTGTACTTAAGAATGTTGTAGCAATGCAACAATACCCAACCAACATTCCCAAGATAAATATCAAAATAAAATTGAAAAAAAACTTTGTTTTACTTCAGTAATTTTGTAACCAAGAAAGAATGTAGCATGAATGTGTGAAGGATACTCTGAGAATACCATGTACTTCACAATAAACACCAAGACTGGAAGGCTTTTCAATCCTGGAGGTTTTACTAATGATCAAACAGAAGACAGCAGTCTGTCTTTTAGCATTTATTCTCCAATGTTGAACAATAAAAGAGAACCAAAGACCTTATTCTGATGTCAAGAATTTTCAAGATGAAGAACAATTCCGCCTAAGGAGAGGGGAACAGCAGGTCAGTGGCTGTGGGGAATCTCGCAAGCGTAAGAAGATACTTTCCTGCAACAAAACTTCACTGGCTAATTATCCATGTAATATAACTAAAGAACACGCATTTGTAGAGCTCCTTTCACATTATGTTGTCCCAAATGCTTCACAATTAAATAATCATTTTAATATCTATGACTCTATCCCTATATCCTTGTATAATTCTTACTTTCATCCTTTAAACATACTACAGGGCACTCAATTTTATTGCTTCTGTGTTTGTTCATTCTTCCACTTTCCTTATGTTTTGCCTCTTTATAAAATAAACCTGAGTTTACTAATGCACATATCAAGACCTTTGGGTATTCCAAATCACTTTATAGCTAATTAAGTATTATTTGAAATTCAGTCAGTCAGTCAGTCATTGCTGTGATGAAGGAAAATATTACACATAATTATTTTCTATTCAGATGAGGGAATTTCACAGGAAAGGTAATTTTATTGAGCAATGGTTTTGGTAATGTTGATCACAACTTTTAGATACAATCAAAGGCCTAATCTGTCACAACTGCCAGCATCTTATCTCATTGTTCCAGTCAACATAGTTGCCATCCTTACTGAAGGGACAGCCTTTATAAATGGAGCAAAATAAGACATCACGAGAGGCGTGTCACAAAATGCTAGCACCTGGGACAGATCCCCGGTTGGTGTGTTATCTGTTCGGGCGTATGGTCAGGCCAGTAGACCAATTGAATCTCTGATCTAATGGAAGTCAGCAGAGAAAATACAAGATCACCAACCTATCCTCAGTGCTTACAGTTTTAGAGAATTATTAGCACATATGTATCAAACCAAAACCCGGGGTTGTTTGGGAGGGGTGGTAGAGGTGGTGGTGGGGAGGGGACTGGTGGTTAGGGATAAGGCAAAAATGTACTATAAATGTTGCAAAAATAAGTAATCCAAATAATTCATTTGAAAATGCACCTGAATATTAATCAATGTTTATGTCAAGGGAAAGATGTGTTGGGAAGGGTGTCACATAGGAGTTTATGACACTGAAGTAATCTTGTGGTGGTGTCATGCAACTGTACATCACCAAGTATAAATACCACAGGATAGGGGGAGTTAGCACACAGTCGGATGAGAGGTTGAGAGCATGTGAATATGAACACTTGAAGACAGATTAGACCTTATCAAATGGAACTATAAGTCACAACTTGGTATATTTATGAATATCATGTAGAACAGCATTTAGGCCTAATGTGAATTAAGTGTTATTTTAATCTATAAATCTGAGAACAGTTCTTAATTTTGTCTTCTACTTAATCAGTCTTGCTCAAACTCATTATTCTATCAAGTTATATGATAAAAGAATTTCCAAAGCCAATGTGATTTTCCTGAGGTCCATTGTCCAAAATTGTCACCATCGTTTTATGCAATTGAAGCAGAACTTCCACAACTTTGAATTCTAATGCACTTGAACTGAAAGGCAACATATTGTCTCCCAGTGTACAGTGTTTTCTTTCAATGATGTATGTTAAGAAATTCACGCATAGAAAATAACAAAAACAGCACCAAGTTCATTATGTGCAACACAGGTAATATTCCATTTCATCTTCAATGGAATCTGAACCTGTTATTTCACTTTTTAGGTGGAGCTGTTCTGCATTTAAATCATTTCCTCCTTGTTTTTGTTCAAATGCACGGGAACTGTTCTTTTATCGGGTTACCTGATGAGAAAGATCAGCGAAAGCTTCAAGCAATTCCAATAGTCAACAAGTGCCAACTAATCACTCACCTCTTCCCAACAAAATGTTCAAATTCAGACAAAGTTTGAGACAGAGGTTAACAATTAGATGTTTTCAATTTAAACTTAGATACAAACAAGATGAAGATGATTTAGATTAGATTAGGCTGTTTCTGTTTTACATATCTGTTAGCATGCGTTGAAGTTCCATATTTAGCAAAGCAGGCATTCTGTCATTTGATCAAGTTATTGTATTGCTGCATCTGAAGAGCTGAACTTTGCTGGAGGTTTTGCTTCACACTCCTTTTCCTGTGGGCATCCTAAATTCAAAAATGAACATTTGTGATAGTGCTATTGATTTTCCAAAGACATGAATAAACTAGTTTGGAGCAGGGATAGGCCATACAACCTCATAAACCTGCTGTGCCTTTTGATAAGACCTAATCTGATCATGACCTCAACTCTAATTTCCTGTCCATCCCCTATGCCCTTTGACTCCCTTGTCAATTAAGATTCTATACAACTCAGCCCTAGAACTGTTCAGTGATTCTGCCTTCACTGCTTTCAGTGGCAGAGAATTCCAAGACTAACAACCCTCAGGAGAAATGTTTTTCTCATCTCTACCTTGAGTGGGACAACCTTCATTTTTTTAAACTGTGTCCCCTATTCCAGACTCTCTCTCAAGGGAAAACATCCTTTCAGCATCCACCCTGTTAATTCCTCTCTGGATCTTATACATTTCAATCAGATCATCTCTCATCTTTCTAATATAACCTCTCATTCTTCTAAATGATGAAGAACATTTCAATCCTGGTGTATCGGTGCCCCCTGTAAAGTCTGCTGAAGGGTGGATTAGGTGTGCAGCCTCATGATCTTTATTATTCCGCTAAGGATGTTTTTCCTTCTTAAACCATAGAGTGAAAGAAGATGTGAGAATGTGAGTAATACCGAGTGGTCAACACCATTATTGTTTCAGGAGCAAAAGATGAATCAACTGTTAAAAACTTAAATAGGTTAGCTTACACAAGTGTTACCTTTCAGCATATAATATTTGTTCTAAGTTTTCATAATGTCTGCAGTCTTAGGCGTAGCAGATATTTTTTCATCTCTGTAGAGTTTCAATATGTTTGTACAGTAGCCATCTCTCTTCAAGGTATAAATACAATTTCTTTCTTTTCATGTTTTTGACTTGTTCCAAGCTTAAAGCTCTAATAATTATAAGTTAATTAGTATCAGCATTTCCAGAGCCAGAAAGTGCCAGCTACAGGCAGATGATAGACAGTTTCACCACACCATCCTGCTCCCAACAAATAATCGGTGAATGAAAAGGCCAGCTAATCCCCAAGTATGATAAATTAAATGACTAGCACACATGATAATTGCCTGTGATAAACTTGGCAGCTACTATGCTCTGCAACTGGCTCTGCCACAGCATAACAATTCAAAATTGCAGTACATGAGGAGTCATAAGAATCCTTAGTGCTGTTTCAGGAATAATGTCAAACTGAATATTTTCAGAGGCTGAAAATGTCAGCCCGTACCAAGGTAATGTAAAGATAATCTAAATCTTTACAATTAGGTCTGGCTTCCAAATTGACCTTTTCCTTTGTGCAATAACTGGAGTAATATTGTCAAAGTTGAAACATTACTGGTTTGTAATAGGAAATTGAGCTCTATTAGAAACCCAAGTTATTTGTAACTCTATTCTACAAACTCGCTTTCACTACTAAGTGGGTTACTCTTCGAAGGTTCAGTGTGGACTGTTTGGGCCAAAAGGCCTGTTTCCACACCGTAGGGAATCTAATCTAATCGACTGATTTTCTTTTAAAAGAGAAGCTTTTCGAAATCTTTTTCACTAATCTTAAGTTTGCCCATCCATCGATTGCTATGAAGAATGCAACAGTCAGTGATGACTGACAG
The DNA here is from genome assembly GCF_020745735.1 of Hemiscyllium ocellatum. NCBI lineage: Eukaryota > Metazoa > Chordata > Chondrichthyes > Orectolobiformes > Hemiscylliidae > Hemiscyllium > Hemiscyllium ocellatum. The sequence goes on along the minus strand of NC_083421.1, from coordinate 31,383,814 downwards.
TTAACTGTCAAGGTTTGTTTAAGTTTTAAACCAGGAAGGTTAAATGCTGATTGGCCAAGGCATTACCTTGAGAAATGAACTAGCGAATGACTATTTTCATTGAGTTGAAAGTGCTGCAATGCATATTGTTTTGTCTGTATGAACAGACGCTGTCTCGTTTTTACTGTATAAATAAAAAGCTGCTCTCTAATCTACAAGACCCTGTGTGATTCCAGCACTTGAGAGCACGATACTGCAAATTGGACTGAAAACTCAAAATTAGTAATCAGCATATTTCACTGTATACTCAGGATTATTTATCAAATGTTGTCTCATTGTGAAACCATACTTAACTTTGGCCAGTTTTGCAAGTGTTTGTTAGTTGGATAAAGTTAGTATCTTGCTTGGCATGAACATCTGAAGGCATATGCAGTTTGATATTATTCCCCAGTTTTTAGGATATAAGGTGTACATACCTAGCAGTGTACCAGCATTACTGATCTGTGTGAAAGGCAGAAATTCTTTTGGCTTGACTGTCGGATGCTATTAGGATAAACAATGTGACTACACAGAAGTAACATGAAACATCTAATCCACCTGTTGCTCAAGCATTAAAGATATTCCATCCTTCTGAGGCACACAGATGCACTTTTTTGGACCAAAGCTGACAACTTCAGGCCCATTCACAATCAGCAACCCATAGACACGTGAGGGAGTGAAACTGATGGAAGAACTTTAACAGTCCTGTCAAATCGCTTGTGTAAAGAAGGATGATGGATAGGATAAACAGACAAGGTCCTTTTCCTCTGGCAGCTCACACCATATACACAATACACTTTGCTTGAAAAAGTTGCCTATTTAGGTCCCTTTTATATCTTTGTCCTCTCACCTTAAACCCAAGCACAGCAGGTCAGACATCATCCAAGGAGCAGGAAAGTTGACGTTTCAGGATAAAGCCCCTTCATCAAGAATTCATCTATTCCTGATGAAGGGCTTTTGCGCGAAATGTTGATTTACCTGCTCCTTAGATGCTGCCTGACCTGCTGCGCTTTCCCAGCACCACTCTAGTCTTGACTCTGGTTTCCTGCATCAGCAGACCTTGTTTTTACCCTGTACAGGACATTGGTTAGGCTACTTCTGGAATATTGCATGCAATTCTGGTCTCTTTCCTATTGGAAGGATGTTGTGAAACTTGAAAGGGTTCAGAAAAGATTTATAAGGATGTTGCCAGGGTTGGAGGATTTGAGCTACAGGGAGAGGCTGAACAGGCTCTAAATCTTCACAATTTTCCCTGGAGCGTCGGAGGCTGAGAGGTGACCTCATAGGAGGTTTATAAAATCATGAAGGGCATGGTGAAGATAAATAGACAAAGTCTATTTCCTGGGGTGGAAGAGTCCAGAACTAGAGGGCATAGGCTTAAGGTGAGAGGGAAAGATTTAAAAGGGACCTAAGGGGCAGCTTTTTCACACAGAGGGTGGTGCATATATAAAATGACCTGCCAGAGGAAGTGGTGGAGGCTGGTACAATTGCAACATTTAAAAAACATCTGGATGGGCATATGAATAGAAAGGGGTTAGATGGATATGAGCCAAATGGGATAGAATAGGTTGGGATATCTGATCGGCATGAACGAGTTGGACCGAAGGGTTTCCGTGCTGTACATCTCTATGACTCTATATGTCTTGGCGCAACCAATGCTTTTGCATGCTACATCTGTACAAGGGCGTGCTTGGACATTAAATGTGAAAAAGGTCAAAACTTGACTGAATTTTAATACCTTAAATGGTACCTTAATATGGTAACAATAGATCTGAAAAGGGCCTTATCAACACTTCATTCTATCCTGGCAATTTACAAACAAGATAAAAGAAAAATTGCAAATCAAATTGTTGGAAGTGTTGTTTTTGTAAAACAAACTAAAACTTGACACTTCTGGTTTCTGTCATTCGTAGTTAAGCATGGTTGAAAGCTGCTGAAGATTGGTCAGATCAGCTGACTTGGGGTCCTCTGTGTTAATTTAAGACAGGTATGTTCTGATACTGTTCACCTAAAGCAAAAGGTTTTCAAGTTTAAGTTACCATGGCTTGGCAATATTTACAGAAGTTCAAAAGAAAAATCAAGAGTGTAATATTGGAAGGTTTAATAGTTTTCAAAGTAACAATAAAGAAAATAACATAGTTGGAACACTTGATTGGACAGTCTTTGAAGTTTCTGAGTGCACATCGAAATGCATAACTGAAGAATAGGAAGAAACTATACAGGATGTGCAAGGTTATATAATATTGGGAAGGAAAACAAGTGAAGAAAGATGAGGATTACAAATGAAGCCAAAGGTGAAAGTACGAATTGCCAAAAGAAAGAAGTGTCTGCAACCACAGTCAATAATAAACTATATTCATTTGACACCTTTAACGTAACAAAATCACCTCAAGGTGCTTCACAGGAGCATAACAAGATAAAGTGTGACAAAGACCAGCATAAGGACCAGCATAAAGCCGGCTTACAATTAAAGGAAATAATTGTATTCCCAGACCCCCAAAGTGGCAGCATTAATACTCGCATTACCAGTTTGGATGCAAAACTCTGAACTTTTTTTCTTTACCTGGTGTTGAATGCTATTCAGGAATACTCTTCCTAAGTGAAAGTAAGTCAATGTTTCAACAATTGTAAACTTATAATTAAGTTTCTATGGCTCTTAAAATAATTGACTTAAATTCATTTTGTATCTCAGATGTTTTGATAACTTTAACTTCATTCAGTAGAAATTTTTGTTAATTTGGTATTTTATTTGCCTCCAAGAAGAGTTCATATCATTTTCTTCCGATTATAGGAAGGGTATACTGTTGACAGTACAATATTCAAAAACATTGAAATATGTAATATAGAGCAATCCCAAGAGAGCTGAGATAGCACACTGTAAGAGATATACATATTAATCAAATTTTGAAACAATAAAATGTTTCTGTGAAAAACAGATGATTATTCCAATATCCTTCAACAGACATGGGTTATACGGAGACTTTTTGTCACACATCAGGGATGACTTCATTTTTCTTTGCTATTGAAAAATTGACTGTTGTGCCTGATTTTCATTCCCAAACTGTTGTAGTTTGAAATTACCCCAATATTTCCTGTTTGTTTAAGGCCAAACCACTTGTAATTCTCATTCAGTACATTGTCTTGGACTTGATTTTTTTTCGGTTTTTGCTGACAAACTGCTATTGTGCAGGTTCCTCCAAATGATCATCCTTGAGGGCTACAGGGAAAAAGGCCAGAAGTAGAATTAACTGAGTTGTTCTTCCAGAAAGATTATCAAAGTATTGGGCAAATATTGTCATTTTGTGCTGTTTGTTTTCCGTGAGCTTATGATATGTTAGTGATTCAGCAGCACAGACTATTGTTAAAAAGCTTCATAGAGTTTCTTACATGCATACTAATGTCAACATGGCTGAAGTTGCAACACTTGATAAATATTGACGGAGGGAAGATAGATAGATAACTTACTTGTACAACTGGAGGAGTGTCTGGAATGAATATGGATGAACAGGTTTGTTTACACAAAGCAAGCACTGAATTCATTGTTTCTGCAAAATCATGTCAGGTAAATCCCACAAATTTCCGACAATTAGAAACAAATGTATCAATCCATGGCAAAAGTTCCTAGTTTACAATGGTTTTTTTTCTTCAATCATTAGATTCTTGCATTCCACATAGAACATCAAGTGAAAGTGAGATCATCTGTTCAACAGGCAGCACTTCAAGTGTCTATTTCAGCAAGTTGTACAGGAAGGTCCAGCTCAATTCTCGACTTTTACTGTTCTTCCTGTGAATCAGCACTTACACCTAATGTATCAAAATATTCTGTGAATCAGGACCAATCCATCTTGTGTAATTCATTCTTTATTTGAGTGCAAAAATAGGTGATGGTGACTTAATTTCACTCGACAGCTGGTTAGATGCATAATGGGCCGTTAATTTGACACTGTCCATTTTCTTCCCTGTTAACGTTGAATTTTATCCCTTTCTGCTACACAATACAGAATTGCAGTACTAAAATTTGCTTTTTTATTTGTTACTTATTCAGTCTAATGACAATCCATATAAAGTACATTGCCCTGGTAAGCTAGGTTGGTGTAGGTGATCTTTACATTTTTAAATGTGCTCCATCATTTTCAGCACTTTATGCGCCACTCTTTTAAGATGACAAGAGTAAAATTTTCTTTATCTTCTGATAATTGCTTCCTCTGAAGGCTTTTAGCCCTACTTAACCTCTGTCGGGTTTACTCTGGATATCAGTATTCTAAGGCAGTACCAACAATGGAATATACCCAACTGTTCTTTATTGAATTGCAAAAATACTGTAAAACTAGTAATATATCATACGGTTACCTGAACAGTACTTACAATCACAGAACTCAGTATTCATGGACCAGTATCCCGCAAAAACTTCATCCCATTCTCCCAACTCCTCTGCCTCCAATGCATCTGCTCAGATGAGGAGACATTCCACTCCCAAGCATCTCAAATGTTCACTTATTTTGAACAACATGCTTATCCTCCCTCTGTCATCCAGACAGCCTTCCACCACGTCTCCTGCAGTCCCTGCTCTAAACACCTGCAAATACAATAAAGACAAGGTCCCCCATGTCGTCACCTACCACCAAACCAGTCTCTGCATCCAACACTTCCTATCCTTAAACACTTCCACCAAATCTAACAAGACCCCACCACCAAGAACATCCTCCCCTCCTCACCCCTCTCTGCTTGTTGCAAGGACCATTCCCTTCACCAATCCTTGGTTTGTGCCACTCTCCCCACCAAACCCCCAGGTACCTTCTACTGCAACTGAAGAAGATGCAAAACCTGCCTGTACCCCACTCTCCTCACCTCCATCCATGGCCCCAAATAGTCCTTCCAATTGATACACTGGTTCACTTACCTCTCCTCCAACCTAGTTTACGGCATCAAGTGCCCCCAAGGTGGTCCTCTCTACATCTGCATGACCAAACATAAGCTCAGGGAATGGTTCACTGAGTATCTCAGCCGGGTCCGCAGAGACCATTCTGACAGCCCAGTCACTGCCCATTTTAATTCCCCTTCCCACTCCCTTTCTGGCATGATCATCCTTGGCCTCCTCCACAGCCACAGCGAATCAAGCCGCAAGTTCGAGGAACAATCCCTCATCTTCCACCTGGGCAGCCAACATTGGAGGACTCAACATTGAGTTCTCGATTTTCAAATAACCTTCCTCCCCATCCACCGACTTCCTTCCCAGCCCCTCCCCCTCCCTTCCATTCTTCTCATCAATCCTTCCTTCCAGCTACCAACCAGATTCATTCCTCCTATAGACCAACCAGGTCGTGCCCTCTACCAGTCTTCATCTATCTACAGCTCACCACCCTGCCTCCTCCCCCTCCACCACTCCTTTTATCTGCAGCTCCTCTTACACCTCATGCCCAGACCCGAAATGCTGACTTTTCCACTTCATGATGCTGCCTCACTTGTTGTGTTCTTTCAGCCTCCTATTTGCCTACCTTGGATTCCAGCAACTGCAGGTCTTTTTGTCTCTAATCAAGATCATACTGAATGGTTTGAAGGGCCAAATGGTCAACTTCTATTCCTATTTACTATGTTTCTGACAATATTAACTTTATATCAATTGACAATTGGAATATTTTGGGTGGATTCCTGAGTTAGTGCATTGATCCACCCAATGTAGCATTGCTTTCTGGCGTGTTAACATCAGGTGCATGACTTGATTTCAGCACACTGGATTTCAAGTCATTGCAGGCACAGAGTTAGCCCTATTTTTGTCTTGTATTAGGCCTTTCCTCTCTTCATTCTTCTTTTTCCAAATTATTCCTAAGACATACCATGCTGAACTATTTAGTTCTTTAAGGAGAAAGTGAGGTCTGCAGATGCTGGAGATCAGAGCTGAAAATGTGTTGCTGGAAAAGCGCAGCAGGTCAGGCAGCATCCAAGGAACAGGAGATTCGATGTTTCGGGCATAAGCCCTTCTTCAGGAATGAAACGTCGAATCCCCTGTTCCTTGGATGCTGCCTGACCTGCAGAGCTTTTCCAGCAACACATTTTCAGCTATTTAGTTCTTTACTTTTCTAAAAACTTTTTTGTTCCTCAGAATTTGATCTTACATATCTGTACCAAGGTACCTTTGCACCTAAGATGACATTGTAATGCAATGACTGTAAACTTTTCAGTCATTTGAGTACATGTAACAATAAAACTAATTCAATTCAATTCCTGCCTACATTCGATAGAAAAGCTTCAGTAGTTTCCCAGTTAGGGAAATCTGTACATTAACTTTCATCTGAAATTGGTTTTAGCTCCCCATTGATGTCAGCTGGACCCAAATGCGTATGTGAAGACTGCAAGTTTTGAGTAAATATCCTGCCTTTGTTTTGACCAGAATAGCTTACTATTTAGAACAGTGAAGTGCTGCTGGCTTTTCATCAAACAAGTGACATGGACATTTTAATCAAGTCAATCAACCTACTTTCACTGGCCTGATAGTTATAAAATTTCATTCCATGGTCTTTTTGTCAGACATAATGTAAAGGAAATTTTGCTGATGATTAAACAGATTTGAACTTAGTATACATTGATATAACAACACGGAAGAATAAGTTGAATATTTAATATGTTTAAATCTCTGAACTTTCTCAGTAACAGAGAAGATGAGAATTGAATTCAGTAGCAAAGGAGCTTAGAAACTGATGCAGCTGCTAAATGTTAAAATGGGGTGTGACAAGCCTTGTGAAAGCATATGTGGACTGATTATTACTTGGTAATTTGTGAAGGATTATTTCCCAAGCCAGACAGTGATACGATAAGTACTCATAGTTCTGTTGTCTCCCTCTGGAGCACTTGAAAGTAACTATGTCATTTTGACACAATCACAGCCTCTGTAACAGTTCCACGATTTATTAAGTAATGGCTGCACACAGTCTGCTTTCCATGTATATTTCTGGCACAAGCACTTTTTTCTGGGAGCATGAGAAGACGTTAGTTCAAAGAACATTGTATATTTCAGGTTGAGTGTGCAGTAACAACAAACAAAAACATGCATTATTGAAGATCGTCCGAGAGAAGTTTTCTTGATCTGCACATGTTTGTGAAATATCCTTTCTTACAAAATGATATTTTTATGAAATACTTTTATGAAATGAAATGAATTCTTATGAAAATAATATTACTGCCTCGTTTGCAACAAAGTCCTCACAATTTTCAGTCATCGTTTTTGAACTCGATGTCACCTAGCAAAATCCCACACATTAATTGTAGTGACCATATAATGCTGAAGTCTGGGTAAGTCTCTATCAATTGTTAGTTTCTGTACAATGAAATATGATCATCTGCTAATGGTACATTTAGGGCAGGCCAGATATTCTCTATTGTGACAAGAAATTGAACTTCATTTTTACTTTGTCATACAGCTGTCAAAGGAGCCCTTATGAATTTATTTTATTCATACTACTACCAGTGAACGGAGCAAACAAATTTCAATCCTATCCATTGGTAACTTGCCAGAGTTGATGAAACAGCATTTAAAAAATGACATTGTTTGGCACTACCCAGATTTTGTAATCCTCTCATATCTTGAGTGAGACAGACATTCACTTCCTAATGCACATATGGCTTTCCTTATTTATAAAAGTTCAGAATCCTCATTTCTAACTTCATGGGATAAAACATAATGCTTACTCAAAGCAGATTCTGACCAAATTGCAGTGACAAATGCTTGCTGAAGGTCTATTACACTTTATCCCATTAATGGTTCAAAGGGCGTGTTGCCAGACATTTCAAACTCCAATCATTTAAAATAGTTGGGAATCTATCTTTAGGTACTCTGAGGGTACCAAGCTGTGATGAGAAAGGCATGCCATTTAGTTTGCGAGAATGTTCCAGTTTCTATGGCGACTTCATTGTCATTCAACACTACAGACAGTTATTTTATTGCAACTCACAGCAAGAATTTTTGATTTTAATTTTTTTTAGATATATTAAACTTAAAATATTGGCTTTTGATGCTGTGGGTAAAGGGTGGGGTGATATTCTAGTCACAGCACCGAAGTGAACATAAATAATTTGTTCACACTTAACACACAAAATAAATTTATTCTAAAACTCAATCTTAAACAGTGCCTGAAATAGCAATTTATTCCAAAATGTGAAATTCCTATGCCCATCTCATTGAACCCTCTATTACAGTATCCATATGATATCCGAAATATGGCTAAGTTGTTTAATTATGACAATTGACCTATAATGGTCTCAGCTATTGATAAGGAAACCACCCTATGATGGAAAACTTTGAGAATCATTGATCTGAAGCCACTTGTTTTATATAAGCTATGCTTATCACGTGTCTAGTCTCAAATTATAGCATCAGAATTTAAAGCCTCTTGCAAGGCACAAGATTTAGTAAAAGCAGCAATTCCTTGCTTGTTTAATGCTGCTATCACTCAGGTTAGGCCAAATATACATCTCTGTCCATTTGAATTGTGTCAGTGACTCAGACTAATATCTGTATTCCACCAACATTTGTATCAGTAGCACTAACTGAACCAGGCATATGATGGTAGTTCAGATAATGAATATTTCCAAATGGAAATAATCTCATGCATCTAGATGATTATATGTGATGTGATTGTTATTGCAGTCATGTATCAAAGCAAAATAAAGATTGAATTAAAAGTGAAAGGTGAGCTTTTAAGTGAAGAAAATCAAACTATGTGTGAGTTTGAAAAGCTTCAAAAGCAGATTTGAAGCTTGAGGAGATTGATATTTGCAAAGATGGGAAAGTATTCCATTCCACAAACCATCAGATGAACTACTTGGGAATAGAAACTGCAGAAATATTAAAAACAATGATGCAGATTTCCTTTTGGTCATAGAACATAGAACATAGAACAGTACAGCACAGAACAGGCCCTTCGGCCCACGATGTTGTGCCGAACATCTATCCTAGATTAAGCACCCATCCATGTACCTATCCAATTGCCGCTTAAAGGTCGCCAATGATTCTGACTCTACCACTCCCACGGGCAGCGCATTCCATGCCCCCACCACTCTCTGGGTAAAGAACCCACCCCTGATATCTCCCCTACACCTTCCACCCTTCACCTTAAATTTATGTCCCCTTGTAACACTCTGTTGTACCCGGGGAAAAAGTTTCTGACTGTCTACTCTATCTATTCCTCTGATCATCTTATAAACCTCTATCAAGTCACCCCTCATCCTTCGCCGTTCCAATGAGAAAAGGCCGAGAACTCTCAACCTATCCTCGTACGACCTATTCTCCATTCCAGGCAACATCCTGGTAAATCTTCTCTGCACCCTCTCCAAAACTTCCACATCTTTCCTAAAGTGAGGTGACCAGAACTGCACACAGTACTCCAAATGTGGCCTAACCAAAGTCCTGTACAGCTGCAACATCACTTCACGACTCTTGAATTCAATCCCTCTGCTAATGAACGCTAATACACCATAGGCCTTCTTACAAGCTCTATCCACCTGAGTGACAACTTTCAAAGATCTATGTACATAGACCCCAAGATCCCTCTGTTCCTCCACCTGACTAAGAACCCTACCGTTAACCCTGTATTCTGCATTCTTATTTGTTCTTCCAAAATGGACAACCTCACACTTGGCAGGGTTGAACTCCATCTGCCACTCCTCAGCCCTGCTCTGCATCATATCTAAGTCCCTTTGCAGCCGACAACAGCCCTCCTCACCGTCGACAACTCCACCAATCTTCGTATCATCTGCAAATTTACTGACCCATCCTTCGACTCCCTCATCCAAGTCATTAATGAAAATTACAAACAGCAGAGGACCCAGAACGGATCCCTGCGGAACTCCACTTGTAACTGGGCTCCAGGCTGAATATTTACCATTTACCACCACTCTCTGACTTCGACCGGTTAGCCAGTTTTCTATCCAATTGGCCAAATTTCCCTCTATCCCATGCCTCCTGACATTCCGCATAAGCCTACCATGGGGAACCTTATCAAATGCCTTACTAAAATCCATGTACACTACATCCACTGTTCTACCCTCATCCACATGCTTGGTCACCTCCTCAAAGAATTCAATAAGACTTGTAAGGCAAGACCTACCCTTCCCAAATCCGTGCTGGCTGTCCCTAATCAAGCAGTGTCTTTCCAGATACTCATAAATCCTATCCCTCAGTACCCTTTCCATTACTTTTCCTACCACAGAAGTAAGACTAACTGGCCTGTAATTCCCAGGGTTATCCCTATTCCCTTTTTTGAACAGGGGCACAACATTCGCTACTCTTCAGTCCCCTGGTACCACCCCCGTTGACAGTGAAGACGAAAAGATCATTGCCAACGGTACTGCAATTTCCTCTCTTGCTTCCCACATAATCCTAGGATATATCCCGTCAGGCCCGGGGGACTTGTCTATCCTCAAGTTGTTCAAAACGTCCAACACATCTTCCTTCCTAACAAGTATCTCTTCTAGCTTACCAGTCCGTTTCACACTCTCCTCTTCAACAATACGGTCCCTCTCGTTCATAAATACTGAAGAAAAGTACTCGTTCAAGACCTCTCCCATCTCTTCCGACTCAATACACAATCTCCCACTATTGTCCTTGATCGGACCTACCCTCGTTCTCGTCATTCTCATGTTTCTCACATACGCATAAAATGCCTTGGGGTTATCCTTGATCCTATCCGCTAAGGATTTTTCATGCCCTCTCTTAGCTCTCCTAATCCCTTTCTTCAGGTCCCTTCTGGCTATCCTGTATCCCTCCACTGCTCTGTCTGAACCCTGTTTCCTCAACCTCATGTCTCCCTTTGGGCGGCACGGTGGCACAGTGGTTAGCACTGCTGCCTCACAGCGCCAGGGACCCGGGTTCAAATCCTGACTCAGGCGACTGACTGTGTGGAGTTTGCACATTCTCCCCGTGTCTGCGTGGGTTTCCTCCGGGTGCTCCGGTTTCCTCCCACATTCCAAAGATGTGCAGGTCAGGTGAATTGGCTATGCTAAATTGTCCCATAGTTAGGTAAGGGTGTAAATGTAGGGGTATGGGTGGGTTGCGCTTCGTCGGGTCGGTGTGGACTTGTTGGGCCAAAGGGCCTGTTTCCACACTAAGTAATCTAATCTAATCTTCCTCTTTACTAGACATTCAACCTCCCTCGTCAACCAAGGCTCCCTCACACGACCATTTCTTTCCTGCCTGATAGGTACATACATATCAAGGACACGTCGTATCTGCTCCTTGAAAAAGTTCGACATTTACACCACATCCTGACAACCTATGCTCCCAACTTATGCTCCTCAAATCCTGCCTTACAGCATCGTAATTTCCCTTCCCCAAATTGTAAAATCTGCCCTGTTGTGCGCACCTCTCTCTCTCCATAACCAAGGTGAAAGTCACAGAATTGTGGTCACCATCACCAAAATGTTCACCCACTAACAAGCCCATCATATCATTTTTTGTCCCGGTTCATATTGGTAATTACCTTATTGGTAATCTGGTAAAATATTCATCTGGCAAAAGAGAAGAAGCATTCATTCACACTTCACAGTCCAATCTAAATGCAAACTAATATCCTCTTCAAGTGCCCTCTTCCCCAGAGTAGCCCCCTGCTGTCCCATGAGAACTGATTCTTCAAATGTGTGCCTCAGTTCATCAACTGTGCTCAATACCTCCAGCAGCACACATATATCCACACTCAATTTAGATTAGATTCCCTACCGTATGGAAACAGGCCCTTCACCCCAACAAGTCTACACCAACCCTCTGAAGAGTACCCCACCCAGGCCCATTCCCCTACCCTACATTTACCCCTAATGCCCCTAACACGATGGGCAATTTAACATGGCCAATTCACCTGAACATCTTTGGATTGTGGGAGGAAACTGGAGTACCCAGAGGAAACCCACGCAGACACAGGGAGAATGTGCAAACTCCACACAGTCGCCCAAGGCTGGAATCGAAACTGGGTCCCTGGTGGTGTGAGGCAGCAGTGCTAACCACTGAGCCACCGTGCCACCCAATGAGCTCAGCATTTGAAACATGTGCACTTTATACTGTAAGTGTTAATGCAATTGATCTCAAAATTGGTCTTTGGGTGTCTCAGTGGCACCCAAAGCCAATTTGTTGCTAATTCTCAATTATGGGAGACATATACCATTTAATACCTTATTAACAAAATAACTCGCCTTAGCAAAATTCAGTTTCCTACCTCACCAAATACAGCAAACAAGTTGGACATCAAGATTTCTCAATGTTGAAGTCAGACCAAACATCTGGCAACTTCCGTTCACCACTGGCTGCTGCCAACCTCTATGTACTTCAGCAGCTCAGGGCACCAGCTAAATGCAATCCTGATTTACAGACACCAGCAGCTGACATTTTCCAACAACTCAACCACCAATCTACCTCTCTTACGCTTGCATGGTGCTCCAAAACATGGATTGCATTGCACTGCACACTGGCAACCTACATTGAAAGGATGCTACTAGGACACGGAGAATGCAGTGATCGGCAGCTAGCTCACAGACTGGACCAGAAAACATGGCCCTCATTCTCAGAGCACTGAATGATTTCTGTTCGATGGAGTGTGCGCAACCCTTACCTTTTAATTTGATTTATTGTAGTCATATGTAAATAGGTACAGTGAAAAGTTTTGTTTTGTGAGCCATACAGGCAGATCATACCAAACAATAACAAACAGATCACAAGGTTTTAGACAGAGCAAGGCATACAAGGTGACAGCTGCACAGGAGATGCACAAAGTAAGATCAACATTTGCAAGATCAGCATTATTTGTTGCTAAAGATGTCCAGTCAGCAGCCTAACAGCAGGAAAGAAGCTGTTCTTGAATCTGTTAGTGCATGTGTTCGAGCTTCTGCAACATCTGCCTGATGGAAGAGTTTGGAAGACAGCATTACCGTGGTGGGAGGGGTCTATGATGATGTTGCAACCTTTCTGCAACAATGAGCCGTGTAAATGGAGTCCATGGTTAGGAAGTTGGCTTCTGTGATGGCCTGGACTCTGCACACAACTGCCTGTAGCTTCTTATGGTCCTGGGCAGAGCAGTTGCTGTACTAGGCTGTTATGCATCCAGACAGTATGCTTTCAACCGTGCATCTGTAAAGGTTGGTGAGATTCCTCATGGCCTTGCCGAATTTCCTCAGCAATCTGAGGAAGGCGAGGCATTGTTGTGCCTTCTCAACTGTCACACCCATGTGGGACGGATGGTCAGTTCTCATCAATGCCATGAACTTTGTGTCTTGACCTTCTCCGCCTCAGCTCTGTAGATGTGGATAGGGGTGTGTCCTCCTCCTTTCTTCCTGAAAGGAATGATCAGTTTCTTTGTTTTGCCGACTTTGAGATGTTGTTCTCATTGCACCATGACACTAAGAACTCTAGCTCCTTCATGTCTTCTGACTCATTGTTTTTTAATATCCATTTGACCACAGTAGCGTCATCAGCAAACTTGAAGATGGTGTTTTTTCGGAATGTAGCTGCATGGTCATAGGTGTACAGGGAGTACAGTGGGGAACTGAGGACGCATTCTCACTGAGAACTATCATGGAGGAACGACTGTTGTCTACCTTCATTGATTGTAGTCTGTGGGTCAGAAAGCTGAGGATCCAGTTGCAAAGGGCAGAGCCGAGACCTAGGTCATGGAGTTTTGAGATCAGTCTGGAGGGGATAATGTTGTAGAGGCAGACTCCTACTCATTGGATAACAAAGACACCTACATAGAGCTGTAGTCAGATATTCCAGGGATGAGTACAGGGAGATGGAAATGGCGTCCACTATGGACCCGTTACATTGGGAGGCAAATTGTCAGGGGTTCGAGGCAGGCTGGGAGACTGGAGTTGATGTGGGCCATGACCAACCTCTCGAAGCACTTCATGATTATGAAGATGGGAGCCACTGGGCGGTAGTTAAGGCATGTTGCATGTGCTTTCTTTGGTACTGGGATGACGATGGTCTTCTTGAAACAGCGGGGACAATGGCTCGCAGCAGGGAGAGATTAAAGATGTCAGTGAATACCTCCACCCACTGGTCCACACAGAATCTGAGTGCACAGCTGGGGATTCCATCATGGCCCATCTCCTTCCTTGGATTGACTCCCAGGAAGACCAGTGATGTAGGGAACAGGTGTGCCCAAGGCTAACAGGGCAGGTGGCACAGCACCACTGGCATTCTGCTTGAACTGAGCATAAAACACATTGAGGGCATCAGGGAGGGGTGTGTCATTGTCTGCTTTCTTGCTCTGCTTCATTTTGTATCCTGTTCTCTTATTTCGTCCTTGCCACAGGCAACAAGTGTCTCTCTGGTCGGTTTGGGCCTCTATCTTGGTCTGGTACTGCCTCTTGGCATCTCTGATGGCTTTGTGAAGAATATGCCTGGAGTTTCTGCATATGTCTGGGTCGTCCGACTTGAATGCTGGATGGAAACACTTGGATTGACTTCTTTGGTACACAGTTCTCCACACACTTGCTAATGAAGTTCATGACGGTTGTGGCATACTCGTCTAGGTTTCTCCCTGAGCTCTTAAGTATGGTCCAGTTCACTGATTCCAAGCAGTTTCAGAGACACTCTTCCACCGCCTCAGACCAACATTGTACTACTTTCTGTGAAGGATCCTCCCAGTTTAGCCTCTGCTTGGGAGGAGGAACACAGTGCTATAATCGGATATGGCTGGCCTGGCATCCTTGAGGATGGGTTGCGGAGGTAGGATTCTCACTCCTGGTTTAGTCCCAGGTGTTGACGATGTGAGTCTGCTGCTTCAGAAGGTAAGTGAGTCAGTTTGGGATGGGCCAGGCCTTCTCAGAGTTGAGTAGCCACAGGATCAGAGACGAGCCTAAGCTGGTCATGTCTTCTCGGAATCGAGTTGCTGTCAGGGCCAGTTTCTTTTCGTGTTAGGTCAGGTCACCATGGAGTCAGGTCACTGTGAGGTCAGAGTTCGGGCCTTGGTTCTGGGTTTCTAAAGCACATCTCCATGACAAACTGAAACACTCAGGTCTTGAAACAAGGTATGTATGCTAATTTGTTTTCCATTAGATTTGTGGCTCCAGTCTAAGAATTACACAGACAGTTCAAACTGTAACCCTTTATAAAATGTGACAATCTTAATACCTCCATTTGAAACTTGGAGACAGTCTACCCACAAACAGCACAATTGCTCCTGTCATTTCTTCAACTGAAAGAATCTTATAACTTCTTCCTCTTGTCAGGCAGAAAGCAAAGCAGGGCATAAGACATTCTTTCCTTTATTTCATCAAATTGATCTTAAATTAAGAAGAAAATTGCAATGCATAACAATCTTTTAAACTTCATATTTGTAATAACATAAATTACTGTCTTCCATTAACAGCAGAATTATTTCATTAATTAAATTCTAAATGTTTGGTCAGTACTTTAGTTTTTTATAATTTTCTTTGGACATCACCTATTAAAATCATTAGAGAAAGCATATTTCATTCCTCTTCTTTTACAAGGAAATCTGAACAGAAATAACTTGTAAAAAATGGCAGTTCATTGGACAATGAAAGTTTCAAATGATGTCAAATGAACACTGAATCATTTTTATCATTACAGTTTGGAGGAAGTATGTTTTAATAGCCCAGAATACTCACAATTATTATTAGAAATCAAAAGACACGATTTCCATCTTCTTAATTTAGAAAATTTAGTTCTATTAATACAATGACAATAACACATCAATTCACTGAATTTATAGTCACATTTGCACTTTGCCTGGTAATGAAATCTTAATTTATAAAAATGATTGAGGCATAATACCACTTGGAGAAATATGCGCAGGTTTGATTAATTACATTCTACACAGCATAGATCTCTTTATTTGCAATAAATTACATCTTTGGATTCCGAATACTTTCTGTTGCCCTAGAATGGTTGAAATGTTTTCCTGAAAATTGAAAACTGTGAGATCATATCAACCTCAACAAGACGAGTGCATCACTTGTGCCAAGGTATGGATTTTGATAGATTGTCTGAAGGCCTAAATGGTAAACAAGTAACTTATCAGTCACAACGTTTCTTGCTTCCAAATAGATGCTATTACATCAGTGACATTGCTCGTTCTTGCTTGTCCATTTATCTTTTGGCTGATGCGTAAGTCTGTTAATGATGAAGTCTCAATTATAATGTTCAGTGATCTGGTTTTTACATATTCTTTGACAGGCTTTGGATTGTCTTGTCACTATTTGGACTCTTCTCTCACTCATGCTCATGCTCCGTCCTGAGCTCATGGATTAGTTTGTCAAACATTCTACATGCATCTTAAAGATGAAATATACATAAGATTAGTTTACAGCAGCGATAATGTAATTGGTGCATGGCAGAAGTAAATGGTTTTGAAGATAACTACTAACGAGCGTCCAAAAGCTTTTGAATCTTGGACAGAAGGAAGCTATTCAGGAGAGTGTACCAGTGCTAACAATTTGAAAGAACTACACAATTAGTCTTTTTTCTTTTCCCATGGGTCTGCAGTACATCCAATTTTCATGTCAAAATTATTTATTGAATCTATTTTCTCCATTTTGCCAGGCAATGCATTCCAATGCATTGCTCATTGTGCGTCAGAGGTTGATCTGACTCAAATAACATACAACCCATTAGTCTGTAAATTGGGTAATAAGGACTATGCCAGTTTCTTGAAAGATTGATTCCCATGCAAGCCAGGGATCAAAACATGTCCCTTCGTTTGTGGAAAAGGTTAATTAAAAGCCTGTGCTCATTGTGGTTGCAGTAGTCTCCACTTCTGGGTAGCATTCCACTTATTCTTACTCTCTGGTTTTAATTCTTCCTCATTTTTTGAAGACTAAGTCAAACATTCTTGTTCAGTGATTAATGATAACAAAACAAAAATGACTGGGGGCTAATCATAATGAGGCAGAGATTATGCAGTGGTAAAGATATCAGAGGGATCAGATGCATATTTCACATGGGGGGTTAGAAAGTAGATAGATTCTTAACGAACAATGGTGTGAAAGATTATTGGGGGCAAGCAGGAATATGAAGTAATCAGATCACTCTTAAGCTTTTGAATGGCAGAGCAGCCTCAAGAAGCTGATTGATCTACTCCTGTTCTTAATGCAAATGATTTAATGTGCAACAGCTCAGACCTCTTTAACTAATACAAAAATAATGTATGAGTCAGAATTAACATTATCCATGCAGAAAAGTTATCAGTTAAAATACAGAAATTAATGTTAAATGAGTGGTTAATTAAATTATTGCACATTTAAAGTTGAATTACAAACATGATCTCGAGTGGTTAAACTTCAGATTTGTGAATAACTCAAGATGGTGGCTAACAGAGTTTTTGAGTGAGTTGATTTATTTCATTTCTTCCTTTCATTTGCAGTTTTTGTGATTGTTCATACTTGGATCATTTAAAGCAACTTTATCTCTACAAAGGAGGAAGGCCTATCAAGTGGGCTATGAAAATCCTGAAATGTTGAACATAACTCACTTCAAATCCACCTATTCCTGGTTTAAAGAATTAAGACAGAGGCTAAATCAGGATCTTCCCAAATCTCATTCAATCACTTTAGCTACTATTATATCCCTTACCTTGTTTCTAATCTTTCCATTTTTTGTGAATACTACATGCCTGGCACACAGTCAAGTCTGTCAACCAGTCTAGCATCTGGGTGGAGAATCTCCTGTGGAGAAAAGATTTCCCCTAATTTCCAGGCTTGCTGTCAAAATCTCCTCCTTCCATTATCCCTCACCTTCAAATTCTTTGGACAGTCAACCCCATTATTTCAGATATCATTATAATACTGTCACTGAAATTTACGACCATCATTTGCAAGAGAACTTGCACAAGTATTTGTGAATCTGAAGGATGATTGGACCCTGACATGAAGAACAAAACTTGGAGTTGATATTCTTAGGTTATTCTTTGTGATAAGCCTGAGTAATTGCTCTTTCGTAACAAAGTATCGCACCATGTAAAACAAAATATATTGTTTAATGAAATGATTTATGACAATAGAATAAATCAAGTCTCACTTTTTATTATTTAGAACTTGTATTACTGTTTGGGGGGTTGAATTTAGTGGTTCTGTCCATCTTTCTTTGGAAGCTAACAAATCAGAGAGCTTGATGCTTAAGCTTGTTTATCTGTTCACTCTTGTTTTCCCTCATCTCTTCAGGCAAACACTAGGTAGACACACTGATGATTTTTCTTGTTAGTAACCACCATGACAAGTATTGCTCTTTGGATTATTGCAAATTTAAAAAGAACAAAGCTGCCATTATCAAATCCAAAACATGATAGAAAACTAAAGAATAAAGCACAAAATGTTGTGTTGCCATTAGAACAGAAAACAGATGTTTAAAGACAAAGTTATATATTTACTCAGCACAAAACGGGTGGCACAATGGCGCAGTGGTTAGCACTGCTGCCTCACAGCGCCAGCGACCCAGGTTCAATTCCCACCTCGGGCAATGTCTGTGTGGAGTTTGCACATTCTCCCCGTGTCTATGTGGGTTTCCTTTGGGTGCTCTGGTTTCCTCCCACAGTCCAAAGAAGATGAGCAGGTTAGATGAACTGGCCATGCTAAATTTTCCATAGTGTTAGGTGCATTAGTCAGGGGTAAATGTAAGGGAATGGGTCTGGCATGGATGGGTTGGTCTTCGGAGGGTCAGTGTGGACTTGTTGGGCCGAAGCGCCTGTTTCCACACTGTATATAATCTAATCTAATCTAGAACATGAAAATAGAGAGCTGCACACACATTTCAAAGCTTGAGAATCTTGATAAAGGAATGCAAGTACTGTACTGTATTCCATTGATAAATGTAAATCCAGTGTTAACCAGCAAAACGCATTCCTATAGTATGCCAGATAACAAAGCATTTATGCACTTTGAAAGACAGATATTTAGTATTAAGTAAGATAACAATAAGGTCAATGCAGCTAGAGATACATCCAATTAATGAGATGCCCTAATGAAACTGAAATCATTACATTAATCCAATCATTCTCAATAAGAAAATGCTTTAGGAATACAGTTGCGAAGATTAAAATGGATAATCCTTAAATTACTCCAAATACGTGACAAACCAAACTATTAGTCAGAGATATCACAAATTATTTTAACCTCTTCAAATATATTCATTTTAAATTTAGATACTTTGAATTATTGCAACACATCTTGTACTGAATTATACATGGCAAGTTATTAAGGAAATCTTGAATTGCAATCTTCAGAGATGGCTCAGGATTTAATTCAAAAATACTTTTAAATATAACTGAAAATATTTTCTGATTAGTTGTGACATTACTCATCATCATTTTATTCGAGATATCACTAATTCTTCTGAAAATATTTTCATAAAATACTAAATGACAGCTTAGTTGACCTTGTAAGTGAATGTCATTGAGTACTACGTGAACCTTATTTCAATAAGTCTTCAAATGACATCCTATCTGATTTGCAAAATAAATGTTGAAATATTTTGTAATGAACTATATACATCTTAATTTTTAGTAATCTGCAAAGCTGTCAGCATCTATTTCTCATAATTACCAGTATCTATAAAAATTAACATGACATACTTATTAATGAATTAGGCTGGTAGCATAAAAGAGATTTGTAGATATCCATAATTCACTAAAGGCAGCTTGATGACTTCAATTTAGTTGAAGAGGAGTTTTAATTTTGACTTTAAACATCCATTATATCTGAATATTTGAAAAAATATTTTCATCCATTTCGATATTTCTGAAAATTTGACCCATAATATATTTGCCAACTGGTTCCATTTTGTTTATCAGTCACTTCTGGTTGTTTGTCTGTCCTGGTTACTTCTGGAAAATTACACGTGACTGAAATCAGAACCTTTTTACTTTGAATTAAACAATTGGTACTAAATTTTGACAAATTCCAAGACTGAACAGTGAAAAACAGTCAGACAATTCCAGAGACTACAAAGCTGACTTATCTACAATAATTGTTTTAGTTATCAAACAGATGGACTGGCGTTGCAATGTATAAATTTATTTTGGCCATCTCTTAAAATGGCAAGGCATATGAAAAGTTCAATTGATTTTGTGAAAAAGTCATATTTAATAATTTGATATTACACCATAACAAAATATTTGATTAAATAAAGCACGAATGCCCAATGTTACTTTGGCAGCTGGTGTATAAAAAAACCAAAATTTCAGATTAAAGAAAAGGGAAGGCAGTAAAATTAGATAATGGACATTGACAAGTGCAAAAAAACACTTGCATTGTATTAAATTGCAAGAGAAAAGGAGTGAAGTTTAAGGGGGAGTTTAAGGTGGAATGGGGTAAAATATCAAGGTTTACATTTACTCACCAGAGGGAGGCTAAAGTAGTTTACAATTTTTCGGAAAGTCTTTGTAGCACTTGATGTGGTTCAGCCATACCTAATGATGAAAAACTAAAGCATTTTACATAGGACACTTAGATTAGTAGGAACCAAAAGTAAGGCCAGAGCTGAGGTAGTGATCATAAATTTATTGGGTGAGCCAAAATGGGACAGAACATATGAAACCTACCCCATTGAAAGGTAAATTGGACTGTTCTCTAAATAATAGAAACTTACTGGTCTATGTTTTTGTGTTTTCAGTGCTTTCTGAAGAGATGTGTGTGTTTACATTAAGTGTTGTAACTAGGGACATGGAGTGTCTGGCTAAAGTTCTGTTTAAACCAGACACTAGGTATATGATGAGCCATTTGTCAATAAAACAAAGCTATTGACCATATTGTGCTATTATCATATGGCTGAGTAAAAGACATAAAAGTTGCATGGAAATAATTTATATGAGCAGCCAGAGCAAGCTGGCCTGAGATCAAGGCTCATTAAAATCCAGAAATAAGCTTCTTTCCATTAAAATCAAGTTGATTTCCTAGTAAATGAAAGGTTAACTGAACTGTGATAAATGACCTTCTTGTGATGGCCACTGAAATAATTGCTGAAACCTGGATGGGTGTCAAGGTTTGATTACACAGGTTGCTGATATGAAAGGAGAATAAGGAGGTATGCTACTGAATGATAGTTAATTAGTTCAAGGATGGGAGTCTTTGGATCAGTGATTTGGGGTGGAGTCAGAGTGGAATGATCACTTGTTTTGGTCTGATCCTCAGACAGGTAGGAGTAGTGTAGTCCAGACCATTGTGAGGATCTGTAAGTTTTGAGTAAACGTTGACTTCTGCATCTCCTGATGCTGCCTGGCTTGTTGTGTTATTTCAGCCTCCTGCTTGTCTACATTCAATATGATCATGGCTGATCATCTAACTCAGTGCCTTGTTTCTGCCTTTGACCATAACTTTGATCCTTTTAAGTCCTAAGATTTAAATCAATATTCTGCTTGAAAATATTCAAAGTTTTGGCCTACACCTCTTCAAATGTGTCAAAGAATTCCACAGGCTCACAAATCTCTGGGTGAAGGCATTTTTCGTTCTAAGTCCCAAGTGTTATCAGGTGATGCTGACTGAACTCTGCACAAGAGAGTGCTGGAAAGACATTTACTTTCTCCCTAAAGATGGCCCACCATTAGCTGTTAGGTTTCGTCAGCCTGAGAAAACTGTCCTGACAACTTCAAACTGACAAATCAGATCAAATCCAAATGTTCACCATTCTTGGATAAACATTTACAGAGTTAATTAACACTTTACAGTTGGTTGACTTCCTGGTCCTTGCCTCAAAATCATTTAATGTGGAAGTGGGTGGTTGGGGGGGTTAAGATTGTTTTTCCACATTTCAGTATTTCAGCCACTTTACAAGGTTAAAATCACCCTACACCAATCCCGTGCCCCCACCCTCGTCCCACCCCCTGCCCAAGAGTACCAGGTGTCTCATTCTGAAACAGGAATAGAGATCGTGATGTCAAGAGTGTGGTGCCGGAAAAGCACAGCAGGTCAGACAGCATCCAAGGAGCAGGAAAATCGACGTTTTGCCCGAAACGTTGATTCACCTGCTCCTTAGATGCTGCCTGACTGCTGTATTTTTCCAGTACCACATTCTTGACTTTAATCTCCAGCATCTGCAGTCCTCACTTTCACCTAGAGATCCTGATGTATCTTACAATGAGCCAGCTCACTCCATTCAACCATCAAGCTGAATAAATGCCATTATAAAAGCAACTCTGTTATTCTGCCGTCCTCAAAATACAGCACAAAAAGTTGAAGGATGGGCTCTTACTTAAAAGGATAAATAAAACAAAAACTGCTTGAGACATCCAGCAAGTCAGGCAACATCAGTTGAAAGAGAAAAAAAAAGTTAACCTTTCAGCTCTGTGACACTTAATTAAAAAGAATAGATCAGGCTAAAAAAAGTGTGAATATCTTTTGTCTGTGTAATTATGACCAAAAAGATAACATTACAGAAAATATCCCACATCTTTAATATTGTAGTAGAACTACCCTTGTAAGATAGCACTGAAGTGGTATATCACACATAATTGATCCACGACATTACTTCCCCTTTACAATTGAAGATCAAGGAGTTGATAGATTAACTACACTATGCTAGGAATAAAGAATGTCTATTGTTATATAATAGTAAATAAGAGTCCAACTTCAAGGACTTGATGGTATTTACTCAAATGTTTTTACAGGATAAATACATTCATCACATTCAAGGCAAATTCTTGACATTAATTTTCATTGCTTTATAGAGTCACGTGGAGTTTTATCTTCGTTGATCTAGTCATAAAAGTATACTGCACTATACCTTGAGCCTATGGATTTCCTCTATCCTATACTGAGTCCTTATCAACAGATGCTCAAATATTTAGTTGCTGTTTTACTAAAGCAAACTTGGCAGATAACACCAAAAAGGAATAATAATCACTTATTTTGATTTTGGAAATGTTTCAAAGATATAATCAAGCAAAGAACAAATTTGCATTTATTTCTTCTATCCACTGAGACTTCTAAAGTATTGGACAGCAAATGAAACTTTTTATGCTCAGCCATTATTGTTTTATAGATCACCAAGGGCAGCCTAGTGACATGGAGGTATTTTGCATAATAATTTTTCTCATCTTGTTTTCTGGAATTCTCTTCCTCATTTTGCAGGCCACAGAGTTGGCCAGAGTGTTCTCTGCTATTCCTCATTGGAGATTTTTCAGAAATACCACAAGTACTGATTGTGCCCACTATGCACATCAAGTATCAAGAGATATTGATATTTGAAGAGAATTGGTAACTCATTTCTCTCATGACTCTGCATTCAATGTCAGAGTGGACAATATTTTATTTTATTGAACACATTCAATACAATCCAAATTTCAACACTAAATGTGAAATCAAAATTTAAATACTAAGTGTGAGAAACAGATTATTTTAAGAAAGAAAATGTTTTATTTTCAAATCACCTTAACCCTTTAAAATAAATATCCAATGAAGTTGAGATTTTCTACTCACAAAAGGCTAGACTTCAGGAAAAATTGTCAAAATCTGACTTGCAAACCTTCACTCGTCCTCAATCTATCTTCAGATATCACTTTGATGCATTTATTTTACTTCAGAACTACCTGAAATTTGAGCACAGGAAAGAGTTCCACAGAAGCCAATATCCCATCATCAGCTCACCTTTTATTTATATATTAAGATTCCTTCACTTCAGTACTGCCTCACACAGAGTCAGGCATCAGTATCTCTAACCCTCTCCTTTTCACACACAGGCTGTAAGCAGCCAGTAAAGCAACAATTCAATAATGAGAACTGAAATGCACCTGAAACACATTGACTGTGTAGATCAGGCAAGTTAGAAATCAGTCCTCAATATATAAAAAAAGGAATACCAGTTAACAAACTGGATGTGTAGATCAGCCAGCTCAAGAATCAGGTCCTCCCACCCCACCAATAAAAAAACAGAAATCAACAGTAGTACATACTGGAACACTCCCCTTTTATTTCTTTTAACCCCCCCCCCACTACCACCTGACTGTGGTAGTGCTTATTTATTCCCCCGCCCCCATGTTGTGTATGTGCAGGTGTGAGAAACAGTGAAAGACACAAGGTGCACGAATCTTTCTTCAAATTTCCACCACCAGGGATAAATAAAACACCTGAGTGGCCAGTGACAAGCAGTGCACTTCACATCAAAGGGCAATGCTGCGTGATCAAACAGTGAAGGGGAGGGCAGGGATTAAATCAAAATAGAGTTGGAAGGGGAAATAATACACGTCTGTGGCACCCACATCTCCTTAAACAACTCCAAGGTGTTGGTGGACACCGCGAGCTCCTTCTCCAAGGACACCCGGACTCTAACGTAACTGTGGAAGAGGGGCAGGCAGTCGGCCCTAACGACCCCCTCCAGGGCCCGCTGCCTGGACCTGTTTATGGCCAGTTTGGCCAGGCCCAGGAGCAGACCCACGAGGAGGTCTTCAGACCTGCCATCCCTCCTCCGTACCGGGTGCCCGAAGATCAGGAGCGTGCGACTGAAGTGAACCAAAATCAGAGAAGGAGGTTTTTGAGAAAATCAAAAAGGGAGTGCAAACGCCCACACCCAATATACACGCGGTCCACGGACTCCAAAGTACCACAGAACAAGCAGTTGGGCTGGGAGTCCGTGAACCACCGCAATCTGTGGTTGCAGGGGACTACTGCATGCAGCACCCTCCAGCCCAGATCCCCGAGAGAAAGGGCGAGGACTCCAGCGTAGAGAGCCCTCCACTGAGGATCTCCACCGACTGGTGGCAAATGGGCACGCCAAGGCGTGTCCAGGCTGTGGTGTGGGAGAAGAGGTGGACGGTGTGCAGCAGCAGTCGATACAGGGCCCACCTTTTTACGTCCTTAAAAGGGACAAAGCTAAAATTCTGGAGGCGTCTCAGGTTGTATGGCACAGGTTCCCGGGGGAAGTATGGGAACCCATGCCAATGTGAAATTCTGTCCGGGCAGGTGTGAGCGTGGACAGGATTAACACTCCTCTTTTTTGACCTTCTTTTTTTTGACCCCCACACTACGGCCTAACTGCGGTGGTGCTTATTTTTTCCCCCCGCCCCCATGTTGTTTGTGTGCAGGTGTGAGACACAGTGAGAGACACAAGGTGCATGAATCTTTATTCAAATTTCCACAACCAAGAATAAATAAAACAGCCGAGTGGCCAGTGACAAGCAGTGCCCTTCACATCAAAGGGCAATGCTGTGTGATCAAACAGTGAAGGGGAGGGCAGGGATTAAATCAAAATAGAGTTGGAAGGGGAAATAATGCACTCCACTCCCTGCGGCACCCACCTCTCCCTGAACAACTCCAAGGTGTTGGTGGACAACTCGTGCTCCTTCTCCAGAGACACCTGGGCTGTAACGTAACTGCAGAAGAGGGGCAGGCAGTCGGCCCTAACGACCCCCTCCAGGGCCCGCTGCCTGGACCTGTTTATGGCCAGTTTGGCCAGGCCCAGGAGCAGACCCACGAGGAGGTGTTCAGACCTGCCCTCCCTCCTCCGTACCGGGTGCCCGAAGATCAGGAGCGTGGGACTGAAGTGCAACCAAAAGCAGAGGAGGAGATTTTTGAGAAAATCAAAAAGGGAGTGCAAACGCCCACACCCAATAAACACGTGGTCCACGGACTCCTTGCCGCCACAGAACAAGCAGTTGGGCTGGGAGTCCGTGAACCACTGAAATCTGCGGTTGCAGGGGACCGCTGCGCGCAGCACCCTCCAGCCCAGATCCCCGAGAGAAAGGGTGAGGACTCCTGCATAGAGAGCCCTCCACTGGGGATTCCCCACACCCCCCCCGGTGGCAAATGGGCACGCCAAGACGTGTCTGGGCTGTGGATGAGGGAGAAGAGGTGGACGGTGTGCAGCAGCAGTCAACATAGGACCCGCCTTTTTTTGTCCTTAAAAGGGACAAAACTAAAATTCTGGAGGTGGCTCAGGTTGTGGGGCACAGGCTCCCACAGGAAGTACGGGACCTTGGGCCAAAGTGAAATTCCGTCCAGGCTGGGGTGAACGCGGACGGGATTAACTTTTTCTTTTTCTGTTTTTCAGGTGTGAGACACAGTGAGAGACACAAGGTGCACGAATCTTTATTCAATGTCCACCACCAGGAAGATAGGAAAACACCCGAGTGGCCAATGAAAAGCAGTGCCCTTCACATCAAAGGGCAATGCTACACTCCTGTCTATTTTTTTTCAGGATGTCTGACACTCCTGTTTATTTATTTTTTTCCCTAGCACCCATGTTGTGTGTGTGTGCAGCTGTGAGTCTCCTTTTTTAAACCCCCACACTACCGCCTAACTGTGGTAGTGCTTATTTTTTCCCCAGCACACATGTGAGACACAGTGAAAGACACAAGGTGTACGATTCTTTATTCAATTTCCACCACCAGGAAGATAGGAAATCACCCGAGTGGCCAGTGACAAGCAGTGCCCTTCACAAAGGGCAGTGCTGTGTGATCAAACAGTGAAGGGGAGGGCAGGGATTAAATCAAAATAGGAGTTGATGGGGGAAATAATGCACTCCACACCCTGCAGCGCCCACCTCTCCCTGAACAACTCCAGGGTATTGGTGGACACCGCATGCTCCTTCTCCAAGGCCACCTGGGCTCTAATGTAACCGCGGAAGAGGGGCAGGCAGTCGGCCCTCACCACCCCATCCATGGCCCGCTGCCTGGACCTGTTTATGGCCAGTTTGGCCAGGCCCAGGAGCAGGCCCAGGAACAGACCCATGAGGAGGTCTTCAGATCTGCCCTCCTACTTCTGTACCGGGTGCCTGAAGATCAGGAGCGTGGGACTGAAGTGCAACCAAAAGCAGAGGAGAAGGTTTTTGAAAAACCAGAAAGGGGGTGCAAACGCCCACACCCAATATACACGTGGTCCATGGACTCCACAGAACAAGCAGTTGGGCTGGGAGTCCGTGATCCACCGCAATCTGCGGTTGCAGGGGATTGCTGCATGCAGCACCCTCCACCCCAGATCCCCAAGAGAAAGCAGGAGGACTCCCGCGTAGCGAGCCCTCCACTGGGGATCCCCACCGCCCAGTGGCAAATGGGCAAGCCAAGGCGTGTCCGGGCAGTGGATGAGGGAGAAGAGGTGGACGGTGTGCAGCAGCAGTCGATACAGGACCCGCCTCTTTACATCCTTAAAAGCGACAAAATGAAGATTCCGGAGGCGTCTCAGGTTGTGGGGCACAGGATCCCGCAGGAAGTACAGGACCTTGAGGCCAAAGTGAAATTCCGTCCGGGCAGGGGAGAGCGTGGATGGGATTAACACTCCTCTTTTTCTTTCCCCCCCTCCCCCCATACTACCACCTAACTGAACACTTCTCCTCTCTCCCACCCCCCCTTTTTTTTTAAATTTTATTAAGCAAATTGCAAAAACAGTTTGGTGTAAACAGTTATATTTACAGCTGCATACAAGAGACAGCAATTTTACAAAGGAGAGGAGTAGCAAAGCCAGGCCCCAAACCCTACCCTACCCTACCCTACCCTTCAAACAGTTCACAGGGACATGAGGGATAACCTCAAACCCCAGTTTCACATATAAAAATATAAAGAGACATCAACAATGACATTTGTACACTAGACAATACTGTTACATACAAAAGTGCAGATAATACAGACCAAGCAAGCCCCCGCAACTCCCCTTTATAATTTTATTAAGCAAGTTACAAAACAGTTCACATAAAACATTTACAGCTGTACAAGAGACAGCAGTTTTACAAGGGAGAGGAGCAGCAAAGCTAGGCCCTAAACCCTACTGTTCGACCATTTTACAGGGAGATGAGGACAAACCTCAAATCCCAATTCCACACATGACAAGACAGTGACAATGACATTTGTACATTAAACAATACTGTTGTGGTTCTGCTCGCCAAGCTGGAAGTTTTTGCTGCAAACGTTTCGTTCCCTGACTAGGGAACATCATCAGTGCTGTTGGAGCCTCGTGTGAAGCGCTGCTTTGATGTTTCTTCCGGTATTTGTATTGGTTTGTTCTTGCCGCTTCCAGGTGTCAGTTTCAGCTGCAGTGATTTGTATGTGGGGTCCAGGTCGATGTGTCTGTTGATGGATGTTCTTGCCGTTTCCGGGTGTCAGTTTCAGCTGTAGTGGTTTGTATATGGTGTCCAGGTCAATGTGTCTGTTGATGGAGTTTGGGGATGAATGCCATGCTTCTAGGAATTCTCAGGCTGTTCTCTGTCTGGCTTGTCCTATGATAGTGGTGTTTTCCCAGTCAAATTCATGTTGCTGGTTGTCTGAGTGTATGGCTACTAGAGATAGCTGGTCGTGTCGTTTTGTGGCTAGCTGATGTTCATGGATGCGGATTGTTAGCTGTCTTCCTGTTTGTCCTATATAGTGTTTTGTGCAGTCCTTGCATGGTATTTTGTAAACTACGTTAGTTTGGCTCATGCTGGGTATTGGGTCCTTTGTTCTAGTGAGTTGTTGTCTGAGCATGGATGTTGGCTTGTGTGCTGTTATGAGTCCTAAGGGTCGCAGTAGTCTGGCTGTCAGTTCTGAGACGCTCCTGACGTATGGTAGAGTGGCTAGTCCTTTTGGTTGTGGCATGTCCTCGTTCCTCGGTCTATCTCTTAGGCATCTGGTGATAAAGTTGCGTGGGTATCCGTTTTTGGCGAATACCTTGTATAGATGTTCCTCTTCTCGCAGTTCTGGTGTACTGCAGTGTGTTTCATACTTTTATGAAAGTAACCACCCCAACACACAAATGAAGCTGCATCAGGACACTATTCAAAAGGGCCACAACACACTGCAGTACACCAGTCTCCATAGAGTCCTGGCCCTGCCTTGGAAAACCAGGCCCACTCACAGGAACAGTACATTGTACAGGTGCAGTTAACTCACAGCAGTTTGGTCCACTCTCGAGGGAAAGGTGTTCTCCCAAACTCCAGGATACAGCAGCTGCTCACCTCCCAGCACACACACAGGTGTTCAATCTTCAGAGACCCAGTCCCAGGGCTAGGCCTCCCCACAGGAACAGCTCCTCTGGTAGAATGTAAGTCTTCCACAAAGGCTCAGTCCAATCACCAATAAGGATGGAAGACACATACAAAGAGCAAAGAAAACTAGAGTCCAAGGGCTAAGCCCTACCATAAAATTAACATTGTCCTTTTCTCAAAAGGAGAGAAAAGAGTTCACTGGCTGGTTACAGCCTGTGTTAACAACAATCCCCTAGTGAGAACTGAGTTACACCTGAAACACATTCTGTGCATCAGGAATTTAACAATCAGTCCTCACTAAGAGGAATGTCAGTTAACAAACTGGCTAAATAATTCAGCCAGTTCAGGAATCAGGTTTTCCCCCTCCGAAAGAGGGGGAAGCCAAAACTAACAGTAACATACTAACTGTAACACCAGCCAGCTCAGAGTCAGTCCCCTGAACAGAGGAAATTCTAAATCCGCTGTTAATTTTTTTTAATTTTATTAACCAAATTGCAAAAACAGTTTACAACAAAGTTATATTTACAGCTGCATACAAGAGACAGCAATTTTACAAGGGAGAGGAGCAGCAAAGCCAGGCCCCAAAACCTACCGTTCAAACAGTTCACAGGGACATGAGGATAAACCTCAAACCTCAGTTCCACATATCAAAATATAAAGAGACATCAACAATGACATTTGTACACTAAACAATACTGTTACATACAAAAGTGCAGACAATACAGACCAAGCAAGCCCCCTCAACTCCCCTTTTTTTTATTTTATTAAACAAATTACAAAAGTTTACAATAAACATTTATAGCTGTACAAGAGACAGCAATTTTACAAGGGAGAGGAGCAGCAAAGCTAGGCCCCAAACCCTACCGTTCAACCATTTTACAGAGAATGAGGACAAACCTCAAATCCCAGTTCCACATTTAACAAGACAGTGACAATGACATTTGTACATTAAACAAAACTGTTACATACAGAAGTGCAGACAATACAGACCCAGCAAGCCCCCACCCCTCCCACCTTCCGACCACTCTAAGGCAGCCCGCCCCTACCCACCTTCCAGTTCTCAGTCTGCCCTCACACACCTTCCAACCACCTCTGGGGCAGCCCGCCCCGGTACCCGCCCGGGGTGACAGCGGTTTGGACGGCCTACCCACCTTCACTAACCACCCTCAACACCTTCCAACCACCTCTGGGGCAGCCCGCCCCGGTACCTGCCCGGGGTGACAGCGCTGAGGATGGCTACCCGCCTTCAGGCTCTCAGTCTGACCCTACGTACCATTGGGCTCTCACCCACCCTGTTGCACCTCCGACTAGTGGGCTATCCTGGCACACCTTTCGACCACCTCTAGGACAGCCCGTCCCGATTACCCCTTATCGGGACGACAGCGCTCAGAACAGCCTACTCACCATCTGGCTCTCAGGGTGACTGGCATCAGGGTGGCCTACCCACCCTCTGGCTTTCAGGACAGCCTACCAACCTTCAGGTTTGCAGGATGGCCTACCCACCTTCCAGCTCTCAGGGTGACGCATGAGCCTCCCAACTCACAACAAGGCCTGCCAGACCCAGGGACACACAAGACAGTGCAGGTGATAGATACAGGAACCGCCACAATAAAAATAAGAGTCCTTTCTGGTACACAGTCCAAATTCATACATTAGAGTCTTCAAGATATAGAATCCATTGCCAGGAAGAGTCCACTCCGGTATACGACGTACATGGTCAGAAATGAGTCCGCTCCAAATTGCAGAGTCAGTTACTAAATACAGAGTCCACAACCAAGGGCAGAGTCCACTCTTGAAGGCAGCAAATGCACACCACACAGCACACAGGTGTTCAGTCTCCATAGAGTCCTGGCCCAGCCTTGGAAAACCAGGCCCACTCTCAGGAACACCGTACAGGTGCAGTTAACTCACAGCAGTTTGGTCCACTCTGGAGGGAAAAGTCTTCTCCCAAACTCCAGGATACAGCAAGTGCTCACCTCCCAGCACACACACAGGTGTTCAATCTTCAGAGGCCCAGTCCCAGGCCTAGACCTCCCCACAGGAACAGCTCCTCTGGTAGAATGTATGTCTTCCACAGGGCTCAGTCCAATCACCAATACAAAGTGAAAATACATACAAAAAGCAAAGAAAACTACAGCCCAAGGGCTAAGCCCTACCATAAAAGTAACATTTTACTCTTTTTTTTGAGAAAAGGACAAAGAAAAGAGTAACACACAGGCTGGAACCAGCCAGTGAAACAACAATCCCCTAATGGGAACTGAGTTACACCTGAAACACTGTGTGCATCAGGCGTTTAACAATCAGTCCTCACTAAAAGGAATACCAGTTAACAAACTGGCTAAATAATTCAGCCAGCTCAGGAATCAGGTTTCCCCTTCCAGAGGAAAAAAGGGAAGCAGAAACTAACAACAACATGCTGACTGTAACACCAGCCAGCACAGAGTCAGTCCCCTGAACAGAGGGGATTCTAAATCCCCTGTTAATTTTTTTTTATTTTATTAACCAAATTGCAAAAACAGTTTACAACAAAGTTACATTTACAGCTGCATACAAGAGACAGCAATTTTACAAGGGAGAGGAGCAAAGCTAGGCCCCAAACCCTACCGTTCAAACAGTTTACAGGGACCAGAGGATAAACCTCAAATCCCAGTTTCACAAGAATATAAAAGAGACATCAACAATGACATTTATAGATTAAACAATACGGTTACATACAGAAGTGCAGACAATACAGACCCAGCAAGCCCCCACCCCTCCCACCTTTCGACCACTCCAAGGCAGCCCACCCCTACCCACCTTCCAGTTCTCGGTCCACTCCGTGCCCCTTCCAGTTCTCGGTCCGCCCTCACACCTTTCGACCACCTCTAGGACAGCCCGCCCCGGTACCCGCCTGGGGTGACAGCGCTGAGGACGGCTAGCCACCTTCTGGCTCTCGGTCTGCCCCTACGTACCATTGGGCTCTCACCCACCCTGTTGCACCTCCGACCAGTGGGTGATCCTGGCACACCTTTCGACCACCTCTATGGCAGCCCATCCCCTTCCCTGGGATGACAGCGTGGAGGGTAGCCCACAAGCCTTCTGGATCTCAGCCCGTCCCTACGCGCCTTCTGGCTCTCAGCTGCTCTGACACCTTTCGACCACCTCTAGGACAGCCCGTCCCGATTGCCCCTTATCAGGACGACAGCACTCAGAACAGCCTACTCACCATCTGGCTCTCGGGGTGACTGGCATCAGGGTGGCCTACCCACCCTCTGGCTTTCAGGACAGCCTACCAACCTTCAGGTTCGCAGGATGGCCTACCCACCTTCCAGCTCTCGGGGTGACAGCTTTCAGGGCGATGCATGAGCCTCTCGACTCATGACAAGGCCTGCCAGACCCAGGGACACACAAGACAGTGCAGGTGATAGATACAGGAAACACCACAATATATAAAAAACAGAGTCCTTTCTGGTACACAGTCCAAATTCATACATTAGAGTCTTCAAGATATAGAATCCATTGCCAGGAAGAGTCCACTCCAGTATACGACGTATATGGTCGGAAGTGAGTTCGCTCCAAATTGCAGAGTCAGTTACTAAAAACAGAGTCCACAACCAAGGGCAGAGTCCACTCCTGAAGGCAGCAGATGCACATTCGACAGCACACAGGTGTTCAGTCTCCATAGAGTCCTCGTCCAGCCTTGGAGAGCCAGGCCCACTCACAGGAACAGTACACTGTATAGGTGCAGTTAACTCAGCAGTTTGGTCCACTCTTGAGGGAAAGGTGTTCTCCCAAACACCAGGATACAGCAAATGCTTACCTCCCAGCGCACACACACGCAGGTGTTCAATCTTCAGAGGCCCAGTCCCAGGGCCAGGCCTCCCCACAGGAACAGCTCCTCTGGTAGAATGTATGTCTTCCACAGGGCTCAGTCCAACCACCAATAAGTAAAGACACATACAAAAAACAAAGAAAGCTAGAGTCCAAGGGCTAAGCCCTACCATAAAAGTAACATTTTACTCTTTGAGAAAAGAGTAACACAGGCTGGAACCAGCCAGTGAATCAACAATCCCCTAATGAGAACTGAGCTACACCTGAAACACATTCTGTGCATCAGGAGTTTAACAATCAGTCCTCATTAAAAGGAATACCAGTTAACAAACTGGCTAAATAATTCAGCCAGTTCAGGAATCAGGTTTCTCCTTCCAGAGGAAAAAAGGGAAGCAGAAACTAACAATAACATGCTGACTGTAACACCAGCCAGCTCAGAGTCAGTCCCCTGAACAGAGGAAATTCTAAATCCCCTGTTAAATTTTTTTTTAATTTTATTAACCAAATTGCAAAAACAGTTTACAACAAACAGTTACATTTACAGCTGCATACAAGAGACAGCAATTTTACAAGGGAGAGGAGCAGCAAAGCCAGGCCCCAAAACCTACCGTTCAAACAGTTCACAGGGACATGAGGATAAACCTCAGTTTCACATATCAAAATATAAAGAGACATCAACAATGACATTTGTACACTAAACAATACTGTTACATACAAAAGTGCAGACAATACAGACCAAGCAAGCCCCCGCAACTCCCCTTTTTATCTGTGAGCCAGGGGTTCCTGATTGGGCCAGATTAACAGCCCCAATCAAGGAAATCACATTCTACAGAATCCTTACAGAGTGGAAACAGGCCATTCAGCCCAACAAGTCCTCACCAACCCTCCAAAGTGTAACCCAACCAGATCCATTCCCGTCCTTCTCTACATTTACCCCTGACCAATGCATCTAACCCAAACATCCCTGAATACAATGGGCAATTTAGCATGACCAATCCACCTAACCTGCACATATTTGGAATGTGGCAGGAAACTGGAGCACCCAGAGGAAACACACGCAAACACGGGAAGAATGTGCAAACTCTACACAGACACTTACCCGAGGCTGGAATCAAACCCTGGCGCTGCGAGGCAGCAGTGCTAACTACTGAGCAACCATGCTGCCCAATGATGTCCAGTTATCTGACCTCGTTACAATCACTCCAGCCTTTACCTGGACAATCACTGCCACAGGCTCTGGTCATCTATGAACTGTTATAAGATTGTGTTGGTCCAGAAAGATAAACAATGAAGAAGAAGCACAAATAACTGAATCTTACATTAATCAACAAGGGCTTATTTGGTCACCGACTCAAAATAGTATTGTATTATATTACATCTGCATAATGTTCTTCTGTCAGGAGATATTTAAAAGTAATTTCCTGGAGGAGAACAGAAAGCTACTTGACATTGGTTATTGTCCCTCAATGTTTGATCTAAGGCTTGGCTCTGTCCAATTCTCATGTCTTCTTGTCATCTCAGTAAATCTTTGTGCTTGAAAATTGACAGCAGTAAACAGCCATGGATACAATTCTAATACAAACATGAAATGCTGTGGCTGCTGGAAAACTGAGGAAAGAAAAGCTGAAAATGTTGGATATACTCTGCAGGTTAGACAACAGTTTGGAGAAAGAGTAGCAGTGTTCATATTTCAAGTCAAAGACCTTTTGTTAACTCTGCTTCTCCCCTCCTTGTGCTGTCTGAACTGGTGAGTATTTCCCGCATTTTTATCTATGATTTCTATGGGACAACAATCCAGTGACAATTTGCAAGCATTGTGTAAACCACAGTGAAATGACATTTTTAAAATTTTGTTCACTGGGTATGAAATTGGTGGCAAGGTCAGAATATGTTGTTGGTGCTTAATTGCAATTCAGATGGTGATGTTTACAGCACGGAGCCTGGAGATGCAGTCTGGCCCAGTTCATAATCTATGCATAGGTACTTGAGCACACAATATCCTTATAGGAGCATTATTGATCGTAACCAGGGCAGCCCAAAGTGCAGCATTGAAGTGCAGGGACATCTTGCAGTTGGGCCAGGGATGTGCCAAGTGCACTGTGGAATGCTAATATCCCTGGGTGCTTGTGTGTGGCTAGTGTCCATGTTGCTTCTTCCAAAGATTTGAATTGACTACTTGAAAGTGTGGTGGATGCCAGAATATGGAATAACTTTAAGGAAGAGTTAGATGGGTTCTTAAATGAGCAGCAAGTTAAAAGGTTGTAGGGAGCAGGTAGAAAAGTGGAGCTGAAGCTGAATTTAGGTTAGCCACGATTGTAGTCAATGATGGAGCAGCTCAAAGGACTGAACTGTTTACTCTCATTCCCAGTTCTTATGTCCTGAGATGTTGGTGCCAAATGTCCAACATTGATGTTGTTCAGAGCAAATGGTGAACTGAATGCACCAGGTAAATCCTATGGTTACCTTGCTGAATTTTCTCATTGTCTAGCTTATTTGGCATGTTTGGAAAGGGAGGAAGCTGACTTCTTCAAAAGTAGTCAGTTCCCTTTTGGAACCACTGCAGTCCATAGGATGTAGGTGCACCCAAATTGTTATGAGGGAGCAAATTCTGGGACTTTGTCACAGTGACAGGACAATACAGTTCCAAGTCAGGAGGTGAGTTGGTCCAACAGCAAGGTGCTGGACAAGTGACTATCCACCATAATTGGCAATCCATGATTGCCTAGTGAGAATTTTGCTTCACCACTTGTCAAAACCATAAAAGATAGAACGAGATGCTCTCAAACTCATGATTTCTCCCATTCTCCCACAGGGATATCTCATAGCCCACATTATTCAGACTTTATAAGATTCTGCCATTTATTCCTGACACTATTGGGACAACCACACAATTCCTCATGACCTCATCAGATTGGATGGAGATTACTGCAGTCTTTAGCATTAATCTTTATTTTAGAATTAAGAACTTCTTCAACAGTAGTTAGCTCCATTTTGGAACCACTGAAGTCCTAATGATGTAGGTGCACCCACATTATTGTGAGGGAGCAAGTTCTGGGAATTTGTCGCAGTGACAGTAAAAAACAGGTCCAAGTCTGGATGACGAATGGCTTGGAGGGCATCTTGCAGGTAGTGATATTTCCATGCATCTTGTTCTTTTCGATGGTAGAGTTTCTGGATTTAGAAAATACTACAGAAGGAACCTTGCTGTGTTGTTGCAGAGTATCTTGTAGATGGTACACACTGCTGCCACTATGCATCCAAGATGGAGAGACTGAGTGTTGGAGGTGTTAGATGGGTGCCAAACCAAGCAGTTACTTAGTTCTAGATGGTATTGAGCATAGAGTCATTGAGTCTTACAGCATAGAAATAGACTCTTCAGCTCAACTCGTCCTGGCTTATCAGATATCCTAAACTGAACCAGTCCCATTTGCTGCACTTGTACGTGTCCAAATGTGTTTAAATTTGTACTTGTACTCACATCTCCCACTTCCTCTGGCAGTTCATTCCATGTACGCACCACCCTCAGTGTTAAAAAAAGTTGCCTCTCCAGTACCTTTTACCTCTCACCTTAAACCTATGCCCTCTAGCTTTGGACTCCCTTATCCTAGAAAAAAGACCTTGGCTATTCACCTTACCTATGCCTCTTATGATTTTATAAATCTGTATAAGGTCACCCCTCAGTCCCTATGCTACAGGGAAAAAAGTCCCAGCCTGTCCAATCTCTCCTAATAACTCAAACTGTCCAATCTCGGTAACATCCTTGTAAATATCTTTTGCATCATTTCCAGTTTAATAACATATTTTCTGTAGCAGGGTGACCCGAACTGTACGTGGTACTCCAAGATTAGCATTATCAATGTCTTGTACATGACATCCCATCTCCTGTACTCAATGCTTTGACAATGAAAGCAGTGTGCAAAACACCACCTTCACCATCCTGTTTACCTGAAATGCCACTTTCAAAGTACTATGTACCTGGACTTCTCTGTTCAATGACACTCCCCAGAACCCTACCATAAACTGTGTAAGTCCTGTCCTGGTTTGTATTAATAAAATGCAAAACCTCACATTTATGTAAATTAAACTCCATCTTAAGTGTTGCTGGAGCTATATTTATCTAGGCAAATGAGAAGAATTCCATCGCACTCTTGACTTTTAGCTTTTAGATGGTGGATGGGGTAGAAGGAGATGAGTTATTCACTCAAGAATTCCCAGTCTCTGACTGACTGTTTTAGCCACAGTCTTTGTATGGCTTCTCCATTGCAGTTTCTGGTCAGTGGTATGCCCCAGGATGTTGATGATAAAGGATTCAAAGATGGTAATGTCATTGAATGTCAGGGGTCAATGGTTGGACTTTTTTTGTTGGCGATGAACACTAACTGGTACTTGTGTAATCTGAACCTTAACTGACAGTAATTTGCCCACACTTGGATAGTGTCCAGGTCTTGCTGCATTTGGACATGGACTGTTTTAATATCTGAGGAGTTGTGCATGAGTCATAGAGTTGAACAGCATCGAAACAGAACCTTCAGTCCAACTCACCCATGTCAACCAGATATCCTAAACTGATCCAGTTCCATTATTCCAGCATTTAGCCCATATCTCTCCTGACCCTTCATATTCACTACCCATCCAGATGCTTTCTAAAAGTTGTAATGATACCAGCCTCCACAATCTCCTCTGGCTGCTCATTCCACACAAGCATCACACTCTGTATCAAAATGTTACCCCTCAGGTCCCTTTTAAATCAGTGAATGGTGCTGAACATTATGCAATCATCAATAAACATCCCAATTTCAGGCGTTATGATGGAGGGGAGATCATTGATGAAGTAGTTGAAAATGCTTGAGCTTAGGAACCAGCCTTAAGGATCTCCTGCAAAGATGTGCTGGAACTGTGAAGATTGATCTCTGAAAGAAAAATCATCCTCTGCACCTGGTTTCATTCCAACCAATGGACAGTGTTCCCCAATTCCCAGTGGGTCAAGTTTGCTTAGGACTCCTTAATTCTAAATTCATTTGAATGTTGTCATGATGGCAAGGCAGTCACCATTACTTATACATAATACTGACCACTGAGAGTCACTGTGAAGTGGAACAAACTTGTTACTGCTTTCCCTCACAAAGATTCTCAAGACTAGTGGTAAAAAAAGTTTAGGATCCATGCACCAACATATTATTCAGACTTGTGTGAAGTTGAACAGTTGACCTCTAGAATCATAGAATCCCTACAGTGTGGAAGCAGGCCATTTGGCCCTTTGAGTCCACACTGACACTCCAAACATCAGCCTACCCACACCCATCCCCCTCCCTAGCCTATCCCTGTAACCCTGCATTTCCCATGGCTACTCTAAACCCTGACACTATGGGTAATTTAGCATGGCCAATTCACCTAACCTGCACATCTTTGGATTGTGGGAGGAAACCAGAACACCCGGAGGAAACCCATGCAGACATGGGTAGAATGTACAAACTCCACACAGACAGTCACTAGAGGTTGGAATCCAACCTGGGTCCCTGGGGATGTGAGGCAGCAGTGCTGACCACTAAGCCAGCGTGCCACCCTCATCCCTGAATTGAGAGTAGTTTTACACAAGTTCTTATCTGGTTCACTAATGCCCTTTAGGGAAGGAAACTGCCATCCTTACCTGGTCTGGTCTACATGTGACTCAAGACCCACAGCAATGTGGTTGACTCTCAACTGCCCTCTGAGTAATTAGAGATGGCCTAGCCAGTAATGCCCACATCCTGTAAATGATTTTAAAAATGGTTAAGTGACAGCTGGCCAAACATTTTAGTCATTGGATGCTAACAATCGAACCTGTGTTTACCCATCCAGCAACCTCACATGAGCGCTATTCCATACTGGTCCTTCGGGGCATTAATTTAATAATGGCCACAAAAGTTCACAGCAGTGAAATTTAACATATTAGTGAACATATCATCATTCTTACAAGAATTAAAATATAAAAATAATTATTTTGCTGGAAAATCATAAATTTATTGCTTTTATGAAAATATGTCTTGATTGCCCTGAGCTATTTTGACATCATGACATTTACTCAGTTCCTTCAACAAACAATAATGTAGGAATCGAATTGAAACTTTTGTACCATTCAAATAAACTGATCTTAAACTTTCACATGCGAACTGACATGCTGCAAATGTGCTGTGCTTCTTTTTTTGTTATCAAATTGCCTTTAAAAGGAAGGTCAACATTATTTGGAGATTTACCAGACTGTTCCTTTCAAGCATGTGAAACTGAAAGTCAGCGAGCTATTTGACGAAATTAAATCAAGTTGTGTTTAACAAAATAAACTTTGAGGTAAAAACAATGACTGCAGATGCTGGAAACCAGATTCTGGATCAGTGGTGCTGGAAGAGCACAACAGTTCAGGCAGCATCCAACAAGCAGCGAAATCGACGTTTCGGGCAAAAGCCCTTCATCATGAATAAAAAAACTTTGTACTGTCCAGATTGAAACAGTTTAAATAATTGAATCCTTTATCAAATGGGCACCTAATGTATTCTAGTTACCTTGCATAATAAATATATTCTGGTGCTTTTTCTGAAATTCACTTTGCACAACATTGAAGAACATTATTCTAACCCAACAGAGTGTGCAAGGTACATCATTTCCGATCCTTTCTTTTCCAGTCAGTGCATTAACTGACAATGCGTGAACTAATTTCTTTCTCTTAATACAGTTGAATGTGATAGCAAGTCAATGCATGCAAATCAGATACAGCTAATATAAAGTTATAGAGTGTTTCCAAAATTAAACTCAGTGGGAGCATTCAGGATTGCATTGCCAACAGTGATACGGAAAATTTGCATTAGTTTTTTTTACAGCTGCATTTAATCCATAGGTGATGGACGTTTTATATAATATCACAAAATGTGCCAATGCTGACTATTTTTATTATTTGTTTTCAAGGCCACAAACCCTTTACAAAATATGAACTACCTTCAGTAGTGATCCAACATATTCTTTGTGGCAGGTTGGTTGCTTAAGCTTCAGAATAAAACAGTAAATTATGTGATATTTTTCTGAGGTGTCACTAAGAATCTTTTCCATTCTATCACACAAACAGTATGCAATGAAAGACAAGAAAGAAGAAAGGAACATAGGAACAAGAGTAGCTTGTTCAGTCCATTGAACCTCTTTCACCATTTAATGAGGTAATGGCTGATCTGTGGCCAAACTCCATGTATCTGCCTTTGACCCATAAACCCTTTAGGCCAAAGTGAGGACTGCAGGTGCTTGAGATTAGAGTTGAGAGTGTGGTGTTGGAAACACACAGCAGGTCAGGCAGCATCCAAGGAGCAGGAGAATCGATGTTTCGGGCAAAAGCCCTTCATCAGCAATCAGTAATTCCTTTATTCCTTTGTTTAACAGAAAATGATATTTCTCAGATTTAAAACTAGCAACAGATCCAGCACCTCCTGCTGGTTGAGGAACAGAGTTCCAAATGTCTACCATCCTTTGTGGATAGAAGTGCTTCCTCATATCTCTCCTGAATGGTCTGGCCCTAATTTTTAGACCACGCCACTGCACCATTCCCCCCACCACACACCCATAATCCCCAACCAGTGGAAATAGCTTTTCTTAACTGTCTTTGCTGTTAATATCTTGAAAACCTTAATTAGGTAAAGGAAATTAGGTAAATCTCAATTAAAAATCTCAGACCACTGATTTTGGTCCAGGGAATGCTGAGATTTTAACGCAAACAGTGGCACTAAATTGACTAATTTGCAAAAATGCATCAAGAAAAATATATTAGCTATCATTTTAGAAATTTTGGGATTTCAAGGGATTCCACAAAAAAGGAAGATGTCACATGATTATGGTAACACAGACAGTAAACAAAGTGCAATTGCATTTCTCCAGCCACGTCTCTCTTCAATAAAAGCATGCAAAACCATGTGCAAGTAACAAATCATGTAACTTATCCTATAATGGTCACTTAGAAAATTATTGTTCATTAATTACACACTATGTTAACTTGAATCACTTCTACTCACTGCACATTTATGGCATATGTAAAAGGCACAGGTTGCTTCTAGTACATGTACCCATTGTCATTGGTAGTTCACCTTGTATCTGTTTGTATAAAGGGCAATACTCCTTCTCTCTACAGTGTCATTGCCATGGCAAGTGCTGTTATCAATGTAATAGTTGTCAATCCACTTCTGCTGCTATCGAGCATGGAATCCAGAGTCTGATGGTCAGAGTGTAATATATGCAAGATCACATCTTTCTGATTGGCTGCCAATAGTAAAGTAACATTTTTTTAAGTTTCACATAGACATCTGCCATTGTGACAATATATCTGGTCATTTACATGCATAGGATACAAGCAAATGACAACTGCCCAACACAGCTCTCAAGTCATCACATGAACTCACAATATTTGTACTGTAAGTGTAAATTTGACTGGGGACAGTGTGGAGATATATGGTGTCGAATTTCCCAATCCCCTGTGAACCAGCTTTAGTTTTCACCCTTGGTTTGTGAGCCATTGTCACTCATCACAATGTCTGGGATGCTATAATTTTGCTTTCAAAAATACTAAAATCTCATTGGTTTCATTGAAGTCAGCTGCTGTGGTTCCCAGAAGTCAAAATATTATTTAACACTGACAGGATAATCAATTCCTGTGAGTGTGACAAGGTCTATTCCAAGCTTCATTATGACCTATTTCTAATGTTATGGTCTGTAAGTGGCCCTTTAGATTAGTTAGCTTGATATTTAATATAAGCACTGACTGGCTGGGGTGAGGCTGAATTTCATTGCTCATATTTGACCAAAAGGTAAATTATCATTTGTTCCCAATTAGTTTGCTCCAGCTGATGGCAAACTATTTCAAAGCTTCTATGCATAAATAACTTTCTTGACAATAGGTTTCTCCCCTTACAGAAGATGTCTGTCATGACAAGATAATTTATATATAATATAAACCTATTTCTGAAGAGATCATCTTTCAGTTCTCCAAACTCAGGATTCAACTGAGTGGATCTAGCTCAGTTAATTGAATGGCTTGTGACAAAGATGCCAACAGTGTGGGTTCAATTCCCACATTGGCTGAGGTTACCATGAAAGACCACTTGTCACCTCACCTGAGGCATAGTGACCCTTAGGTTAAACCACCCCACATCTGTTTTGGCACAGTGTTTCAGTGGTTAGCACTGCTGCCTCACAGTGCCAGAGACCTGGATTCGATTCCAACATCAGGCGACTGTCTGTGTGGTGTTTTCACATTCCAGCTGTATTTTTGTGGGTTTCCTCTGGGTGCTCCTTTTTTTCTCCCACAATCCAAAGATATGCAGGTTTGGTGGATTGCTCATGCTATATTGCCCTCAGTATCCAGGAGTGTGCCAGTTTGGTGGATTGGTCATGCAATATTGCCCTCAGTATTCAGGGGTGTGCAGGTTTGGTGGATTGGCCATGCTATATTGCCTTCAGTATCCAGGGGTGTGCAGGTTTGGTGGATTGGTCACGCTATATTGCCCTCAGTATCCAGGGATGTGCAGGTTTGGTGGATTAGCCATGGGAAGAACAAGGTTGGTTTGGTGGGATACTATTTGGAGGATCAGTGTGGACTTGATGGGATGAATGGCCTGCTTCCACACCATAGAGATTCTCTGATTCTCTCTAACAAGAGAGCAGCCATATGTTCTGCTGCTCTGAAAGAAGAGCAATCTACAAAATGGCTCATTGTACTCTTTCCCCGCATTGGTGACAGTTAAACATGAAGATCAGGAAGTTGTAGTCTGAGTTGTTACACTTCTACAGCTTCATTGTAACAATATGTCAGACAGAGACATTGAATAATGTAGAATTATATATAACATGACATAACACAGCTATTAACACAGATACATACTAAAACGGTCAATAAAAGTATATCTGTTACTTGTCTCATGTTATGAAGCAAAATAAACGTTGCTTTGTGACTGCAACACCTGAGGAGGAGTTAGTGAGTAAGGAAGGTAATAACAATGAAAACAAAACACCCCTGAAGCAGATCCCAAGAAAGTTTGAGAAATACCCTTAAAACAGCTAAATTATTTTAAACTGGGGACATGCCATTAAGTTACATTCCTCCAGTCAAGAAAAATACAGAGTATTCACTCTTCTGATCTGAGAGAGATGAAAATATATTAATGTCTTATCTTGCCTCGAACCAGATGCTGAGTGACCAATAAGCATTTGTAGAATTCTGTTTCTATCTCATTAATGACACTCTCTGCTTTTCAACCAGATTCCTATAATTTCTCACATTCAGTTTCAAACTTGATTAACAGGTTTATCATATAAATTGCCT
Organism: Hemiscyllium ocellatum; assembly: GCF_020745735.1. Lineage (NCBI taxonomy): Eukaryota > Metazoa > Chordata > Chondrichthyes > Orectolobiformes > Hemiscylliidae > Hemiscyllium > Hemiscyllium ocellatum. Next base: position 31,340,786 of record NC_083421.1, on the reverse strand, counting down.
TTAAAAATGCAGATCAACTATATTTCCATTCTCAGTACTTTCCATGATTCTCTTAAAGGGATATAAAACATTTGGCAGATGTGATTTGCCTTGTAAATCTCTACTAATTGTCTTTGATTAACCCACTTCTTTTGAAGCAAGTGTGAATTTTATGTTATAGCGTATTAGGATGTAGAATCTCTTATTGTCCACTCACAATCAAACTTTAAACTGTGATAGCAAATCTAAATTATTCCCGCCCATAAATTTCTTGGAAGTGATCCAGACATTCTGGTTAAAAGTGCCTTTTGTGAGTAAATTGAAAAATATACTCTGTCAACTAAGGTAGAATTCTGACCAAATTACTACACAAACCAATTGTCATAAGCCCAAGCATAAGATTGTCTCTGGCTCAAATGGAACAAAATAGATCAGACTTATCAAGCTTTTCACAAATTAAACAGCAGAGGTGAATTTCCTGACACTGACTCAGTCACCTTTGTCTTTAGATAAAAATGATAATTTTGGTGCTGTTTTCTTTACTCCACATGGGATCCTCAATCTGTTGTCACATAGTTAAAAATCACACAACGCCAGGTTATAGTCCAATCAGGTTATTTGGAAACACGAGCTTTCAGAGTGCTGCACCTTTATCAGCTTTGTCCTGCCCAGTCCAACACTGTCACCTCCACATCATGTTGTCACATGTTCATTGAAGCCCTTTTTAATGTCAATGTTTATTCCTTCTTAAAAAACCATTTTAGTCTGTGAAAGTTTATAAGTGCACTAATCAGATAATGAAAGTTAAAATTTGAAGTCTATATTTATTACAATCATAACAAATATAGCCAATAGGTCCTGATAAATTTGAATGCTCTTTTTCATGTTTGGATATCAAAGTTTATCAAAGTTTCAGACAAGTGCAAAGAAAATGTTCCTAATTGAAGTATTTGGTTATACTGGTAACTTAAATTGTCCTATTAACAACAATGGCTGTGTCGATGGTTGTTTATTTCCTCATTGGAAACTTAAATAAACGTTGTGGATAACAAACTATTAAATGTTAATTGAAAACAATTGCTGGTTGCTGCTGAATTTAACTAGATTCATCAGCCAGAAAGAACAATAGAATGGTGTCACCCCAGGTAGGCAATTGAATTTTCTCCAATTACTTTGAATGGAAGGCATATGTAACCCTTACACTACTGAAGGCCTGTCCAAGGAATGGGCCATTTTGCTTTCTGCAGATGGCTAAGAAAAACTAGAAGTGAAACCAGCCAGAACAGAAAGATCTTGGTTTGTATCCTTGGTCTTGGTTGAGTTATCTTATCTCAGCGAAAATAAAGCCTCAGATGAAGTTTGGGGAGGATCCAACTTTCCTGATCATTGCAAATTGATGCCATTACAAATTGTGTGCATGCAGTCCCAGGTGTGAAATTTCACAATTTACTCCTGTTTCAGTTCATCTACTACTGAAATCTCAATAACTAAAGTTGTCACCTCAGTTGAACTGACTGATCTTTTGTCCCATTGACTCTCAGAGTAGATTGCCTGAAGGTTCGGGGATGTGACTTGGATGGGCCATGGAATGCATTCAAGATTGGAAAGGAGATTTAACCCAGGTAAAATAGAATCAGAACATGAGGAAATCTATGTAAGAATCTGGCCATCAGGTATAAGGTACTATTGGTGTTGTTCTGTTCTGTACCTGATTCTTGCCTCTCACACTCACCTGAACCACTTTATCTGGAAATCAAAAATGGACCCTGTCCAAAAGGGCACAATGCACTGATCTCAAGATGAGAGGAAAATCGTAACCAATGATATGGTCACTTTTCTGTGCAGCTGCATCAAAAAGCATACAGAGTCAATGTTTGCAAACACCAAGTATTACTTCATATTGAGGTTCTACCAGTCCCTGGCTTTGATACCAAGAAACAATTGATTCAGCTGCACCATGCTTTATCACCAATTCCACATAGAAAGATTTATGCAAAAAATACATTTTATCAGAAGTCTACCAGGCAGTGGTCCGCATGTAATGTCTGTAAAACCTTGTGGAAATAGAGGTAGTGCACTATGTTGGATTATTTCCTGATGGTTCCATCTTTGCCAGTTTCATAGACATACTTCCTAATAATTCATAAAAATGATTTCAAATTAATCAGATTACATTGGTTCTTTGTTCAAAGTTTGTGAGAAGATTTACTATTATAGGACAAGCCAAACAGAGAACAGCCAGGGAATTCCTAGAGGCATGGCACTCATCCACAGATTCAATCAATAAGCACGTCAATCTGGACCCAATATACCAACCACTGCAACGGACAGCTGGAACTGACAACCGGAAGTGGCAGAGACAAACCACTATAAATGCCTGAGGAAAGATCACAGAAGCGCTTCACAGGAGACTCCCAAGCACTGAGGATGTCACCTAGACAGGGGACGAAATGTCTGCAACACAAATTCCCAGCTCGGCGAACAGAATCACAACATTGGTTCTCTGTAGTAGGCAGAGTACAGACCGTACTGAACCAATCCATGCTTACAAAACCCAAACTGTATGTTTATTGTGAGCTGTGATTCTGTGATCAAAGACTAATTGAGTGACTAACTGACTAAGACCTTGATAGCCTTCGAAAAGTGGTTCAACATAATACTCTTGCAGATGCATTGACAGAGTTTTCTAGATGTTGTGGAACTCTATTGCCAGGAAATTCCCGGCAATTACAGACCAGTCAGTCTCACATCTGTTGTCTGCAAGGTATTAGAAAGGATTCTGAGGGATAGGATTTATGACCATCTAAAAGAGCATGGCTTGATTAAATGCAGTCAACACGGCTTTGTGAGGGGCAGGTCATGCCTCACAAATCTTATTGAGTTTTTTGAGAATGTTACTAGACAGGTTGATGATAATCAAGTGGTGGATGTGGTGTATATGGACTTCAGCAAGGCAGTTGATAAGGTTTCCCATGGTAGGCTCATTCAGAAGGTCAGGAGGAATGGGATATAGGGAAATTTAGCCTGGATACAGAATTGGCTGTTCGACAGAAGACAGCGAGTGGTAGTGGAAGGAAAGTATTCTGCCTGGAAGTCAGTGGTGAGTGGTGTTCCACAGGGCTCTGTTCTTGGGCCTCTACTCTTTGTAATTTTTATTAATGACTTGGATGAGGAGATTGAAGGATGGGTTAGCAAGTTTGCAGATGACATAAAGGTTGAAGTTGTCATTGACAGTATAGAGGACTGTTGTAGGCTGCAGCGTGACATTGACAGGATGCAGAGATGGGCTGAGAGGTGGCAGATGGAGTTCAACCTGGATAAATGTGAAGTGATGCACTTTGGAAGGTCGAACTTGAAAGTTGAGTACAGGATTAAAGACAGGATTCTTGGCAGTGTAGAGGAACAGCGGGATCTTGGTGTGCAGGTACATAGATCCCTTAAAATTGCCACCCAAGTGGACAGGGTTGTTAAGAAAGCATATGGTGTTTTGGCTTTCATTAACAGGGGGATTGAGTTTAAGAATCGTGAGATTTTGTTGCAGCTCTATAAAACTTTGGTTAGACCGCACTTGGAATACTGCGTACAATTGTGGTCGCCCTATTATAGGAAAGATGTGGATGCTTTGGAGAGGATTCAGAGGAGGTTTACCAGGATGCTGCCTGGAATGGAGGGCTTATCTTACAAAGAGTGGTTGACTGAACTTGGATATTTTTCATTGGAAAAAAGAAGGAAGAGAGGGGACCTAATTGAGGTGTACAAGATAATGAGAGGCATAGATAGAGTTGATAGTCAGAGACTTTTTCCCAGGGCTGAAATTGTTAACATGCGAGGTCATAGTTTTAAGCTGTTTGGAGGAAAGTATAGAGGGGATGTCAGAGGCGGGTTCTTTACGCAAAGAGTTGTGAGAGCATGGAATGCTTTGCCAGCAGTAGTTGTGGAAGCGAGGTCATTGGGGACATTTAAGAGATTGCTGGACATGCATATGGTCACAGTAATTTGAGGGTTCATACATTAGGTTTACCTTACATGAGGATCAATGGTCAGCACAACATCGTGGGCTGAAGTGCCTGTTCTGTGTTGTATTGTTCTATGTTCCATGTTCTAATTAATAAGGCAAAGATTCCGTATGCCTTTCTAACAATCTTTTCAACTTGCCTTGACACTTTCAAAGATTTAATCACATACACGCTCAGGTCTCTCTGTACCTGTACAACCATGAAAATTGTAACATTTAGTTCATGCTTTCCCTCAAAGATTTTTCTAACATGCTTTGTTTTCAGCTTTTCTCCAGATGTTCACTGTTTGTCAGTCCATTACCTCCTGAAGTGTGTTCCAGTCATTCTTCTCTTGTATCTAAGTTTCAATTAATTATGCAAAGTTTGAAATGATGCCCCCTTTAATCCAAGTCTGGGAGGTGAATAAATGTTAAAAAAATGAAACAATAACTCCCATGAAATATGACTGTATACAATACCTCCCTTGAATCTGAATAAACAACAATTTACCAGTCTCACCAGGAAGAGATTTGCTTTCTTTTTAAGTTGTTGCTGCACTCAAAATGCTGATGTACTGAATTATGTGACTTCACTACAAAAGTAATCCGCTGCCTGTGGAGAACTTCATAACATTGAGGACATATTGAGGTGGCGTATAAATGCAAAGTATTCTTTTGCAGCACTTGGGAGTCAACTAATTAAGCTTTACAAATGAGCCAAAAGGTTTGCATTGTCATGGTGTTAATCAACTAATGCAAGAACTCTAAAATGTGTCAAGGAGCGTTATGGAGATTATCCCTCATTATATTATTTTTGAACTCTTAGTCTCTCTGTTTGTACCTTATAAATTCATATTTTCATATGTTACCTCTCTGTGGTACCTAACCATCTATCCTGCAGTGTTTTCTTCATCAATGCCACAATAGAGGCAATTGATGCCGTTCTCACCAATTGAGCACACTCAACGAGCAAAAATAACAAGAAAACAGTGGCTTCTGATTGCCTCAATTTAAGGTTTCAATTTGTCTGAAGTATCTCCTGAAATGCTTCTTTTATTGTTTCGTTACAGTAGTTGTCTTTCAATCTATAATGGGGGAAAATGTCATGAAGGTTCCACTTTACTTTCAACATAGAACTCTGACGCTGATGCACTGGGTGACCTTTCTGAAGCACTTCCCTTCTGTATTGCTACCGTATTATAATAATTCAGAATATTTCAGTTCATCCATTAGTCTCCAGGGAGGATGTGCAACGTTGGCTCCTTGAAGGGAAATGCAATATAACAGAAAATGAAATGGGTTTTCTCTAACCAGCAATAGACTGTTGTTTAAACCGCTTAAAGAGCTACTCATACAAAATAATAGAAGCACTGTAAAAACAATAAACAGGAAAAACTAAGAACTGCAAATGCTGGAAACTGGAAGCAAAAATAGGAACTGCCGGAGATACTCAGTAGATCTGGCAGCATCACTGGAGAGAAAACTGAGTTAACATTTCTGGTTCAGTGATGTTTCTTCAGAACCAGTTTTCTGGAATGTGGATTCAAACCCATCCTAGCAGGTAATGAAACTTAAATTCAACATACTTTACAACTGAAAGATAGCCTCAAGGTGACCACATAAGCACTGTTGATTGTCTTTAAAAACCCATGAACCTGGTTCATTAATATCCTCTAGGGAAGGAAATTTTCCATCCTTACCTGATTTGGCCTCCATGGCATTCCAGACCCACAGCAATGCGATCGACTCTCAACTGCCCTCTGAAACAGCTGAGCAATCTGTTTCAGAAGGATAACTACTGATGTGCAACAAATGTTGGCTGTGCCAATGACACCCGTTAAAAACTTAATTGGAAACAGTTATGTTATCAACAACAATGTGCCTTGATTTAACTTGATTTGTTGGAGTCGTATATACCTAAGTACAGTGAAAAGTGCAGTCCTTCAAACCTATCTGTTGAAATCTTTGTTCAAGCCAAACTCTAACCACCTGCCCTTTCCTCAGACTGTGACTGGTCACACTGTTGAGCTGTCAGGTAAGCCACTGGACAGCTCATTATTCACATTAGGAGGATTATCATGAATTTGAAACCTCTTGAGACTTATTAGTAGCCTTCACACTGTTGAACAGTAACAAATTTCCATGATATTAGACCAAAAACCCAACAGACATTCAGAGTACCAACTGAATGAACACACATTAAATTGATGAGTTTCTTTTTCAGAATAAAATAGGAGCTGATTTGCTTTTCGAGCATTTTATGTATCCAGTAATCAAATGTTGGGACTGATAAATATGGAATCAGATCCAATAAACAGTTTGACAGAACAACAATTTGATCTGGCTTGTTTCATTTGTTAATAATCGCCAGTGAATTGTAAGTAGGGTAAAATAATCAATTTGAAAATATAAGCCAGCAATTTCAGATCAGTTCACAGATCAAGTAATTAACTTTTCTCATATGAGACTGACCATGCTGTTCAACAGATTAAACCACATCTGCAACTTTCCTGAAGATTATGATCTTCACAACAATCTCTGTTTTACTTAAAAACATCCATTTTCAAATCTCATATCAATTTCAGGAAGTAAGATGGCAATTTGTCAGAAATAATCTTATTAAAGCTGATGATGACTGTCACAGTTGTTCATGATCACATTAAATTTGCCCTTCGCTGTTTATTAGATTCTAATACCTTCACGAACAATGTACTGAATTTGCATCATTACCTTAACACATGGAAACACAGGGTATGAGACTGAATCGCACTTATTTATTGTTTAACAAGCTATTGATTATTTCAACAAACTTGTGGCCCTCGAATCGAGCATTCACTGCCAATCTGTCAATCTGTCAATCACAGTCCATAACAGCTATAAAGTCTCAAATTGGACAAATTCTTCAAACAACAATTGCACAAATGATTTGGATCCGGTAATCAATTGAAAATATGAGGACGCCGTGGTTTAAACGTGTTGTTCATCTAAACTTCAGGAACCTGTCAATACTTATCCTTTACCAGTCTCTGACAGTCGATGTTTGACAGACATGTTTCTACATTCTCTAGTCTATTAGAGTTATTGGCCAGGCTTTGTTAATGTCAGCACAGGGTGGACCAGCGCAATATAGATTGAGTTCAAACAAGGCTGCGTGCAACATATTATTTTTGAAGTCAATTCTGTGTGCCATTATCAGGGTAGAATCAACTTTCATGTCATGGATCCAGTCTCTCATTTTTACTAAATAAAACAAAAATTCTCATTGACTCTGTTTGACTTTGTACAGACTTTGCAAAAATCACAGCCATCAGTGCTTACAAATGTCAACTCTGCATATAAAAAGAAAGGACCAAAACTGGGACATGTACACAGCTGTAGTGATCTTTTTATTTAAAAAAAACTCAAGAATGAGGCACTAGGGAATAATCAAGGCAATCATAAACTGCTGGCGTTTCAGCCCCATGGTAATAGCATCACTTGAACCACTCATTGCCTAATAGTAATTCCTAGACATTTTTTACTGTCTGTGAAATAATGAACAAAGCTTAAATTTTCTGCTTCATTGGTGAGTTTTCTTGCCTACATAAATTTAATCAGTAAGATTTAACTATCTGATTCCTGCCGAAGGTAAACTTCCCACTAAAAATCACCACCTGGAAGTTTTCTGCAAACTGATTCAACCGTTGCATATCTTTTGAAAGATTCTTGCCAAAATTTTCAAATTTTTGACCTTCCATTAATTTCTGTCACTGGGCTCACTACCCTTCAGTGAAGAAAAAAATACGTTGTCTGTTCATTGTTTAATTTGTCCTGACAGTGGTTAACCATCATTTATCAATTTTGACTGACTGATTTCCTTTTAAAGAATAGTTTTAGAAAGGATCTAAAGTAAGTGCAGTGATCACCTGATCACAGATTGAAACAAATTCAGGAAGACATTGTGGAGTAAGTTGAATTGTCCAAACTGAAAATACCTTTTACCTCAAGGCATTTAAAGCAGTGAACTCAATCAGAAATCAAGGAGCTCAGTTAGGTTGTGGACACTTGTCTGATAAATTGTACATTTAGTATCTTTATCAGGGTAGAAAGCATTTCTATGTCAAGGATCTAGCAAACATATTCTATGTTCCGATCATATGCTAACTAAAAGAAAAATACTTCTAATAATCTGTGTGTTTCCACTTAAACCAATACAGCACATTAGAGATGATAACAACCACTATTGAGTTTAACAAAGGTCACCAAAGCTCAAGTGAGGACAGAGGTTCAGAAAGAAGGATCATCATGATAATCTCAGTCCAGGATAGGAATTAAAGCCACAATCTTGGTATCATTCTGCATCACAAGACAGCCATTCAGCCGACTGAGCTAAACAATCCTACGAATAGACCTTATAATAATCATGACTGCTGTAGGCTTTTAGAATAGCATAGTATAACCAGACTAGAATAGCATAATATAGCCAGACTGTATGAATGTGTTTTTGAGAAAAAAAAGAAAATTAAGTGGAGTTTTTTTGAGAATATAACAAGTTGGGTGGATAAAGAGTAATGCATTTAGATTCCTAAAAGGAATTTGATAATATATCATATAAGAGTCACTATACACACAATAAAACCTTATGATGTTGGGACTGAACCACTAATACAGACAAAGAATTAGCTAAATAAGAGGGAACAGAGATTCGAGGTAAACTGGCCATTTTCAGGTTGGAAAAGAGTAACTGCTGAAATGCCATTTGGATAAATTCTGTGTCATCTACTATTTATATTATTTACTAGTGGTTTTGATAAGGGACCAACTGTATTTCAAAGTAATAAAGCAAATTGTAAGCAGGATACTTTGTCTTCAATAGGATATTGATTGGTTCAGTGGGTAGCAACAAATTAGCAGTATCAGTTGAGGATTAGTTTGTTGAATACCTTTAAGTCTGAATTAGACCAATTTTTAATCAATGAGGGAGGCAAAGGTTATGAGAAATGGTCAGAAAAGTGGAGTTAAGGCCACAATCAGATCAACCATAAACTTATCAAATGCCAATTACTTACTTCATCTCCAATTTCTTTCTGGCTTTATATGAAGTACGTTTGATTTCACAGGCCTATTTATTAGTTTGCTCACTGAGGCTAAACACTAGTGCAGAAAACAGATACTTTAAAATACGCAAAGAAGTTGTCCGTGGAATCCTCATTGACAAAATTCAGGAGCTGGGACTTGTCTATTATTGTTTCCACAGTGGGTTAGTCTAAAGCTGCTCGGTCTCATTTCCCATATGAAAATGTGGCCCTTTGTTGAGGCAGGAGGACTTTCTGTCCTGTGTAACCCCTGACCGTTCAGGATAGGAAGGTGAAAGATATATAGAAAAATAAAAGAAATGGAAACTGGTGTGCATTTCCCTATTTTTGATTTTGCAGTGAAGCTATTGTACTGACTGTGTGAAACGCACTTCAAGCATATGAAAGCACTTGACAGTGCTATTCTCTGCATGAATTTTCTTTCACACATCATTGAACGTATTCAGCTGGAATATTATTTCAATTTTCATTCAGACCGGTTGTAATTACTTTGCAGCCGTCGAAGTTGAGGTAGTTTGTGGGATCATTTCCTCCTGATACTCCTCCTAAAATTCAATTTGGGGTGCATCACAGTTGGGTTACACTGACCATTTTATGCCAAGGAAAAGCCACTTGATTTCAGCACCAGGCCTCTGACATATTGTGATAGTTTATTGCCCGCCTTCAATCTCTGCTCAGCCAGTATTCTGTTCACAGTGCCCAAATTTTATATGTTCAAGGAGTGAAGGTGTTCCACAGTGGTATGAATTAAAACTGAGCACTAATGACAGAAGGATTGTCGAAAAGGATTCACAGCAACAAAAGAGTAAAGGAAACATTAACCTGAGGACATGATCAACTGCTCATTTCTTTCATTAGCTGGCACGTCAAAGTGAAGATTACAAATGAACACAAGGGGCATTAACAGGGAATTATTTTTCTTCCAATACAGCAGATTTCTGAAGTGAAATGCTGAACTATTAAAGTAGACACCGTGAAAAGAATGCGAGGAATGGTTTTGTCTACATGCTGAAAATCCCTTTTGTCACGAACAAGATGTAACCAAAGAAGGCCAACTGACAGGGCTGATATTTTTGTGAAATTAAAAACTTGACAACCTTTCAGCAAAATGGCAGAAAGAACATTGACACCTTAAACAGATGCAGCACACTACATCGCTCTGAAAAATAAATCACATCCTAATCCAGTCATGTTTAATACCTTATGCACATCTCCTGTGGATGCATTCAGCTTAAGTCAGTTTTATCACCTAAATGGTTTTATCTGTATTTAACACATTATCTCTGTTTGCAGCTGTCAGGGAACTGGAATAAAGAACTATGTTCAATTTTGTTAACATAAATGCAATTTGAATGCAATGACGAGAATGGCTATTCCACAGTCTAAAAGTGACAAAAAAAAATTGTAACTTTCCCCTTTACTTGATGTTTAATTCATTTGACAGTGGAAAAGTAGCAACAAATGTTATTTGACAGCAGTTAAAGTTCTATGAACTGCTGGTGCAGCTATTTAACAGACTGGGGAAATCAAATGGAAATCAAGCATTTTGAAGTTGTCTCACTTGGTATTTTGGCATACCCTTTCCTTGTCAGTTTGTTTGATTGCTAATAAAATGGCTGTCTTATCTGTTTCCAAGAGAAAAACATATATAATTCTCACAAAATTCTGGCCTGCGTTATGAATTCAAACCCAATTTTTAAAGGTAATAATTAAACATCAATTGCTTGATACACTAATGCTGTCATTTACTGTGCTGATTAATTAAAGTTGATGCTTTTATTAGGAAGAAGTCCAAAGCATATTACTTCCCAAAAAGCTGATTTGCAAACAATCCATGGCCACTTTAGCAACATACTAATCAGCACCTAATTAATTTCAACTTAACAACAATCACTGGGAAAAATATTTTGTGTGACATACTGCTTAATAAATCTGAAAATTGGGTGCTACTTCTTGACATTATTGGTTGAGTAATCCAACTTCTTCATTGGATTCATGTCTGCCACAAAATCCAACAAAACTCATTTATATTCCTCAATGAACTCTGTTGTATCCTGAGCAAATTCTCTTGCAAACCTTGATGCTGGGTGGCATTATAAATGGTTCCCTCTCAACAAGGCAGTGCACGCATACTTTCAAAACCACTATCATATCCATTTTTTCTATTCTTCTGAAACTCATGATGTAATTGTCCTCAATGTCTTTACCCAACTAAGATTTTTTCATGTCTCATCAAGTTGGACCACTATGTTCATCTCTCCTGCAAGGTTTTCATCTCCTAGTGTTCCAAATAGATAATAATGCATTGAAATCACCCTAAGCAATTTTAAGAAAACTCTTTGTGACCTCACCGAATGATGGATGATTGCTTCTTGTTCACCTTACTCTGATCAACTACTTGACCTTCAGCATTCACCATCAGGACCTGTTGTCTATTAATCATCTGTAAAGAAGGTTTTTTTTAAAGTCATATTTTTGTTTGCAGATTGAAATGGAATATGTACTATGGTAAAAACTAGGATTGTTGAAGGATTCCAACATTTGTTTAGAACAAGCAACCTGACACTCATTGAAAATATTGTTTACACAGCTGCTTGTTCAAGCAGTATAGAGAGCCTAGTTTGCAAACAACTTAGAGCCAAAGGGTGTGTACAAATGAAGCACTGGATGGCAACAAGTACTGACTGGTCTGTAGACTAGTGACCAGTCATTAATAATAGAGGTCTTCTGCCTGGCAGCAATGATACATGCGAGGTAGCTGAAAAGCTTAGTGGTGTGGATGCTTTCAGACCGCGAGAAGGTTTTTGCACTGCAGTAAAAAAATCATATCAAGCCTGAAGATAGACAAAACTATGATTTTTCAAAGATGTTCATAAATTTAAACCAGGGACTCTGTCCAACCTGCAAGCAAGTGAAAGCATCTGGAGAAGGAAAACTAAGAAAGAACATCTCAATCATCAGAAGGATCATCTCAGCAAACCTTAAGGACAGGGATCACTGAACCATCCACTCAGTCTCTCCATTCACCACATGACCTTGTCTCTTCTTATCTATATCAAGATATAGAGGGGAAGTTAACAAGGCAATTAGAGTTTTAACCAGGAGATTTATATGCTAATGCTTCATAACTGTTAATCTGTAATTTGAATCTATTTATTTCTGATAAATAATCATACTTAAATACCCAAAACCTAAATATCATTACGCCTCAGTGACTCACAGTCTCTCCAGTGAGAGTGTTATTGGACTATTTGCTTAACCTTCTTCAGCTTACTAGTTAAAGGACTGAGACTATGTTTGCCTTGTTACGGAACAAATTATGTTGTCCAGTGACTCTAAACCTTGCCCGTTTGGCTTCTTCCTAACCATGAGTTACATTTTTGATCCATGCCAAAGAATGATAATTTCCACTTTCCTAAAATTACTGCAGTTTGCCTCCACCCCAATCAATCTGCTGCTGAAGTTTTGAGAGCTTCCTTCATCAACGTGAGCCTTGGTTAGTTTGCCTGATCGCTTTCCCATACATTCAAATCTAGACTGCCCATAATCTATTGTCTGCTGCTCACCCTTCACTCTCATTGTTGTTGAATCTCTTTGAGATTCATTTTGAATTGAATTGAGTCCCCCTTGATTCAAGATGGCAGCAGAATAGGACACCTGAGCTGTAACTTGTCTGCTCCTTTTCTCTTTTCTCTCTCTCTTCCCATTTTTATTCTTTTCTTCTTATCTCATGTGCTTGGGCAGCATTGGGGATTATCAGGGTGAAAGCCAGCATGGACTCACCTCCTGGCCTCAATTTGGAAGGACTGTTATTCTCAACTATTATTTCTCTAATTTATTGCTGGACGTTTTATTTCTTTATTTTTCTACTCCCAAGGAGTTTGTACTTTAGAATCTATACCCAGGTACCTAAGATGGCATCATAAGTGGTGACTTGTAAGTTTTTCAGTGTACTCACAGAATCTCTGCAGTGTGGAAAACAGGCCATTCAGCCCAATGAGTCCACACCGACCCTCTGAAAAGTATCGTACCAACCCCGCATTCCCCATGGTTAATCCATCTAGTCTGCACATCCCTGGATACTATGGGCAAATCAGCACGGCTGATCTACCCAACCTGCACATCCTTTAGATTGTGGGAGAAAACTGGAGCAAACCAGGAGGAAACCCACACTGACACAGGGAGAATGCGCAAACTCCCCACAGACAGTTCTCCAAAGCTGGAATTGAACCTGGGTCCCTGACGCTGTGAGGCAGCGATGTTAACCACTGTGCCACTGTGCTGCCCTAAGCTGTGCCACATGACAACAAATATAATTCCAAAACAAAATTCTTCATCAAAATCAATATCCAGAGATACAAAAATGGACACCAAACCTTGGGGGATGAAATGGAGAGCTGAAGAGACATTGAAATTAAAATTTGCTGGAAAAGGAAAGGAAATAAAAAAATCCATGAACACTGTGACCTTACAACGATTGGTTAGCCATCTGGGCAATCTTTATTGAGGTTCTACTAAGCCTCTGGCCAAAGTCTGAGTCGTGATAGGTCGCAGCAGTAGGAGCAGGAAGTATGAAAAGGAAATAATTGATAACAGGATTAAGATCCCACTTTAAGAGTCAGCTGGAGTTTTAAATTGTTCCAAATTACCACAAAGAAAGGATGGTTTCAGAACTGTGAAATAGTGGAAACCCAGCAGTATGAAAAAATAGAGGTAAGGATGGCAGAGGACACAACTCCACTTCAAAAGAAATGGAAAAGAGCATAACCGGCTGTTATTCTATTTGTGGTTTATGATCCTCCATCACTCTCAATTGTTTGCTGTAGTAAGGAACTGGAACTCAGAAGAGAACAAGTGACCCTTTTGAAGAGAACGACTGGTCTCCTGCAATAGCCTTGGCACTAACACATTGATAAATAGCTAAAGAACTGAAGCATTTCATCCTCGAATACCCCCAAAGTGACTGGTCAGAACAGATTTTAGAAGCATTGAAGTGTTAACTAACATTCATCTTTAACTATCTGGTATATGACATAAAACTAATATTGTCAAAGAACTCACTTAACAGAATGGAATGTACAGGAGATTCACGTGCAGCAGCCATTTCAACTGTAGGAGGCACTCACACTCCACCAATTCTGTGCAAAGCAGAGAGAGTGTAAACTGACAGGAAGTCCATTGCATTGAAGTCTGAAATTGAGGAATTGTGCAATTGCTTTGCAGTTAACTTAGCTACAAATCCAAAACACTTGCGACAATTGCTTCTTACCTGAAAGCTGGAATGAGAGAAATTCCAAGTCGGAATTTGTGGATTTCTGTATTTTGATTCCTTAACACATGGAATATAATTACCAAGGTCCCTGGATTTCTGTTATCATTGAGTAACAGGAAAATTATTAGCATGCATTAAAACCCTGGAATCCAATGCAATAAATTCAAATTGCACTGCAGTAAAATAGTGTTCCTTGTAATTACATCATCCTTGTGTGTGCAGAATATATCACTCAGTGCTAGTTTGGCAAATACTGTCATGACACTGGTGATGATTCATGCTAAGCGCAGGTTCGGGGCATTTATAGCACTATTGTCTTCCAATATGAAGGCATTCGATAGGCATAACATGGAAGGATAAGTCTGAATTGGTCCTGCTGAGTAAATGTTACAAAGTTAATATACAAACTACGCTTGCAGGAGACAATCATGCGGAAATCATAGCTTTTTGAAATGATTACAGGTCGCATTGACACATTTATAAAAGAGCCAAGTCATATTTATGATTAAGAAGGGAAAAGAAAGAATTGGGAGCAGGGATAAAGGGGTAACTCAAATTGCAGGAATCTACTCCTGAAAAATAAACACCAGCATCGATCATTTGGACCAAATCACTGCTCTCTGTTTCTGAAAACTAGGTGGTTCCATGGGAGTGGAGGAAAGGTAAATTTTAAAGGCTGCTAAAACACTGTGGTACATCTTTGCCCTCTCCCTGGCCTCTGTAAAGCCATTGGAGCACTTTCCTTCTTTCCTTGGCTAAGATCAGATAACACAGACTGAGGATTAAACACAGAACAACTTTACTTATGCACTTAGCATGTAATTAATTCCCATCTGTTATCTGCCATAAAGAATGCAATGTATGGATTCAGTTCCATAAATATTAACAGACTTGCATATCCCAAAATCTTCACATCTCCTGACTCAGACTGGAAGGGAATGTTTTGATGATCTCTGGATATAAATTTGGTAAAGATAAGGTTAAGGAAGCAAGAACCAATTCAAGCAATGAAGTTATTTCTATTCCAATTGCAAACAGATGAAAAATGCACTCATATACTTAGAAACGTAAATGGGGTGAATGAATTATTGGAGGTACTGTGGGGCATTCAGCAACAGTGTGCAATGGAAGGACAAATTGAAATATTGGCCTGTGTTTTTGGCAGTCTCAAAGAATCAGAGCACTTATAAATCCATGACTGCTGAGTGAAAACTGAGGAACAGCGCAAGGAGATAAAAGGTCAGTGGGTCAGGTGGAGAGGGGACATAGAAATAGAGATGAAGCCAAGTAGCCTTCTCTCATTGATGTGAACACTGCAGACATTAGCTAGTGTATATGTACAACTGCTTGGTGTTGTAAGATAATAAACGGTTCCCATGGAAGTTTCCATGTCATGGTGATAGAAAGCTTCCAAATGCCTGGGCCTCAACTGTTGCATCTTTTACATTCTGCAAGCAAGTAACTTCTGCTTATGCACAGGTGCTTAATGCTCTTCAGTGTCTCTAATAAGTGCTTTAGTCTTTCAGACCTCCTGCAATGCATGTGAGGCTCCACTGGCATGGTGGGTTGATGGACTGAAACAAATCATGATCAGACAGCAGTCTTCCTGGTTTCAATTCCCAGTCTCACCAACTCCTTCAGATTGATAAAAGTGGGGCCAGGAATTGAGACTAATTAACTAAAACTAAACTTGGAATACATCTTAGAAGCTGATAGCTCTGGGGCTGATGTAAAGAGACAGAAGGCAACCTCCCACACACACAGTACATGGTTCCATGGATGTTGCCAGAGCCTGCTGAGTAATTTTCAGTATTTTCTACTTTTATTTCAGTTTCCCAGCATCTGCAATATTGTGCTTTGTAAATTTGCATTTAAGATCGTTCCCAACAGAAGGATCTTTATTAGCAGTACTATAACTTTGCAAATTGCAGGGGAAATCAGAATGGAAATTCCCTGTTCTTGCCCAGTGAAGATATTGGCATGGCTTTTCAAAGCTACAGCTTACAATAGGATTCAAATGTGTCAACATGTTCAGCTGGCTGAAAGTGAGACTTAAACTCATTCCTGTTAATTATGAAATTAATTTGAATGCTATGAATAACGTATCTTCATAATTCTGGTTTATGCTTCATTTTAGTTTGTACACTGGGTCTTTAATTGAAAGGTCTAGTCTTAATTCCCTTAAATTAATTTAGGGCCTTGTAAACTTACATCACAATTGATTAGCTAATGATGTTGCATCATTTTATGCCACACATGAACAATTCAGACTTACGGATTCGCCTGTGTTAAAACAATACTTTTGATCAACCTACTCCAACAAATTTTTTAGACTTAGATTAGACTTACAGTGTGGAAACAGGCCCTTCGGCCCAACAAGCCCACACCGACCCGCCGAAGCGCAACCCACCCATACCCCTACATTTACCCCTTACCTAACACTATGGGCAATTTAGCTTGGCCAATTCACCTGACCCGCACATCTTTGGACTGTGGGAGGAAACCGGAGCACCCGGAGGAAACCCACGCAGACACGGGGAGAACGTGCAAACTCCACACAGTCAGTCGCCTGAGTCGGGAATTGAACCCGGGTCTACAGGCGCTGTGAGGCAGCAGTGCTAACCACTGTGCCACCGTGCCACCCATAAATCTTGGTAAATGGCACTTGAAACCAGATCCTTTGCCTCGGAGATAGGCACACTGCCCCTGGGCCCTGGGAACCTCTCCCACACCCCCACTCCCAAATGACAGTGTTATAATTACACTGTATACTCATCACATAATCAGTTCACAAGTATCCAACAGTTATGGCTCTGTTGATCATTAAGGATTTCTAAAAGTTGAGGGCTCAACTAATAATGTGCAAGATTTATGCTGAAGCTAGTGATTAGGACATTCCTTGGAATTCTATCTCAAGAATTCAAAATAGAAAGATACCTGCAGCTTATTTTCCCAAATGTAGGTAGACACTTTACTTCCACTTCCCTTACTTCCTCTCTTTCAGAGTTCCAACATTAGGTGTGAGAAATTAAAGGATTCCTTTCCATGCAATCAAATAATTTTGCTATGTTCTAACTTCCTACTACCCACTTGGTAAAAGTTTCTCTAGAGCTGTCCCCTGTCTTGCCCTGAAATTGGGTACCAACTCACCCCTGAGCCTGTTTTCCTAGAGACCCATTTTATCTCACCCTGACCATCAACGTACCTGTTTGCTTGTTCACCATTTCACCCATTTATCCACTCATGCTTTCACTCAACCATTCAAAGACTGAACCTTCCCACTTGCCATGCAGTGGCTAACACTATCAAGAGAGTTCATGTCCTGTCTTTCCCGATTCTACTCCGTTAGGGTGGCCTTCCAAAAGAGACATTGTGCTGTGCTTCTTTTCTGGAATATCTATGGTCAGAAAACCCTGGAAGAAATGTGACATGGGAGCAAGTCAAGGGGAATGTATGAATGCAGTGAAATCCTCTTGTCTTTGCCACTGCTTGGGAGACTTAGGCACTTTTTTTTGTGGTAGTCGCACTTTCAGGCATAATATAAAAAGTTCATCAAGTTATCACACTTAAATACATCAAGAACATCCATTTTGAAATCATACTTTAAAATGTCATCTGGTTGAACTTGTTCACTGCAGATTTATCCATTGAGTTTCAGCAGAATCACTGGAATTGGAGCATAGTTGTCAAAGGAAGGAAACATGTGCTGCTAATTGCAGTACGGCTTTATGTTTCAGGAGTGCAATGCTATAAGTTATTTGAAAAGAGTCACTTGTTACTTGCATGTACACATGTAGATCCAGAATGCTATATCACTCGCAGCTATTCTGGAGTCAGTGTACCAGAACAACATTGTGTCTACATGATGAGATCTGAGAAATAATTTCAAAGTCACCTCCTGGCGGCACGGTGGCACAGTGGTTAGCACTGCTGCCTCACAGTGCCTGAGACCCGGGTTCAATTCCCGCCTCAGGCGACTGACTGTGTGGAGTTTGCACGTTCTCCCCGTGTCTGTGTGGGTTTGCTCCGGTTTCCTCCCACAGTCCAAAGATGTGTGGGTCAGGTGAATTGGCCATGCTAAATTGCCCGTAGTGTTAGGTAAGGGGTAAATGTAGGGGTATGGGTGGGTGCGCTTCGGCGGGTCGGTGTGGACTTGTTGGGCCGAAGGGCCTGTTTCCATACTGTAAGTAATCTAATCTAATCCTGAATCTGTGCTAATTATCGGTGATTATTTTGAACTTCTGGGAAGTATATAATTTAAGACGCAATCCAGCCAAGGGAAGTATATACCTGATCTTCATATAATTGCATAAAAATTGTTAGTTTTCATCCAAAATAATGGTTGTGAAAAGGGTAATTTTTGAGATTAGGTTCCATAAATCTGTGCGGAGTTGTATTGTGCGAAGTTACAGAACTGTAGCTCTGGATCC
This sequence comes from Hemiscyllium ocellatum, assembly GCF_020745735.1. Lineage (NCBI taxonomy): Eukaryota > Metazoa > Chordata > Chondrichthyes > Orectolobiformes > Hemiscylliidae > Hemiscyllium > Hemiscyllium ocellatum. The sequence goes on along the minus strand of NC_083421.1, from coordinate 31,322,036 downwards.
CTATAGTATCAGACATACACCCTAGTCCCTGACAGTAATTATGCCTACCTAGCCAATGTAAGATTAGATTAGATTAGATTACTAACAATGTGGAAACAGGCCCTTCGGCCCAACCAGTCCACACCGACCCGCTGAAGCACAACCCACCCAGACACATTCCCTACATTTACCTCTTAACCTAACACTATAGGCAATTTAGCATGGCCAATTCACCTACCCTGCACATTTTTGGATTGTGGGAGGAAACTGGAGCACCCAGAGGAATCCCACACAGACACGGGGAGAATGTGTAAACTCCACACAGAGAGTCGCCTGAGGCTCGTACCTACTCATATTTTAGAGTAAGCTGACTCCTGTTGGCATGGCAAGTGACTCTTCTTATTCATTTGTGAAGCACAAGGACCAGACAAGGAGAGATAGATGGTAAAAGGAGCATGTACTGTTCAAAGCGAGTGTTACAGCCAAGTTGCGTGTGCACCATGAGACATGGCTACAGTTGAGAAGTCAGGGTCAGTAAACTAAGCACATTGATTCTGCACCATTATGAATGCCATGCAGCAGATTTAAGTTGACAAAAGGGCGATTTAAATGATTTAGTTAATAGAATCTGACAGAAGAAGGTGGTCATACGAATTTTAAGCCTGTCATCCAATCAGGAGATTAATAATTTAAACCATAGATCTGGTGCGAAGATTTAACAAAGTTGCAAACACAGAGTTTTATTTAAAATAACACGGAAAGGCATGTGAATTATGCGTCGGCTGTGAAAGACAAGAAAATCTCCACTTTGCTCACAAAGAAGCAATTAAGTGTCCACCTAATGCACAGAAGATAGCAGCCCTCCATCCAGGCTGCAGATAGTGACATCATGAGTCAGAAAGCCACCATTTTAATCACAGATAGGTGGATTAAACCCCACCAAGCAGTAGAGAGATACAGGTGGTGACTGAACAGGATTTAAAGCTTAAAATAAGAAACATATTATGGCATTGACCTAATGCAAAATCAGAACATTTACTGCAAGAAAATAAAATACCATTCCTGCAATATCATTTTAAAACTTGACAAGACTTGAAAGCAAGGAAATTAAAGCATCAATGGGATGAAAAAACCCTGAAAGCCAGAAGTTCACAAACAACTTTAAAGTAATTAAAAAACTAAAGTAACTTGCAACTGTCGTATTATGGAATATATAGAATCTTCTTGTTAAACCAAGTGGATCCTTGTTAAGACTCACAAGTGATTCATTCTCTACTACTATTGACTGACCAGGCCCTTAGACCAAGTACAGAATTGAAGATTTGTAGGAGAACTCTACCCCCACCATCATTTGGTTGTGGTTGGGTCTGTACGGATACGACAATGAGTGGATGAGTAACTGCATTGTTCTGAATATGTTGCAACTTTTGGCAGCAGAGAACATATACTCTAAGCAGTTTCAATGTAACACTAAGCGACTTCTTTTAAGCAATCTTCATGTCAATTCTGCACAAATAAAGCTATTGAACAAAATTCAAATTCATTTTTATGAGTTCAGCCATTGAAATCATAATAACAAAGAGAAGAAAACCGTAATTTTCCTTGCTTCTCTCACTGCTCAAAATCAGTGGAGCTATTCATAATTTATATGCTCACTATTTACAATGCAATGTTGGGGAGACAGGCCGCCTACTTGCAGAACGTTTCAGAGAACACCTCTGGGACACCCGGACCAACCAACCCAACCACCCCATGGCTCAGCACTTCAACTCCCCCTCCCACTCCACCAAGGACATGCAGGTCCTTGGACTCCTCCATCGCCAGACCATAGCAACACAACGGCTGGAGGAAGAGCACCTCATCTTCCGCCTAGGAAACCTCCAACCACAAGGGATGAACTCAGATTTCTCCAGTTTCCTCATGTCCCCTCCCCCCACCTTGTCTCAATCCCAACCTTTGAACTCAGCACCACCTTCTTAACCTGCAATCTTCTTCCTGACCTCTCTACCCCCACCCCCACTCCAGCCTATCACCCTCACCTTAACCTCCTTCCACCTATTGCATTTCCAACACCTCTCCCCCAAGTCCCTCCTCCCTACCTTTTATCTTAGCCTGCTTGGCACACTCTCCTCATTCTTGAAGAAGGGCTCATGCCAGAAACATCGATTCTCCTGTTCCTTGGATGCTGCCTGGCCTGCTGCACTTTTCCAGCAACACATTTTCAGCTCTGATCTCCAGCATCTGCAGTCCTCGCTTTCTCCTAATGCAATGTTAGTCCATTTCACTTGCAATAGGTAAACTAGTAAACTGTGTGTGCAGTGTAGTTCCAAAACAAAACTGTGGGTTACCTTGGAGGATAGTCTCTGATTTCCCACCACTAGATTGTTACAATTTCTCCTATTGTGGTCTTAAGTTGCTGCCACAGTTTCTCAGTATAATTTGATAAGTGGTACCTGTCATGGCTATGAAGCTAATCAATTCAAAAGCATTTAAATTCCTGGGAGCAATTCATGAACATGGACACAGCCTGTACACATCTAATTTGAATACATGCAAAATACCCAGCACTACTGAAGTTGATGATTATTGGTGAGTGAATACTAAAGTTTCTTCCACAAAATGGAGCCTTTGATCTATTTTACCCGCTTGAAATGTAAAATGTGAATATTATACCCAAGCTGAAAAGTGAGACACCTGCAATGCAGCATTTTCCTATGCCATCCATTTAAAATGCAGGAGCAGGACTTTAAACTGGCCCTTCAGAAGCAGACAGGTGAGAGCTATGTCTTTATTTTTTTTAATTTCAGACGTGGCTTTATTATATGGCACAGGGGGCAAACCTCCCAAAGAATGTGTTGTTCGGGTATCTTCTGTTGCATAGCCAGCCATGAAAGTAAGAAGTGGTGCTTGTTTCAGCTTGCCACCTGTGGTTCTCTCAAACTGAGTTGCCATGGCAACTGTCTAGAAAGTGCATTTCCAAACCAATTTGTAAAAAGGGAATATCAAACATTTTCTTCCCTTTAAGATTCAGCAAATTATTTCAAAGAATTTTTATTATTGTTAAAAATCACAATGAGTTTAAAGTTACAGCAATTACCTCAGTGTAAAATTAACTGTCTGTCAACAGAAAAAGCATAATTAAATTAGATTATTTGCCTTTAAACAATTAGTGAGAAACTGAATCTTGACCATATTCCTATTCACATTTGATGAAAAGAACTGTTTAATTCACATCTACTGCCATCTGAAATGCATCCTGCAATTGAGAATTAACTTAGCAGCTAGACTCCACAAAACAAAGCGGTAAAGAAATTGCAAGAAAATAATTTTCAGTAAACACTCATCACATAGTCCAAAGGCCCATCTCAGGTTACTGTGACTCCATAGATACCAACTCTATTAGACATATACTTCTGCTAATCATATTCATGCTGTTAGAACTTTTTATGGTGGTTATCATTAATTGTTCTTTATGAGGCATTTATTTCGTGCTTGATTTCTTTAAAGATGACTTGACAGATAAGGGACCATGTCTCTTTCATTCTAATTCTTATTCCTTTCACAATCCACATACTGAGACAACATTGTCTCCTGCTACACATATTTCTTTTGTTAAAAACTCAAATAAACTTACATTTTTAAAAATAAGTGATTATATGATTAAATAATGTTCAATGGCTATCTCTTGTGTGGAGCACCAAGTTCCCTTATGCTCAATGTTTTACCAATTTGCTTTCACTTTTTCAAGATTTTGAGGTCTAAGTTTGAGCGAGGCTTTTAATCTCTCAAAACCCACAGTTAAACATTTCATAGGAGTTAATTTCCTACTATTACCTTGCCCAGCCCACCACCTACTCCAGCCCATTTGTGGTGCCAGATCATGCAACAGAACTATCCAAGCATAAAGAATTATGAAGTTAAAAATCACACAACACCAGGTTGTAGTCCAACAGGTTTATTGGAAGCACACTAGCTTTCGGAGCGATGCTCCTTCATCAGGTGATAGTGGAGGGCTCGACCGTAACACAGAATTGATAGCAAAAATTTGCAGTGTAATGTAACTGAAATTATACATTGAAACATTGATTGTCTGTTAAGCCTTTCATCTGTTAGAATACAGTGATAGTTTCAATTGCTATCAATTCTGTGTTACGATCGAGCCCTCCACTATCACCTGATGAAGGAGCATCGCTCCAAAAGCTAGTGTGCTTCCAGTTAAACCTGTTGGACTATAACCTGGTATTGTGTGATTTTTAACTTTGTACACCCCAGTCCAACACTGGCATCTCCAAATCATAAAGAATTATAGATTGAGTTGCATTTACTGATCGTCTTCAATTTTGCATTCTTCACATTGCTATACATCAGAACCCCAAAGTGGGAAATCTGTCTATAAAGCACAAGGAAATTAGGTGGAACTTTGAGCAAGGTCTGGATTGGTGGCAGGCAGATGCTTACTCTTGTTTCATTTACCTCCTGTGCTAGTTCGCTGTCATGATCCTGATTTATTTTTAATGTGAGTGGGGCTCAGTTTCAGATATGCTGACCAACACTTCCTAACAGTGACTATCAATAATTACATTCAGCTCTTGTTCCATACTGGCTGGAATGTTGAGTCAGTTGTGTCTGGACTCTGTCCAAGTCGAAGTGTTGAGCTGAGGGTGGGAAGGTGTAAGGGTGAATGGATCAGATGTGCAACCAGGCCCCTCATTCCCCTCCCCCAAGGAAAATATATTTCACTGAGTTCAACAAAATGATGCTGGTCTTAAAAATACTGGGAAGATTTAATTGGGTGTGAACAAATGGATTCAGCCTGGCACTGACATGTAAACTAGCTTCTGACAAAGATCGAAAATGAAAGATTAATGTTTGAAGCTTTAACTGCTGTACATACAAAATATTTGGACACATTCTCTTTCATTCAGCTTTCCTGGCTGATACTTCACAAGAGACCTGGGAAAGTACTCAATCCTTGATAGGGTAATGGATGAGATGTTTGAGAATCACAAAACTGGGGAAAAAGTAAGTGACTAATCTCCTCACACCCCATATTTGCAATAAGAGAGGGAAAATCAAGTCATAATTTGTAGTGGCCTGGAAGCTTTTACTTTTGGTTTTACCCTTCTGAATGATTCTAGTATCAGAGAAGAGTTGGATGTGAAGAAGGAATAGTAATAATTTTTCAAAGAGTCAAGCCAGATCTGGAAACATTGTGTACCAGTCTGTGCAATATTGACTAGAATCCAGGAAATATAGATTGATAAAGGTAATGAAGAAAATATCTAGTATCTAATGGAGGCACCAAGAGTAGGAGCAGGACAGATGGTATATGAGTCAAGAGTGTGGTGCTGGAAAAGCACAGCAGATCAGGCAGCATCCGAGGAGCAGGTAGATTGATGCTTCGGGCATAAGCCCTTCATCAGATGGTATATGAATGCTAATATCTTTATGATTTCAGGATCAGATAAGAGGGTAAGGAGGAGCAGGAATGCAAACGTAATGGTGGAAAGTGAAGGCAGAAAGATAAACAAAAAGGAATATGAATGCCATATTTCTAACACAGTTCCATCTTCAATTAATTATTCATTTTTAAATCTTGAAATGTATTCTATCTTTCCCGGTAACAATAAATAAACATTTTATTACTTAGAATGAGGAATGCATTTGTTGCTACAGAACCCATTGAAATGGCATGGCTAATAAAGAAAATGACACACCACACAGCCCTTGGAAAAATTAATATAGAAATGTCACAATAAACTTTCAGTTATAACTCGTATTGAATCAGACTGCATTATACCTGTGAAAGAGTGTGAGCTCTGGCATAATTAATGTTGACTTGACCACTTGGACATTATATCAAGGGCTTAATGCATTTAAACACGTTTCTCTTTGTGATTAAATCCAAAACTTGGAGCTCCATAAATATTAGATTGTTAATAATAAATCTAGTGAGGCATCAAGAAGAAACATCTTTTAACTAGAGAGTGATTAGAATCTGGAACGTACTTACAATGAAGTAGTTGAGGAGAATAGGATAGATGTATTTAAAGGGAAGCTAGGTAAGAACATGAGGGAGAAAGAATGGAAAAAATTGCTAGGAGGGAAAGATTAACTAAAGTGGGTGTAGTGATTGTAATGAGGTTAGTCAGGAAGACTTAAAGAACAGGAGGTCCTCACTGGGGCGATTAATCTGGTCCAAATAGGTGCCCCTGACTGACAAAAACAAGACAGAAGTATCAGAGATTCTGCTCACTCTGAGAGCTGTCTCTGAGGTAGCAGGATGAGTGTCAATGGCTTACCGCATTTCAACAAAGGGTGACTTGGTGACAGGATACCAGCCTCTGTGGAGCTATTTCAATGAAGATGAGAATGGGATTAATGAAGTGTATACAAAAGCGCATACTAACTGAAGCCCAGTTAGACTTCAAACAGGCACTACTTCTGGTTTTATGATTGGAAAATGTGGCAGTTACTGCATATGAGTTTCAAAGTATTCAAATGGAAGTGGAGACCCTTGGCTGCCTGACTGAGCTTGGGGAACATTACTTGAAGGCAGCTGTCTAGCCTCACTCAGGACATATCCTGACCAGAGGCAGTCTAGGTCATCCCGCAGCAAACCCCACATCAAAGCCAAGCCTCAAACAAATGGTTAAAGCTTTTTTCAGAAATTGGGTTGGCAAGTCAATTCGGTTGCTTCTGACATGGATTCGCTAGACAGCAAAAGATTCCACTTGACCTAAGGTGAGTATCCAGGAGAGTGCACACCCTAGAAAGCTCACCGACATTTGGTTTGGAACAATTAAATTGCTTAACAACATCCAAACCAGAACAAATTTGTTTAAATGGAGGTCACCCAATTCTACTGGAGTTCGATACTACTGCGGCTGTTTCAGTGAACGTAGAACCAGTCTTCAAAAAAATTTAGTTCAATTCCAACCCTTAAGCTTGTACAAGACCTCGACTAGACTCAAACCCCATACCAAGGAACCTCCACAGGTTAAGGGTAGAACTTCGTTTCCAGTGTCTTATGAGAAGCAGCTGGCTCAATTACCACTGATTGTCGTAAAAGGTTTGGGCCCATGCTTGATGGGGTGAAATTGGTTGAGAAAGATTTATTTAGATTGGCTCAACATTTTTCAATTAGAAACTGACTGCCTGAGTGAAGTCCTAATTAAATACAAGATAGTTTTTCAGGGAAGTCTCGGGACTATCATGTTTTCACGATTCTGCCATTGTCTCTACAGGAGAAAGTACAGACAGTAACCAGGAGGCTGGAAAGTGAAGAGATCATCAAACTAGTAGAATCTGCAGAACGGGCGGCACTGGTCATATTCATCGTGAAGCCTGACATGTTAGTTCACCTTCGTGGAGATTTTAAAATTGTAAACCTATTTTCGCAGCTGGTTAAATACACGATCCCTCGTACAGAGGATTTCTACTGATAGTTCGCTGGAAAGCTGTCCTTCATGAATCCATACATTAGACATGTGTACTTGCAATTGCGATTAGATGAGGATTCCCAGAAGCATGCGACAACTATTCCCTGTAAAGGTTTGTACCAATATACAAGACTGCCCTTTGGCATATGGTCAGCCTGGGCAATTTATCAGCGGATGATGTAGAACATTTTACACGGTCTATACTACATCACTGTTTATCCAGGTGATGTACTTATAAAAGGGAAGACCAATAAGGAGTATTCAGAGAATTTGGGAATTGTCCATAGATATTTTTCCCAGGTGGGCATGTGCCTTAGAAGGGAAAAATGCTATTCCAGTCCCCCAAGTGACCTACTTGGGTTACAGAGTCGACAAGACCGGGTTACACCCATTGGAAGACAAATGAGGGCAATGAAAGATGCCCCACCTCTGAGTTTATCAGATTTATGTCCTTTCTTGGGCTGGTGAACTATTATGAAAGTTCATATATAACCTGGCTTCCATCCTGGGAGCTTTGCATCGGAAGTGACAATATTTCTGTTGAATAAAGGGAGCTATGGAGCTATGAGGGAGGAGCTGGCCAAAGTTCAATGGTGCAATACCTTAGCACAGATGACAGTGAAGGAACAATGGCAGATATTTCTGTGTATAATGCAGAAGTTGCAGGATCAGTTCATTCCAAAAAGGAAGAAAGATCCTAGGAGGAGGCATGGGTAGCTGTGGCTGATGAGGGAAGTTAAGAAACATATAATGTTAAAAGAGAAAAAGTATAAATAGCAAAGATAAGTAGGAAAACGGAGGACTGGGAAGCTTTTAAAGAACAGAGGATTACTAAGAAGGAAATACGTAGAGAAAAAATGAGGTACGAAGGTAAACTGGCCAATAATATAAAGGAAGATAGTAAAAGTTTTTTTTAGGTATATGAAAGGCAAAAAAAAGGTAAAGACTAAAATTGGGCCCTTGGGAATACATTACGGGGAACAAAGAAATGGAAGAAGAATTGAATTGTTACTTCAGATCTGTGTTCACTGGGGAAGACACAAGCAATCTCCCTGAGGTAACAGTGGCTGAAGGACCTGAACTTAAGGGAATTTATATTTGCCAGGAATTGTTGTTGGAGAGACTGTTAGGTCTGAAGGTTGATAAGTCCCTGGGGGCTGATGGTCTACATCCCAGGGTACTGAAGGAGGTGGCTCGAGAAATCGTGGATGCGTTGGTCATTATTTTCCAGAGTTTGATACATTCAGGATCAGTTCCTGCATATTGGGGGGTGACTTATGTTGTACCACTTTTTTAAGAAAGGTGGGAGAGAGAAAACAGGAAATCATAGAGCAGTTAGCCTGACCTCAGTGGTGGGAAAGATGCTGGAGTCTATTATAAAGGATGAAATTATGACACATCTGGATAGTAATAACAGGATAGGTCAGAGTTAGCATGGATTTATGAAGGGGAAATCATGCTTAACTAATCTTCTGGAATTTTTTGAGGATGCAACTCTGAAGATGGACGAGGGAGATCCAGTAGATATAGTGTACCTGGACTTTCAGAAAGCTTTTGATAAAGTCCCACTTAGGAGGTTAGTGAGCAAAATTAGGGCACATGGTATTGGGGACAAAGTACTAACTTGGATTGAAAGTTGGTTGGCTGACAGGAAACAAACTGTAGTGATAAACGGCTCCATTTCGGAATGGCAGGCAGTGACCAATGGAGTTCCGCAAGGATCAATACTAGGACCGCAGCATTTTACAATATATGTTAATGATATAGAAGGTGGTATTAGCAATAACATTAGCAAATTTGCTGATGATACTAAGCTGGGTGGCAGGGTGAAATGTGATGAGGATGTTAGGAGATTACAGGGTGACCTAGACAAGTTAGGTGAGTGGTCAGATGCATGGCAGATGCAGTTTAATGTGGATAAATGTATGGTTATCCACTTTAGTGGCAAGAACAGGAAGGCAGATTACTACCTAAATGGAATCAATTTAGGTAAAGGGGCAGTACAGAGAGATCTGGGTGTTCTTGTACACCAGTCAATGAAGGTAAGCATGCAGGTACAGCAGGTAGCGAAGAAGGCTAATAGCATGCTGGCCTTCATAACAAGAGGGATTGAGTATAGAAGCAAAGAGGTTCTTCTGCAGCTGTACAGGGCCCTGGTGAGACCACACCTGGAGTATTGTGTGCAGTTCTGGTCTCCAAATTTGAGGAAAGACATTCTGGCTATTGAGGGAGTGCAGCGTAGGTTCACAAGGTCAATTCCTGGAATGGCGGGATTACCTTACACTGAAAGAATGGAGTGACTAGGCTTGTATACCCTTGAGCTTAGAAGGCTGAGAGGGGATCTGATTGAGACATATAAGATTGTGAAAGGATTGGACACTCTGGAGGCAGGAAACATGTTTCCGCTGATGGGTGAGTGCCGAACCAGAGGACACAGCTTAAAAATATGGGGTAGACCATTTAGGACAGAGATGAGGAGAAACTTCTTCACCTAGAGAGTGGTGGCTGTGTAGAATGCTCTGCCCCAGAGGGCAGTGGAGGCCCAGTCTCTGGATTCATTTAAGAAAGAGTTGGATAGAATTTCAAGGATTGTGGAATCAAGGGTTATGGAGATAAGGCAGGAACAGGATACTGATTAAGGATGATCATCCATGATCATATTGAATGATGGTGCAGACTCGAAGGGCAGAATGGTCTATTCCTGCACCTATTGTCTATTGTCCATTGTCTAACTCTTTCAAAAGGGTCAACCTTGGAAATGGGAATAAAGAAACAGCTATCAGCCTTTAAGGTGCTGGCACACTATGATTCCAGGCAAGACCTGGTATTGACATGTGATAATTCTTCCTGTGGCATGGGGTAGTATTAGTTCATTGGTCACCAATGGAGAGGATGCCTAATAGTGTGTGCATCCAGGACTTTGGCGAATGCAGAGCCTAACTATACCCAAATAGAGAAGGAAAGTTTGTCAGTCATATTTAGAGTCAGGAAGTTCCACCAATACCTTAATGGACATAAATGTGTAATAATAATGGGCCACAAACCCCAGCTTGGTCTACTTAAAGAAGACAAGGCAATGCCAACAAGCCAAATTCAGAAGTGGGCTCTAATACTAAGTGTGTATAATTACAATTTGGAAAACTCTCTGGGAGCCCAAGTAGCGAATGCAGAATCATCGAGCCACCTCGAGCTGCCAGATACGCCACTGTAAGAGTCCATAATGGTTTTAAATTTTCTGGACACACTTCCAGTCATAGCTGATAACTTTAGACTTTGGATAGAGAAAAATCCGGTCCTGGCAAAACTGTAACAGCTGGTGGTGATGCTGGAAACCAAAGGGCAGTCACAGCAAGAAATTAAGTCTTTACCTGGAGAGACCAGATCTCAGTAGAGAATAGCGGGTTATTATGGGGAGCCAGAGTGATTGCCCCAAGAAAAGGTTACTGCAAGATACTGACTGAACTCCACCAGAGTCATCTAGAGGTGTCCAAAATGAAGACATTGGCACGAAGTTATGCCTGGTGGCCAGGATTAGATGTAGATGTAGTCACCTTGGTGGGGAAATGCCCAGAATACCAACACAGACAAAGGTTACTGCCAGCAGCTCCCCCACATTCATGGGGATGACCTGGACTCAGCCACACATTGATGATGCAGGTCCTTTCATCAGCTCAATGTTCTTAGTCATTGTAGACACAAACTCAAGGTGGCTGGAAATGCCTAAAGTTCCTTTGTCAAATATGGGGATGAATCTTTTGCAGCACACAGACTTGCCAAAGTGTTAGTGACAATAAGTGACCATCATTTACCAGCAGGGAATTTGAGCATTTCCTAAAGTCAAATGGCATTCATCGGATAAGGACCGTTCAAAACCATCCATCATCAAATGGTCTGGCAGAACAAGTAGTCCAAAATTTGAAGGCAGGCTGAAAGAGACAGCCCACAGCTTGACTAGATACCAATCTGTCCTGGTTACTGTTTGATTATAGGACCAGCCCGCATGCAAGTATAGAGAATAGCCACAGCAGAGTTGTTAATGAGAGGAATGAATGAATGAGTGAATGAATGAATGAATGAATGAATTGGGTTACACGGTGGCTCAGTGGTTAGTACTGCTGCCTCACAGCACCAGTAACCCAGGTTCAATTCTAACCTCGAGCAACTGTCTGTGTGGAGTTTGCACATTCTTCCCATGTTTGCGTGGGTTTCCTCTGGGTGTTCCAGTTTTCTCCCACAGTTCAAAGATGTACAGGTCAGGTGAATTGGCCATGCTAAATTGCCCATTGTGTTCAGGGATGTGAAGGTTAGGTACATTAGTCAGGAGTAAATATAGGATAATAGGGTAGGGGAATGGGTCTGAGTGTGTTGCTCTTTGGAGGGTTGGTGTGGACCTGTTGGGCTGAAGGGCCTGTTTTCATACTGTCAGGGTTCTAATAAAAAAGCTTGATTCATTGAATGACTGAACGAATGAATGGATGGAAAGATTGTTTCAATGAATGAATGAATGAGTGCCAATGTTTACTCATTGAATAATTGAGGAGAAGACTCCAAACGAGGCTAAATGTGATCTTGCCAGATCTCTATGGGTGGAGAGGGTGAAATGTCATCAGGAATGCCAAGACCAGACACAAAATTCCTCTAAGTGAGGAAGACACCTTAACTCAGGAAACAATTTTTGGTGTATGAACGATTGGAATGGGTAAGAAGCATGGTCAACGCGAGGTCAGGGCCAGTGATGTATAAAGTTTGAGTAGGTGTGACAGTCCTGAACAAGCACATGGACCACATGGACCAAACTCAAAAACAGGCCGTGAGCTAAATGTGCCTGGCTCCTTGAAACCATCGGAAAAGCTGTCAGAAACTGTACATTTTCCCTCTCGGTTGAAGAGACCGTGAAATCTGAGATTAAAATGGCAGAAGTTAACCACCACAATGACTTTGTCACCTGAAGAAAAGAACAAATATCCTCTGAGACACTCTGGGCGCAACAAGCAAGCTGCTGTACATTACACACCATCAGTATCTGAGGCAGATTTGGAGGAACTTGACACGGTGCTAAAATACCCCAGAAGGATCTACAAAAAGAAAAAGAACTGGCCTATGTCTTCAGACTCAGAAGGGAAGGGTTGCAGTGATTTTAACAAGGTCAGCCAGGTCGACTTTGGGGGCTGTTAACCTGGTCCAATTAGGGAGACCTGGCTGACAGAAATAAAAATAGTGTCGTAGGTTCTGCTCAGCCTGAGAGCTGGCCCAGTGGATCAGTGATAAGGACTTTGCACATGTAAATAAAGAGATACTAGCCACTGTGAAATTATTCAGCAGAAGGAGGCTCTTGTGGAGGATAAACATTAGCATGATTTGTTTGGCTGAAAGACTTGGTTCTAAGATGGTAACTTGCTGTAAAATTATGGAATAGATAATAGCAACATTACAATTGCTTCTCCATTTTACTTTGGATCTTCTTTTACATAATTACAATTCAAAACAATTGCAGATAATGATTTTTTTTTTTGGTTCAGATCCATATAAACTCAAATCCCTCTAAGCCTCACATGAAAGGTTTTTTTTTGGCGTTTGAATCTATAATTGGAAGCTTTGCTATTTATCTCACTTGTTGCCCAGTCATGACATTTCCAGATCTGTTCTCAAGATTATCTCACCATAATTCATTCAAAAGCAGAAAGATGCCATTTTCATCTTGGTATTTCATTCTATTCATGTACATCCTGTCCTGCAGACAGCTCCTTGGCCTATTGTTCGCCAATATTTCATCCTAAGTCATTTTTCTTGGCAGTTTCATGAGTGGTGGTTATCACCACCCAACACCCAACTCACCTCAGCCATGCTAAACTGCTGCTGTACACATATCACCTTGAGAGATGAACAGATTTTAAAGCTGCATATTTTCAATTTACACAATTGTTACTTATATAAATTAAAACTGACAGACTGGTCAAAGTTTTGAGATAATTCCAGTAATTTAATTATGGTTTTTGTCAAATGTGTCCAAATATTTGCCAAATCAATAAGTTTTTTCAGATATTCAGAGTTCTAAAATCACTTCCAAAATGTCAAGTGCTAAAAGCCAGCCAAGGATAGATAAAACAAATCAATGGAATTTGAAAATGGGCGAATGGCAGTGGATGTGATTCTCAATAATACATTGAAATAATTTGTAAGAAGATGAACAGGGTAAAATTTCTACCAGATGATGGTGACAAAGTAGCTCTTGTGAAGTGAATGTTGGAAGAGATTCAAGTAAGATCATAGCAATAGGCATTTGAAAGGATCAATCACTAAAAAGACAACCAATAAAACAAATATTTTCTGCATCTGTGAAGTATAAGTTGGAAATGCCAACGCTTGAAGAAAAGTAATTAGTAGGCACTATGCCATGTGCCCATTTTATGTCATTAAGACAAAACAGAAATAAGAAGTTATGAATGACATTTTAGGGAAAGGTTTAACTTCACAGAACTGAAAACACTTGGGTATAGCAATTTTGAAAGAACATAACTGAGACAATCCCACAGAGGTATATATCAATAGTTAAATATTGTGGTAAAGGTAAACCCAGAACACAGCAGTGGGATAGCTATATGAGTGAATTAATAATCCAGAGAACAAATCCAAACCTTACGAGCCAGCGAGGAGGGTACCTCAGATTACAACAGGATCTGGACCAGATGGGCCAATGGGCTGAGAAGTAGCAGATGGAGGTTAATTCAGATAAATGCAAGGTGCGGAATTTTGGGAAAGCAAATCTTAGCAAGACTTATACACTTAATGGTAAGGCCCTAGGGAGTGTTGCTGAACAAAGAGACCTTGGAGTGCAGGTTCATAGCTCCTTGAAAGTGGAGTCGCAGGTAGATAGGATAGTGAAGAAGGCATTTTGTATGCTTTCCTTTATTGGTCAGAGTATTGAGTACAGGAGTTAGGAGGTCATGTTGCGGCTGTACAGGACTTTGGTTAGACCCCTGTTGGAATATTGCATGCAATTCTGGTCTCCTGCCTTTTGGAAAGATGTTTTGAAACTTGAAAGGGTTCAGAAAAAAATTTACAAGCATGTTACCAGGGTTGGAGGATCTGTTCTACAGGGAGAGGCTGAACAGGCTGGGGCTGTTTTCCCTGGAGCATCGGATGCTGAGGGGTGACCTTATAGAGGTTTACAAAATTATGAGGGGCATCGATAGGATAAATAGGCAAAGTCTTTTCCCTGGGGCCGGGGAGTCCAAAACTAGAGGGCATAGGGTTAGGGTGAGAGGGGAAAGATATAAAAGAGACCTAAGGGGCAACTTTTTCATGCAGAGGGTAGTAAGTGTATGGAATGAGCTGCCACAGGATGTGGTAGAGTCTGGTACAATTGCAATATTTAAGAGGCATTTGGATGGGTATATGAATAGGAAGGGTTTGGAGGGATATGGGCCGGGTGCTGGCAGGTGGGACTAGATTGGGTTGGGATATCTGTACGGCATGGACGGGTTGGACCGAAGGGTCTGTTTCCAAGCTGTACATCTCTATGACTCACTATGAATTTATTTGAACACAAAATGGAGACGTAGCCACCAAAAAAACCTTTCAAATTGTTTCACTCGTGACCTAGGGGGGAAAAATGTGTGAGCTTTCACTGAAGTGATTCCTCGTTAAATTGCAAAGTGGCAGAGGCAAGCCAAAGATAGACTGGCACTTTGGTGAGGAATTAATTCACAATGCAATTTCACACAATGCAGCTGACACAATAAACTTCACCTCACTAAAATGTTGGTGACCTGCAACAAAGTTAGTAGAACAGATCCACATTTTAGTGAAGAAACAGTCTGAGATTACTTAGGTGTAAGTTTATGAGCATAGCTATGACCTGGATTCTTCCAACAGTAACTTTATATTGGGTGACACCATCATGATTGGTTCATCAGTACTGTAACATTGCATGAGATTAGCATAGGGCGCCCTCAACCTTGATATAGTCTCATCACTTCAGGTCAAACTGAAGCTAGAAATCATTCTGGTATTTCACACCTGTTCACCCTCCCTCAGATGATTAAATGGTACTGTTGCACATGGAATATCATTTCTCAGTAGTTTTAAGGTTATAAAAACATAGATAATATTCCAGGTGGGTGAAATTCAGTGTCCATCACTAAGAGTGACCTAATTGTGCCACTAATGCCTCATAACCTTGTTCAAGGACATGGCCATCAGACTGAGCTTGTGGCAAGAGTTGTGAGAATAAAAACAAAGGAGTAACCCACACAAACTCTGTCTTAGCATCCTAATGTGCAGTCATTGTGGAGATAAAGTCTCGTTTTCAAACGGAGGATGTTCTGTGTATGTCACTGTGTTAACTGAGTTTGATTATGAATAGATTTAGCAACTCAAAACCAAACATCCATGAGATGTCATCAGCCAACAGTATCAACAACATTGTCCACGACCACAATCTGGAACTAGTAGTCCAGCATATCGCTTGTTTTTCCACCATCAAGGTCAAATCAGATGAGTATCCAGGACTCAAAAAATAGCATAAAGGAGCAAGCCAGATAATGACAGGCATGCATGAAAATATGTTTCCCACCTGGTGTACTGACAACACATGACTACATATGTGCTGAACTGTGGAATTACCATTTTAAAGACATAGATAAATAAGTAAACCGCGAACCAATAGTTTAGGTCAATATACTGCAGTCCTGCCAAGTACAGTCATGAGTGATGAGAAACAATTAAACAACCAACAGGAGGAAGAGCTTTCAGCATTCCCATCCATTATGTTAGTGAAGTCCAGTACAAGTATAAAAATTGCTGAATTATTTCTAATTATCTGGAATCAGAAGTGTCAAGTGCAAGATCTTTTATGTGTTTCTCCTTTGGTTCCCACCTTCACAAGTGTCAATGTTAATTCAATTCAATTCAGTCAGGGTAACATCAATGAAGAATTGAATGCATTGTTCCCACTAAGCTGCGAGCACAAGGCTGAAATTATGTTACAAATTAACTTAGACATAATATTTTATTTGGGAACTTGAATTTTGAAGGATTTTAGAAAATGCAATCATTTCAAGTTCCGTGTAGATCCACAATGGTCTTATAAATAATTAAGTTACTGAAAAGCTTTTGGGTGTTGAAACATACTTTTAACCAAGGTTTCATGGATGTCACATGAGTTATAATCATTGTTTTTTTTTGCTAGAAAAAAAGCGGAAATTGCTGGAAAAGCTCAGTAGGTCCAGCAGCATCTGTAGAGAGAAATTAGATTTAATGTTTTGGGTCTAGAGACCTTTCCTCAGAGTGGTTCTGAAGAAGTGTCATTCAGCCTAAAACACTAACTCTGGTTTCTCTCCTCAGATGCTGCCAGACCTGCTGAGCTTTTCCAGCAATTTCTGTTTGTGTCTCTGATTTACAGCATCCATAGTTTTATTTTTCAGTTTTTGCTTGTTTTGCTAGGACTGTTTCAAAACTATGTTGGTCTTGAAGAGTGTTTGATTTTTTTTGGTATTACTTGGAAAGAAACCAACTGAACAAAAAGCACAAACATCCAGATTACAGAGGAGGAAGTGCTGGATGTCTTGAAATGGTTAAAGGTGATAAATCCCCAGGACCTGATCAGGTGTACCTGAGAACTCTGTGGGAAGCTAGAAAAGTGATTGTTGGGCCTCTTGCTGAGATATTTGTATCATCAATAGTCACAGGTGAGGTGTCGGAAGACTGGAAGTTGGCAAACGTGGTGCCACGGCTTAAGAAGGGCGGTAAAGACAAGCCAGGGAACTATAGACCAGTGAGCCTGACCTCGGTGGTGGGCAAGTTCTTGGAGGGAATCCTGAGAGACAGGTGTACATGTATTTGGAAAGGCAAGGATTAGGGATAGTCAATATGGATTTGTGCATGGGAAATCATGTCTCACAAACTTGATTGAGATTTTTGAAGAAGTATCAAAGAAGATTGATGAGGGCAGAGCAGTAGATGTGATCTATATGGACTTCAGTAAGGTGTTCAACAAGGTTCCACATGGGAGACTGATTAGCAAGGTGAGATCTCATGGAATACAGGGAGAACAAGCCATTTGGATACAGAACTAGCTCAAAGGTAGAAAACAGAGGGTGGTGGTGGAGGGTTGTTTTTCAGACTGGAGGCCTGTGACCAGTGGAGTGCCACAAGGATTGGGGCTGGATCCTCTACTTTCTGTCATTTGCATAAATGATTTGGATGTGAGCATAAGAGGTACAGTTAGTGAGTTTGCAGATGGCACCACAATTGGAGGTGTAGTGGACAGCGAAGAGGGTTACCTCAGATTACAACAAGATCTGGACCAGATGGGCCAATGGGCTGAGAAGTAGCAAATGGAGTTTAATTCAGACAAATGCAAGGTGCTGCATTTTGGGAAAGCAAATCTTAGCAGGACTTATACACTTAATGGTAAGGTCCTAGGCAGTGTTGCTGAACAAAGAGACCTTGGAGTGCAGGTTCATAGCTCCTTGAAAGTGGAATTGTAGGTAGGTAGGATAGTGAAGAAGGCGTTTGGTATGCTTTCTTTTATTGGTCAGAGTATTGAATACAAGAGTTAGGAGGTCATGCTGCGGCTGTATAGGACATTGGTTAGGCCACTGTTGGAATATTGCGTGCAATTCTGGTCTCCTTCCTATTGGTAAGATGTTGTGAAACTTGAAAGGGTTCAGAAAAGATTTACAAGGATGTTGCCAGGATTGGGGGATTTGAGCTACAGGGAGAGGCTGAACAGGCTGGGGCTGTTTTCCCTGGAGCGTTGGAGGCTGAGGGGTGACCTTATAGAGGTTTACAAAATTATGAGGGGCATGGATAGGATAAATAGACAAAATCTTTTCCCTGGGGTAAGGGAGACCAGAACTAGAGGGCATAGGTTTAGGGTGAGAGGAGAAAGACATAAAAGAGACCTAAGGGGCAACTTTTTCACGCAGAGGGTGGTACGTGTATGGAATGAACTGCCAGAGGAAGTGGTGGAGGCTGGTACAACTGCAACATTTAAGAGGCATTTGGATGGGTATATGAATAGGAAAGGCTTGGAGGGATATGGGCTGGGTGCTGGCAGGTGGGACTAGATTGGGTTGGGATATCTGGTTGGCGTGGACAGATTGGGCCGAAGGGTCTGTTTCCGTGCTGTACATCTCTATGACTCTATGAGTCTATACAGAAAATGCTGTAAAAACTCAGCAGGTCTGGCAGCACCCCTGGAGAGAGAAACAGAGTTAATCTTTGAAGTCTGGTGTGATTCTTCTTCAGAACTGAAAGGTATTGGATTTTTTTAACTTATATTATGTGTTGTAAATACTGTAAAATAAAACATATATAATATATAGTCATACCGGACTTGAAACATTAACTCTGTTTCAGATTTCCAGCATTCACAGTATTTTGCCTTTATCTCAGTTCAGTTCTCCTCTTCTGGAAACAACTTTATGCTTGGTTCAGAGTGAAATCTTATTGTTCTTCTGGAACAGCAACTGAAAGAATTTTTCTACAATGTAACTACTGAGCAAGTTGTGTCTGTCAAAACTTCTGAGATAACTGTTCAGGATTAGTGACATGACCACATGTATAAGAACACAAAATCAACAGAACATTCTATTAATGCCTATTAATTTGCTTTCAATACTAACCACAATTGGCCAGAAAGTGTCGTATTTATTTTTTTAATGTGGACTCCGCTGAAGAAATTTACCTTTTAATTTACTTGTACATTGTATGTATTTGTGTGTGTTGGATTATTTAGAAAGTTAAACATTTATAATTTCAGATGACCAGTTATAGATTCTAACACATTCTGTATCTTCATTGGTGAGATTTTGATTTACAAATCAATAAGTTTGTGTTTATTAAAGAACCCGGTTGATTGGTTGATTAAATGTGTCACATAGAGACAGCATATGATTAGCCATGTCGGCACTGTGGCAAAATAGTTTTATTTTATGTTGTGACCCATGGATTAGTGATACTAGAATATCAATGTTTTTTGGCCATCTCTGTTGTAAGAGTAATTATGTATGTGCGGTCACGCATATAAGTTTACTAGCCCATTCACTTATAACAATATAAGTAGACAAATCTTATTCTCAAACAATAACAGTGCCAGAGAAGAAGATGTCAAAAGTCCTATCAAACAATATTTACACACTGACAAGATGTTCCCCATATGTGCAGTTTAGATTCTGTAAGAACCATGTAACTTCAAACTTCGTTGTAGCCAAGGTCCAAAAACAGACACCAGCTACTTCTAGAGGTAAGGCAAACATCACTGCACTTGACATCAGTGCAGCATTTGACATCTAATAAATTGACCAGGATGAGAAATTTCCGATGGCTCAAGTCATTCCTTGCACAAAGAAAGGTCAGTCATTATGGGTCAGTCATTTCAACCCTTGGATATATTAATATAAACTTCTCAAACAGTGTCCAAGGCCCGGTCATCTTTATCAATGACTTTCCCACCACCAAAAGATCTTCCAGTGACTTCCCGGCTTGGTGTGGCAACCTCCCGGCATGGCAGGATGGACATTTGGCCTGGCTTGGTGGACCTTCAGCCCAGGGTGGTGGTCTTTCAGCTCAGTGAAGCAGACTCTTGGTCCAGTTTGGTGAACTTTCAGTGGTATGTGGTGGCCTTTTAGCCGGACATGGCAAACTTTCAGTCCTGGTGTGGCGATCTCTCAGTGGCTCGGTGTGTTGGTCTCTTGGCCCAGCATGGCAGACTTTCAGGCAGTATGTAGCAGTCTCTCAGTCCGGCATGACTCAGTCGTGGACTTCCAGTCTCGTAGTGATTCCTCAGAATGTGATCCCATCGCAACTCCGCACTTAATAGTGGCTGTAATGTTTGAACTTGAAGCATTATCTCTTTATTTTCAACATAAAACTAAGAAGATTTGCATTTGTCAAAAATTTAACCTTATTTTGTACATTTTGTGCTCTACTGTGTTAACTGCAAAGTTTAACTTTTAACTTTATACTTTCTTTCTACCTTGTTGCTCAGTTTCTGTACCTTGCTACTTGTTCCTAAGATGTCACCTTGTATGACAACATTATTCACTTTTTACTGTCCTCCTGCACTTTTCTAATGAATGACAATAAAATCCAAATCAAAATGAAAAAAAATCAAATCAAATCAAGATCAGAAATGTGCCTCCTTACTGGTGAGGGCACAGCATCTTACTTTCTCATTTCTTCAGATATCGAAGGCCTTCACACTCTTCTGCAACAACTTTGACAACATTCAGGTTCAGGCTGGATATAGGACAAGTAACATTTGGTCCACTTAAATGTCACATTTTCTTTCTCTAAACTTCCTTTAGCATTCAATGGGTTATGCTTAGAGGTAGGGTGAGAGTTAGGGTTAGGATTAGGCATTCACTGAGAAGCAACCTGATGGTTAGTACAACTTCCATCATGTTGAATCAGAAAAACATCGAATCTTTGTACCCTACAGATTCATCATGTACTATGAGTTTTTTGTTTCCATCTCACAAGTAACACTGATTCCTGCATGGCAGAAAGTGAGGACTACAGATGGTGGAGTTCAGAGTTGTGAGTGCGGTGCTGGAAAAGCACAGCACGTCATGTAGCATCCGAGGAGCAGGAGAAACAATGTTACAGGCATAAGCTCTTCATCAGGAATGAGGCTTGTGGGCCAAGGGGTCTGAGAGATAAAGGAGAAGGGGGTAGGGCTTGGGGGAAGGTAGCTGGGGATGTGATAGGTAGATGAAGGTGGGGGTGAAGGTGATAGGTCTGGGAAGAGGGTGGAGCAGATAGGAGGGAAGGAAGATGTACAGGTAAGACAGTTCAAGAGGGCAGTGCCAAGTTGGAAAGTTGGGTTTGGGATAAGGTGGAGGGAAGGCAAGTGAGGAAACTGGTGAAATCCACATTGATCTCATGTGTTTGGAAGGACCTAAGGCAGAAGATGAGGTGTTCTTTCTCCAGGCTTCGGGTGCTAAGAGTTTGTTGATGGAGGAGACGCAGGGCCTGCATGTCTGTGGGGGGGAGTGGGAGCTGGAGTTAAAGTGTTCGGCCAAGGGGTGGTGGAGTTGTTTCATGTGTGTGTTCCGGAGATGTTCTCTAAAGTGTTCTGCAAGTCCTGTCTCCCCAGTGTACAATGGGAGCAAAGGATATAGTAAACGAAGTGTGTGGAAGCGCAGGTAAATCTCTGTCGAATGTGGAAGGCTTCTTTGTGCTGAAAATGTGTTGCTGGAAAAGCGCAGCAGGTCAGGCAGCATCCAAGGAACAGGAGATTCGACGTTTCGGGCATAAGCCCTTCTTCAGGAATTCCTGAAGAAGGGCTTGTGCCCGAAACGTCGAATCTCCTGTTCCTTGGATGCTGCCTGACCTGCTGCGCTTTTCCAGCAACACATTTTCAGCTCTGATCTCCAGCATCTGCAGACCTCACTTTCTCCTCGAAGGCTTCTTTGTGGCCTTGGATGGAGGTAAGGGGGCAGGTGTGAGCGCAGGTTTTGCAATTCTTGCAATTCCTGCATGTCAACTGAT